>NC_090438.1:330709927-331012958 GCF_031143425.1 Pleurodeles waltl | reverse complement strand
TGTCCAAGTGTTGAGAACAACCAAAACTTAACTAATATCCAACAAACTAAGAGTTCTAGCAAGGCAATACAAAACATAAAGCACCACAACCTGGGGTTCTAAGAAATAAAGTTGACCAGTTCTTCTAAGCATTTGAATAAATCTCAATTATCCAAATATATCACTAAACAAGTTGGGATCCCTTAAAGATACAAAGTCCAATTTCTCTTAGTACTAGGCTACAAGACATGGAAACAAAAAGTGAAAAGGAAATAAAGATCAAAAAAGAATTTGAGAAAAAACATCTAGGGCAGGATAAAGCAATCTAAAGTTGGCAAAAAGGAAGTAAAAACAGAAGGTGTCAGCATGGTAGAAGCTCGGTCAAAAGTCTTCTCATGGATCATTAGAAAAATCTAAGGACCATATTTATACTTTTTGATGCAAAACTGCGCTAACGCAGTTTTGCGCCAAAAAAATTAGCGCCGGCTAACGCCTTTCTGAAGCACCATGCGGGCGCCGTATTTATTGAATGACGTTAGCCGGCGTTAGCCGCCGGCGCTGTCTGGTGTGCGTTGAAAAAAACGACGTACACCAGGCAGCGCCGACGTAGGGGGAAAATGGCGTATGGGCGTCAACAAATGGTGCAAGTCAGGCTGAGGCAAAAAAATCGCCACAACCCGATTTGCGCCATTTTTTTACGACGCCCATCCCCCATTGAAATGACTCCTGTCTTAGCAAAGACAGGAGTCATGCCCCCTTGCCCAATGGCCATGCCCAGGGGACTTCTGTCCCCTGGGCATGGTCATTGGGCATAGTGGCATGTAGGGGGGCACAAATCAGGCCCCCCTATGCCACAAAAAAAAATTAAAAAAAATACTTACCTCAACTTACCTTAATGTCCCTGGGGTGGGTCCCTCCATCCTTGGGTGTCCTCCTGGGGTGGGCAAGGGTGGCAGGGGGTGTCCCTGGGGGCAGGGGAGGGCACCTCTGGGCTCATTCTGAGCCCACAGGTCCCTTAACGCCTGCCCTGACCCAGGCGCTAAAATCCGGCACTAATGCGGGTTTTTTAGACCCGCCCACTCCCGGGCGTCATTATTGCCCGGGAGTATAAATACGACGCATATGCATCGGAGTCATTTTTTAAGACGGGAACGCCTACCTTGCATATCATTAACGCAAGGAAGTTGTTCACGCAAAAAAATGACGCTAACTCCATGAACTTTGGCGCTAGACGCGTCTAACGCCAAAGTATAAATATGGAGTTAGTTTTGCGTCAAATTTGCGTCGAAAAAAACGACGCAAATTCGGCGCAAACGGAGTATAAATATGCCCCTCAGTCTTCTCATCTCAGCATTAGGGAAGGTGCGGGGAAAGGACAAAGAAGTCTATACCTCTCAAAGTCCAAGGGAATCTTCTCAACATCCAGATGGGGTCTGGGCCTAATCCAACTGGGAATGGTATGTTAAAGTCAAAAGTCAAAGATGATTTGTTCATCCTTGACACCCGACGAATTCAATCATAGTCCATCATATGACAGTCATTTGAAACATCAGGAAAGATTCTCATTACCAACATGGGAAAGGCATCCAGCTTCCTCTTCAGTACAATTTGATACAACTATATTTTGTCCATTTCCACAGTCCCTTAAGGTACCAGGTTCAAGTTTACTTTCTCATGCTCTCTATACGTATAAAAATAGGACATCTATTTCCAATTCATTTCTTTCAAAGTCAGAGGCCTAAAAAATCAATATGACTGAACTAAAGCAAATGGAATTAACATGGCACATTTATTTATATCAATCAAGGCACATATAACACTCAAAATTATAAACTCATCATTAAGAAGCTTGTTCACTGTTCATGTTACCGTAGATTTAAAACATAATACCTTTGGTAATACATTTCAATAACTAAAATGGGGAACTACATTTTTGACATTAACATGTAACATTTAAACCATTTCCTTTCAGAAATGTATTATCATTTTAGTCCAAAATATGAATTAACATCATAAAGAAACACGTGGAATCAAACCAAATTATTATATTTTGATTAAAATAACTCTTATGCATCACATTAGATAACTATTCTACAGCGATTGCACATTGCTATGGACTTTCAGTGCACCGCTTTACAGTTAACTTGTTAGAACTTCAAACAATATAATGCAAATATGGTCACTGTGATGTCAAAGGCAATAATAATACTCCAGCTACATCACTACTTCCTCAATTTACAAATCACGAGCCTGGCATTCTGCCTAGAAATCAGTTAATTCTTTTTTTTGGAATCAGATTGCTTGAAACTTGTGGGAGCTCAGTCACACCTTGAATCAATACGTCTCTCTTTCCTCACCTTAACAATTCAGTTTCTTAGAGTGACAAGTAGCTATGATAATGTCCACCTGCTTGGTCTATTGGTGTAATAGAAAAACCTCTATTTGAGGGCTTTTAAAAAAAATGTGAATCTTCACCTCCATTATTGGAGTTCCATTAGATGTACATACCATATTTTGGCATTCAAACTACATGTCCAGGCCTGCTTTTGCAAGCTGTTTATCACATGGTGGAATGCTACATCCCAAGAAAATACCAAAACAATTACACTGTAAATAGACCTGATTACACAGCACTTGTCTTTAAGGTGAAATCTGTAAAAATATAAATAGTTCAACCATAGTGGAATTTGTCTTTAAAAGGTCATATAATTTAATGTGCTCACTTAGATGTTGCTTAACACACATGATAATTAACGTCCTGTGTAACAGGCTCAAAGCTCACTGCCACCAATGGTATTTACTTCGCTTTTTACAATGGCTCTTGAAGCCCTCATGAATTGCAGTTCGAGGCTCTTCATTCAAATCAGGGCCACAGAGTTTATTTAAATATCACCAATATTTATAGGCCATTTCCTCGGAAAAAAATAAAACAATCTTCTTGGAAACTGGAAAACCTAAAGGTACACAACAAAGAGTTTTAGCTTTTCACATTTTGGGAAAAATAACTGTTACATTTTAGGATAGACTCTTGGCAAAAATGCTATCCACATTTTCTCACCTATGAAGAATGCAAACTTTTTATTGCATTAAAACTGTAAAACATAATTTTTACTTGCATGTTTGGTAGATAGGGACAATATACGCTTAAGGCATAGTGGCACTAATTACATCCTCATGAAAGTTACTGTGCATATTGTTTTCTACACTACATTGTGATGTGTCATATTACACACTCAGGTGTGTCCAGCAGGGGAACACCTAAACTCTGTTCTTAAATTGAACTCTCATGCAGTTGAGCCCGTTATTCTTTTATTTCATTATGCTGTGTATGTAACCCATTTATCAGAGCATAAATCTGAAATAAGCAACGCCCAGTAATTAGATGACTACCGCACAAATTAATTTTTGTTGTGAATCCTCAGTTCACCTATGTTACCCACATCAGTAACTGACTACCAAAACATGGTACTAGTTGCTGCAACTACCGGCTCTTCTGCATTTTAAATGCATACATACGTAACTTTTTGAATAAAAAAAAAATCCTCCCACAAAAAATGAAATCAAGCTGCTATGTCAATCAACCAGTGCTTCAACATGCAAATGCCACTAATGAAAGACCAGTTGTGGAGACAGTATTGCCAGTGTGACATAGGCCACAACAAAACTGTAAAAATACTTCCCTTAATAGAACCTGTGGATAAAGATGTGAACGCTTCACTGGCACTAGACTAGCCAGATCCAGTGTGATAAAAGTAATAAATCATGTGTGAAAGGACAGCATTTTCAGCCTACATCTTTGACATGCGTTGCCTCGCAGTAAACTGGCGAATCCCCTTAAGTAGTTTGTCTTTTTAAATTATTTGGTATAATATGTATTTGAATCCCTGATAGAGATGTATCCCATATCAGTCAGTCAGAAATACTTCATTAGACTCAAAAGACCCATAAAACACTTAGGCCCTCATTGTGACTTTGGCGGTCTATTTCTTAGACGGCAGGAGTCACGCCTGCCACATGACTGCCAGTGTTGGCGGTCATCACACCACCATATTTTGGATACTGCCTGCTCAACACCACTATTTGGTGGGCAGGCCGCCAGCAGCCATACTGCCAGTCTAGTGGAGCTTGCCCCGTGGCCCCCTCACATCACCACAACGCCGTGCACCATATTACTACATTGTAGACAGCGTGGCGGTGTTGTGTTGGTGGGGTACTAACAGCGGAGCAAGCGCCATTGACCCGTTCCGTCCCAGACAACCACTGTGACCACCAGGTAAGATGATCGACTGATGGGGGACAGTGTTGGGTGATGTGGGCATGAATGGGGGGGTGTGGGTGTGAGTTGGGGGGTGGGGAGGTTATGTGTGCTTGTGTGTGTGTGTGTGTGTGTGTGTACACATGTCTGTGTGCTTGTGTCAATGCGTGTATGTGGGAGTGGAGGGAGTATATGTGCATGTATGCAGGGGTGGGGGGTGTCGTGGCCATGTATTCATATGTGTGTGAATGAGTGAGCGTGGATGTGTGTACGTGCATGTATGCAAGTGTGGTGTGCGTATGCGTGGATGGGGCAGAGGGTTCAGAACGGGGATTGGGAAGGGGTTCAGAACAGGGATCGGGGGTACAGAATGGGGGTTGGGGGAGTGGGATGTCGCTCTTTGGGGGGTGGGGGCATTCTGATGGGGTCGGGGTTGGGAGACTCCTACATGGAGGGGGTGTTGGGGAGTACTATAGTGGGAACAGGAATGAGTATTCCTGGCACCAGTATCCTTACCGCCATGGATTTCGTGGGGGGGCTGCCTGTGAGGATACTCAAATTACCACTGACAGTGTTAGGTGGACTGCCTGGTCGACCACGCTGTCTGCGGTCTGGCCACCACCGCCAGGGTGGCAGGACAGGACTGACAGGGTCATAATGAACCCCTTAGTCAATTTCATATGTAATAATTAGCAGAAAATATAAACAACCACAGGATAAACACAAATTACAAACATTAATAACACTTGTGAAATCAAATAGCATCATGTATAAAATGTGACACAGCATGTATCGTCCTTTCACTTCCCAAGTCATGTAGATATGAATAGGCAAAATAGCTAGACCTGCTGCCTAAAGACAAAAGCACAGGATGCAAAGGCCTTCTCCTAGGTATAATATATAGATTGCAAAAGAGAACAAAGTGCAAAGTGCTTTGGGGAGAATTACCGTCACATATACATGGCAGAAGCCTTTTAAACCAAGTGCCTTGAGTGGGAAATGCTATTACAAAATGTATAGACTTCAAATGGAATCTAGTCAATGATAACCTGTGCCACTCTCAAGGAGTGATAGTAAGATACAGCTTAGGGTCTAGCTGCTGTGGCAGTGAGCTATCCAAATCCCCTGCTGCTTTACCAATCAAATCCAATTCTGAAATAGAATGTGAATAGAGCTTGTTAGTCCTCTCTTTGGCCTTGGCTGATAAGGACTCAGGGGCATGAAAATATTCCCCAGCCCCAAGACGAGAGTGTAAGGAATGAATATATCTGAGCCAGGGAATTTCCATGAACCAAGTCAGTGACAAACAATCCAAAATTACTGATCTACAGAACTGTGCTTTGTGATTTAGTTAGATTCTTAACCAAAGCAAAAGGGCATGCAATCTTATATATGCCCCTCAGACCAACTTCATCATGGCAGAAAGCGGTCCGAGTGGATTGCAAAACTGCTAATAACCTCCTCAGAAACGTACTTTCTACTACCTGAAGGCTCGTGCAGACCCCAGCTGCAAACAACGCAATAGAGAAACATTTACTTTGAAATACAGTCAGCATTTCCCCCACTGGTTTATGGCCCAGCTTCTTTGAGAACCTAAAAACAACATCTATGACTCTTTGCAACTGTAAAACATGGACACTAGTTAAACATTTCCAATTAAAACCAACAGCTATCCGGACCCAAAGATATGTAAAATTCGAAACTTTTAATATTTGTGAACCTTCATGAACTTAGTTTTTGATAGCTTTGGAGAAGTCTTCATCACATAGGACTTTGTTCTATTTGTTCTTAGGCCAAGTCTCCCCATAAAAGTATTGAAAGTATCCAACAAAGATTGAAGACCTTTTGCTGTTCTTCAAATAAGGACAGCATCATCCGCATAGAGTAGGACTGGGACTTGCTGGGAATTAATGAGTGGAAAAGGAAAGGTGCCAGCACACATCCCTGTCTAACCCCCATTAAAGACGGAAATTCCTCCGTCATATCAGCCTCCTGACTGGAATGGACCCTAGCAGAGGTGTGGGCGTGGAGTCTGCTGAAAAGAGAAATTATATCTTTATCCACCCCGATATCTGACAGAACAGCCCACAGTTTGGGTCTGTCTACAATGTCAGAAGCACAGGACAGATCCATAAAGGCTAGAGGGACTCAGCATTTTTTGGCCTTGGTATATTTTTGTTTTATCAGAGTCAGGTTGAGAGTCTGTTCAATTGTGCCCAGCCCCAAGCGAAACGCAAACTGTATCTTTGATAAACAGTTGGTCTTCATAGTCCAGGTCTCCAATTTTGCTAGTACCACTCGGCCTAAGATCTTAACAGAGCTGTTTAAGAGGGAGATTGGACTATTACACTGTCGTTCAGCCCAATCCTCTTTCTTAAAAATAGGCACAATGATTGCCTCTCTCCAGGTGTCTATGAGGGGGCCTATCAAAGCAGATCTCAAAACATTAGTAAGTAATATCCCCCAAAGTTCTGGTATAGTTTTATATACGTAGGCAGGGATTCTATCAGGTCCCTGGGTTTTATCAGTAGGGCAGTCTAGAACAGCCTGAAGAATGTCAGATACTTCAATTGAGTTACTAAAGGCGATGGCTAGAGAGACATATTCTATCTATAGGGCCATTCACTACTTCCTGGAGGGTATTATCCCACATTTTAAAAGTTTTAGAGAAATATTCCACCCACACTGGGGCTGGGACGACAGTATCTATTACAGCACTATCCTTGCCAGCCAAAAGGGTGTAATTACCCTCTCGCCAAAAAGCCTTCATATCTTTATTATTGTTTGCTTCAATTAACTTGTTCCATGCCTTCTCCCTCAGTTCTTTCTTCCTGGCAACAAGGTTGTCCTTGTATGTCTTTTTTGCCAATCTAATAGCGGTCTAATTATGTGGGGAAGTGCCAATAGCTTTCTTTAAGGCTTTAAGGGTAGATGTGCGTGCATGACTGAACCAACAAGGGCTCCTATCTTTACTGACACTTAGTTGCTGTAACTTATCTGCCATATAGCTTGTTATGGCAGAAAATGCCTCAATAATTTTATGTACAGGGGTCTTTTCCCCCAGAGCAGCCATGACCTCTTCCTTCGTATTTGTCACCAGGTCTCTATTAAATTCTATATTCATCAATATTTTCCCACTTGATGGTCAAGCTTTTTGGCCCATTAAGCCTCAACTCTGGTTGCCGGACTTCAATGCCAGAACCCTTATTCAAACCCATCCTAGTTTCCAGAATTAGGGGGTCATGATCACTGATATAAGTTTGCATCATACTAAATTTCCCTACAGAGGGAGTTAAATCTTTTGGATAAACTATAAAATCAATTGTGGATTGTGCACTTCCACCCAAAAATGTAGGGACCCCCTTGACTTCCGGGGATGGGAAGATCATACAGTTGGCGGCCAGCATACTGTCGAGTGCGTTCCCATGGGGGAATGTTTAGAGTCCTGTATGGGACAGTCATATTCATCAGAGATCCCGCAACAGTCTAAAAATGTAGGTTCACACAAATGGGAGTCAAAATCTCCAACCCAGGTAATCATAAGTTAATTCTTATGTTCGTTCCAAAGCTTAAGTACCCTTGTCTCAAGACCATCGATAATGGTAGTGTATGAAGAATCAAAAACATTGTTGTAATAATTAATCAACAAAACATCATGTCATGTGGATCAGTTAATTTGAGGAGAAGAACCAGGTAGTGTGGTGTTGCATCAGCAACACGTACATCTAGCCCCCTTAAAAGAACAGACATGAATGTGGCCAAACCCCCTGTTGGAAAATGGGTTATTGGTAAGGGCAGGTAGGTACCTACACCTAGCAACAAGCCACTAACCTCCACTTAGGTCCAGTTAGGTCTCAGTAAATTAACCCCAGCTCAACCCTTGGTAGCTTGGCAACGAGCGTCAAGGCTTAACTTAGGAGACAGTGTGTAAAGCATTCAAATATCACAAAACAGTAATTAAATAAAACACAGGAAACAGTTTAAAAATCCAAAACCAATTTATAAAAATAGTTTATATTTTTATCTTTAAAATGACACAAAAACGAATAAAATCGGATAAAGGGAACCGGAGATATGAATTTTTAAAGAATTATTATTTTTCTAGCGCTTAGAAACAAAAAGCGCCAATCGGGTCATCTGGTTGCACCACGACCGGGGCAAAGTCAAAGTTTCAGGCCGACCGCGATGGAGCCCTGCTCGGCTACAAGTCGCGGGAGGCCTCGGTTAAAAAGTTACCTTCTGACTTAGTCTTTATTTTGAAGATTTTCTTCAGCGGGACGAACCTGCCAGTCGAATCCGACCTCCTGGAGCCCTTGTCCGGATACGCGATGCTGGATTCCTCGGTGGAGATTTTTACCTTCGGACTTAGTCGTTTTTTCGAGGTGAAAATCCTTCGACCGGGGTAAACCTGGATCTTGATCCGACGTCCGTGGAGCCCTTCTCGGATACGATGGCTGGGAGGTCCCGGTCAACTTTTTACCTTCGGACTTAGTCTCTTTTTCTGAGATTTTTCTTTACCGGGACGAACCACCAAGTCAGGCTGGGTCGCGGTTGAGGCAAGCCGGCTAGAATTTCCGTGGTGGGTCGGTCCCTCTCTGGAGCTTTTTTACAAAAATTCTCAAATCTTCTCCAAACTTCTGGGGCTTCACCCAGATGTTCTTTTAAGGTTCTTTTGGGGTCCACAGCTCACCCCAAGGGTCCAGAAGTTCTGAGATGGTCCTTGGGGGGTGCGGACTTCAACTCCCAGAATGCACATGGCGCAAACTCCTTTTTGGCCACTGGACAGTGGTCAGCTGGTCACTTTTCAGAAGTTGGTGCAGGGGGACTCTGGATAGCAATTTTTCACCTGTAGCAAACAGGGAGTCCCTCCTTGAACCAGTTGAAGCCAGGCAAAGTCCTTCTTGTGGTGAAGCCCAAGTGTGCAGCTGGTGCAGTCCTTCTGAGTGCAGGTTCCAGGTGCAGGCCAGGGGTCCAGCAGGGCAGTCCTTCTTCTCCTTTCGTTATTTTCTTCTTGAAATCTGGTGAGGATCTGAGGTGTGGGGGCAGGTCTGCCAGTTTTATCCTTGCTCCTGGGTGAAAAGCAGGGGGGTCCTGGTTCTCCAATCAGGTACAGGTTTGTCCCCCTGTGATGACTACTTCCTGGGAAGTGTGGCAAAAATCCATCCCAAAAGGCAACATTCTCTAAAAATCCAACATGGCTGAATCTGATTTTTGGAGGTTACATCTGGCTGAGCCCACCCACTGGTGTGGCTAAAAATCATAAACACACCCCTCTCCTGCCCTCTCCTAATCTAATCAAGGGGGCACCTAGTTGTCTGGGGTTGCAGGATGTGGGGGTGTTGCTGGTTGCTCCAAATGTCCTTCTCTGCCTTTGAAGACCAGTTTGGCAGCCCTCCCCCTTCCTGCCTCACCATCTGCTGAGGGGAGATTCTCTCCCACAAGCACATTCCTTTGTGTGAAGCCAGGCCACTTCACACCTCATCAAGGCAGCTTGACTAAGCTGCTGCAGGCTGGCCAATCAGAGCATAGCAGCAAAAACAATGCAGGGCTGAAATTGGCAACTTTTTAGGTAAAGTCTAAAACTCTTTACCTGAACAAGTTATATTAAATCCCACAACTGGAAGTTGTGGGATTTATTACAACAATTCATTTGATACCAAATTCTTGGTATGCAACATTTAAGGAGACTTTAAAATTTAAAATAAAGTCTCCCCATTCTAACCTATGAAGGCCATTTACTTCAATGAGGGAAAAACGAATTTGGCTGTTTTTACCTCACCAGGGTTTATAAATCTATTTTTATAAAGTCCCTGCTTATAGTTACATGGCACCCAGCCCAAAGGCACATAGGGCACACCTTAGGGGTGACTTATATGTAAAAATAGGGTAGTTTAAGACTTTGGAACTACTTTTAATTCCAAAGTCGAATTTGCATATAACTTTAATTTAAAAGCAGCCAGCAAGGCAGGCCTGCCTTTAAAATGACACTGGGCACCTCAGCAGTGCACCTAGGTGTGCACCACCTATGCTGTGGTCCCTAAACCTACATGCCCTACCATATACTAGGGACTTATAGGTAGGTTAACTTAGCCAATTATAATTAGCCTAATTTGCATATCCATTTTACACAGAGCACTGGCCCTGGGACTGGTAAGCAGTACCCAGGGCACAGCCAAGAGTCAGTAACTACCAGTACCTGTCCAAAAAGTGTGGGGGTGATCAGGGCAAAAAAGGAGGACTTTCCTACACCCCCCTTAGCCCTTCCTGATGGAGACTTAACTGCAGGGGCACACCGTTAATATGTGGGGAATGTAGGAATATTGGCCCACAAGCCTTGACCAATCTGGATTAGCCAATTTGGAACTGAGCCCTGCCACATTCCATGAAATAATCCCAGGGTATACAATAGCGGTGATACTTGCTCTTCCGAGAGGCTACAAATTAAATAAAAGAGCCTAATCAGACTCCTGCTCTCTACAGGAGGCATTTCCATTGGCTAATGGTCAGTCCAATTGCTCCCAGGAGTTCAGAGTCTCAAAGCTGTTAGATAGTGGTAGTGGGCTATCAAAAGGCTTGTACTCAGGAGGGTTGCAAAACTTCTACTTATCTGAACTATTGGGATGAGATTGTTGGAGCTAAAAAGGGGTGTCATTAAAGTATGTCAGCTGCTTTACTCTGATAGGTCCCAAGTCACTTGTTGATATTAAAAAATGAAGCACTAACTAGTTGTGGATTTCAAAAAATCACATGCAATTCTCTGGTGAGACTTTGCTGGTTGAGCCAATCCATGAAACCCTTCTCACAGTTAAAATTTCTCCATTCAAATCTGAACTCCACCCCGAGTATTTCCTCATCCAACGCATAACCTTATTTAGTAACAAGGTGTGGGACTCAGGGTACAGAGGGTCTGGTCTACGTACATTTTCCAGAATTATAATATATGGGGCACATGCCGGAAGGATCCTGGGATATGGGGCTTGGGTATTCAAAAACTCAGAGGTAGAAACCTGCTTGGAGCCCTTTCGGACTAATGTCTCCTCACCCCTCTGCTGATTAATTAATTTTTCACTATGGCTCTTAGATACAAAAGTCTGGATTCCGTAGCTAGATCCCTGACAGAATTTACTCCCCTGCTCTAATCCGGGGGTCAATTAAGGCCAGGAGATGTATAGACTCAGCAGTTTCAGGCACAGATTTATTCCCCAGTGGCAATAACGGGGCTGCTATTTCCCATACGGCTAGTAGGGTATTAACCTTCCCTTTTAAAGACTTGTTCTTTTTAAAACCATGGAGCCCATTTGCCTTATATCCTCAAGATAGTTATTAATTTGGCTTAGTTGATCACATGATATAGCAGATGTCTTCTTATTAACAGTACGTTGATGGGAGACCTTCATAGGTGACTTTGTTTGTATCTTTCCTTGCCTACCTTTATGGCTGGTAGATCCTCATCAGGTAAGGTGACAAGGTTTGGACAATGCAGTACTGAACTAAGAAGGGGGGGGTTGCCATATTGGGGGCCTAATTGGCTACTTGTTTTTAGGGGGGCCTATCAGTAATTACCGGGAACAAAAAGCAGAACAGTGGAACACACCCAAACAGTCAATATATCTACACTTTAGAGACCAAGTGATGTCTGATAAAACAAAATGAGAAATCACATAAATTTCACTATAGTGCTTTTTCTTAGACGGTGTTGATGAACATGTACTAACCAGAAAACAAATATACACAAAACAATGCTATCCACAAATAGGATTTATCCATACAAAGGAGGATTTTAATACAAAAAATATATTTTTTATTTTTTATAAACATAGATATATATATATAGAAACAAAAAACATATAAATACAAAATAGAAAGCCATCAGCCGACACGTGTTTCGTCCACACCGGACTTCTTCAAGGCTGAGAAAATCACAACAGACAACATCCCATTACAACATATATATATATATAATTTTACACAAAAGTAGTTTTTCATATATATAACATTTTTCTTTTTCTAAAATACATAAGCAAAAGATTTTCTTGTCAGTAAGATAGACAAACCACCACACCAACACCGTGCTTACAGTGTAACAATTTACTGAATAATAGACAGCAACAACCAAAAAACCACCACCACGTATCCTTTGTGACAAAGTGTTGTTTAATGTCCGAAGGAGTTACATGCAGTGCTCCCCATATCTACCGGGAGATGGGCTCAATCAATAGCTTCCGTTCCAGAGCAACACATGGGTTTCTGGATTTGGTCAAGGGCTTCTTTCCCAGAGAGACCATCTTTTTATTGTCTCTTTAATAAAACTCCTTTGAAGTTGAGCCCATACTAGCTTCAACCCTTCTTATCTCAGACTTGATCGCACCCATCACAAAGGTTAGATAACTAGTTATTAATTTTGGGCCGGAGTCCCCAGTCAATGTGCCTGCCATCACGTGAGTACCTTTCTGCTTTCCCATCAGGCTCCCGTAGGTCCAGTATGACCTGGCACTAAACTAACAGTAACTAAACAAAGCTGGAGGCCGCAGTATCAACATATGTCAAACCAAATAACCAAGGCAAGAAACGGGGCCCAGCCAAGCCTCATCCAGCCTCTGACAGGCACAGACGGGGCCTGCTTTTGGCCCGGTTTTCACCCGGGCACACACGCATGCATCTCAAGCAGTGGGAGATAAGGTCTGAATAAATGCACCTCCAGATGTAAAAGAAGCAGTGGGAGTGACCACCTACCACAAGTATGCCTGGCAGATGTAGTTCTGGAGCTCCTGGTCCTTCTAATGGCAGTCTGCGCATCACTCGCAGCGGGACAGAAGGTCTAAATAAATGCGGCTCCAGGCACAAAAGGAGCAGCGGGAGTGGCCCCTTGCTGCAAGTATCCCTGGGAGATGTAGTTCTGGAACACCCAGTCCTTCTAATCGCAGTCTGCAAGTCCCGCACAGTGGGAAAGAAAGTCTTAATAAATGTGCCTCTGGGCGTGAAAGGAGCAGCAGGAGTTGCCACCTCCTGCAATTATGCCTGGGAGATGTAGTTCTGGAGCTTTGGTCCTTCTAATGGTGGTCTGTATGTATGATTCAGAGTAATAGAGTGTATATTTATTTCATTTGATCTCCTCAGAGTTATGAGCTGAGGAGGGTGCTGGGCCTGGAGGTGGGGCTGCTGAGCTGCTACATAATTTCTGTCGAAACCCACCCACCTAGCGGCACTGCCCTGAAGGAGGTGGGTCTTCTAGAAGCTGCAGGAAAGAGATTAATCCCATATGCCTCTCTGTTATGCCTGAGCTTTCGTGTAATGATGGGGCATATTTATACTTTTTGATGCAAAACTGCACTTTCGCAGCTTTGCATCAAAATGTTTACCACTGTTTTGCGTCATTGCTGAATGCCAGCCGGGCGCCATATTTATGGAATGGTGCAAGCCGGGGCAAAGGGTGGGCTAGCATAAAAAAAAAATTACATCAGGCGGGTCGGGGTGGCAGTATGGAAGAAGGGGATCTTGTACCAAAAAATGACATTAGGCTGGTTAGAGACAAAATGAATGCCTCTAACTAGCCTAGCGTCATTTTCTGTTGTAAACCATCCATACCACATGACTCCTGTCTTAAAAAAGACAGGAGTCATACACACCAACCCAACGGCCAGCACAGGGGACCAGGGTCCCTCATGCATGGGCGTTGCACACTGTGCCATGCTGGGGGCCCCTGATGGCACTTTAATTAAAAACCAAAATACTTATCTACGCTTACCCTGCTTAAGTGGGATGGGGTCCCCCATCCTCCGGTGTCCCTCTGGTGTGGGTGCGGGTGATCCTGGGGCTTGAGGAGGGCACCTGTGGACCCACTCCAGCTAATCTTTTCTTTCTTTATTCATATTGTCAGTTTTTTATGCGCCCTTGATATTGCTTGCTTTGGAAGTCTATTTGTTTAATTGAAAAGGCATTGGTGAAGGGCTGGGGTGCTTTCCAGTGATTAGGAAAGAGGTTTCTGTGCACCAGCTCACACATGGCTCTACAGTTTTGCCTTCTGTTGAGGGCTTAACCCTTTACCTGCCAAGGACGTAATGGTTACGTCCAGTGGTGCAGTGCTGAGGCACCACGGACGTAACTATTACGTCCTGGTGGAGGCCCTCAGGGAATCACTTCCCCTTCCACTCCCACCCCCCGTACTCTGTTTCTCCTCAGTACCGGGGCAGGGGAGGCAGAGAGGCATGAAAAGGAAATTAAAAGCTTTTCCTTCCCTTTTCATGTCTCTCTGAACATTCCTGCAGTACGATCGCATAGGGATCATGCTGCAGGAATGCCCACTACATACCAGGGAGTTTTTTTTTAAATTGTCATAAGGGGAGTGGACCCTTGGGCAAGGGTCTCTCCCCAGGGAGGCATTTTACCTAAGGCCATTTTTGCCCCCCATGGGGACTGATCGGCCTATTTTTTTTTACAGCTTTTTTTTTTAGGCAAGGGTCGCTCCCCTGCGGTGATCAGCCTATTTTAATTAGGCCGATGGGGCAGAATCCACCAGACACCATAGATTTTTTTTTGCTCCAATTTCACGCAAGGGGAGAGACCCCTTAGGGAAGGGTCTCTCCCCTGGGGGGCAAATTTAATTTAGGCCATTTCTGCCCCCCTTGGGGACAGATCGGCCTATTTTTGTTAGGCTTATCTGCCCCCCAGGGGGGCAGAAAGCCCACTAGACACCAGGGAAGAATTTTTTTCAAAAAAAGACAGTGAGGGTATGGCCATACCCCTACCCCCAATAAATGGGGACAAAGGTAGTGGGGTGGTGGCTACCAACCAGTACAGACATGGTTATGCCCCCACCCCAAATAAAGGGGGTAACAGTCGCACACTAAAATATCTTTTCCCAACGGCAAGCAAGAGGACATTTGATTATTTTGGGTTTTGGTTTTACATTTGGGCCAAGAGAGCTTGTCTAACTCTCAAAATCATTCCACTTAGAATGGTGAGGTCTGCACTTTTTGGACTTTGGGGCTACCATGTAAAAAAATCCACAAGACCTAGACACATCTGAAAACTAAACATCTGGGTGAGTTCAGGGTGGTGTGCTTCACATGCACCCGCACCATTTTCCTACCCACAATGCCCTGCAAACCTCCAACTTTTCTTGAAATCACACATTTTTCCAACATTTGTGAGATGGAACCTTCCGGAATCTTCAGGTATCCACAAAATTCCTACCACCCAGCATTGCTGCATCAATACCAATAAGAGTTCTTCCCCTTTTGTTGGCCTAAAAGCATTTTTTTCCAAACTGCCCTTTTTGACCTGCTTTGGTTCCCCCTCATCTCCAACATGTTTTTGGCTCTTCCCTGTCACATGCACTTCGAACACCTACACAAGTGAGGTATCATTTTTATCAGGAGACTGAGGGGAACGTTGGGTGGTAGGAAATTTGTGCCGGTGCAGTGATGCCACACAGAAAAGTGGGAAAAATGTGATTTTTTAGCTAAATTTCATGTTTGCTAAGGATTCTGGGAAAGAAAACAATGGGGGATCCAAGCCAGTCACTCCTTTCTGGACTCCCGCGTGTGTCTAATTTTCAGAAATGTCTGGATTTAGTAGGTTTTCTTAAATGGTTGCTGAGCCCAGGACCAAAAACACAGGTGCCCCCCCACAAAAACAGGAGTGTATTTGATAATTTTGATGTGTCCACTTAGTGTTTTGGGGGCATTTCCTGTCACGGGCACTAGACCTACCCACACAAGTGAGGTACTATTTTTATCGGGAGACTTGGGAGAATGCTGGGTGGAACGAAATGCGTGTTTCCTCTCAGATTCGAGCACTTTCTATCAATGAAATGTGAGGAAAAAGTGTTTTTTGCCTAATTTTGAGGTTTACAAAATATTCTGGATAACAGAACCTGGTGAGAGTCCCACAAGTCAATCCATCTTGGATTCCCCTAAGTGTCTAGTTTTAAAAAATGCACAGGTGTGGTAGTTTTAACTAGGCGCCGGCTGAGCTACAAGCCAAAATCCACAGCTAGGTACTTTGCAAAAAAAGATCTGTTTTCTTTGGGAAAATGTGATGGGTCCATGTTGTTTTTTGGGGCATTTCGTGCCGCGGGCACTAGGCCTACCCACACAAGTGAGGTACCATTTTTATCGGGTGGCTTGGGGGAATGCTGGGTGGAAGAAAATTTGTGGCATCTCTCAGATTCCAGAACTTTTTGCCACCGAAATGTGAGGAAAAAGTGTTTTTTTGTCAAATGTAGAGGTTTGCAAAGGATTCTGGGTAACAGAACCTGGCGAGAACCCCACAAGTCACCCCATCTTGGATTCCCCTAGGTATCTAGCTTTCAAAAATGCACAGATTTGAAAGTCATCCCCAGGTGCCAGCTGAGCTAGAGGCCAAAATCCACAGCTGGGAACTTTTAAAAAAACAAGTCTGTTTTGTTTGAGAAAATGTGATGTGCCCATGTTGTATTTTGGGGCATTTCCTATCTCGGGCACTAGGCCTACCCACAGAAAAGAGGTACCATTTTTATTGGGAGGCTTGGGGGAATTCTGGGTGGAAGGAAATTTGTGTCTCCTCTCAAAATCCAGAACATTCTATCACCGAAAGATGGGGAAAATGTTTTTTTTGCCACATTTTAAGGTTTGCAAAGGATTCTGGGTAATAGAACCAGGTGAGAGCCCAACAAGTTACCCCATCCTGGATTCTCTTAGGTGGCTAGTTTTAAAAAAATTCACAGGTTTAGTTGGTTTCCCTAGGTGGCGGCTGAGCTAGAGGCCAAAATCCACGGCTAGACACTTTCCAAAAAACACATCAGGTTTCAATGTAAAAAATGTGATGTGTCCATGTTGTGATTCCTGTCGCAGGCTTTAGGCCTATCCACACAAATTAGGTACCATTGACTTGGGGGAACACAGAATAGCAGAACAAGTGTTATTGTCTCTTGTCTTTCTCTACATTGTTTCATTCCAGATGTAAGACAGTGTGTAAAAAAGATGTCTATTTGAGAAATGCCCTTTAATTCACCTGCTAGTACGGGAACCCCAGAATTCAGAGATGTGCAAATAATCACTGCTTCTCAACACCTTATCTTGTGCCCATTTTGGAAATACAAAGGTGTTTTTGATACCTATTTCACTCTTTCTATTTCACCAAATGAATTGCTCTATACCCAGTATACAATGAAAACCCATTGCAAGGTGCAGCTCATTTATTGGCTCCGGTTAACTTGAGTTATCAATGAACCTACAAGTCCTATATATCCCCACAACCAGAAGAGTCCAGCAGACATAACGCTATATTGCTTTAAAAAAAATCAGACGTTCAGGAAAAAGTTACAGAGTAAAACGTAAACAAAAATGGCTGTTTTTTCACCTCAATTTCAATATTTTCTGTAGTAAAACATTGTAGGATCTACACAAATGACCGCTTGCTGAATTCAGAATGTTGTCTGCTTTTTAGAAATGTTTAGCTGTACAGGATCCAGCATTGGTTTCCTATCCATTTCTGTCACTAACTGGAAGGAGGCAAAAAGCACAAATGTGATTTTCTGATTCAAGTCTGCCTGTTCCTGACAGCTAGGAAGATGGTGATTTTAGCACCACAAACCCTTTATTGAAGCAATTTTCAGGGAAAAAACCACAAGCCTTCTTCTGCAGCCCTTTTTCCCTTTTAGCCCTTTTGCCTCATTTCTTGGTCTTCTCTAGGGAAAGCCACAAATTCTGGGTACCTCTAGAATTCCTAGGATGTTAGAAAAAAAGGATGCAAATTTGCCATGGGTAGCTTATGTGGACAAAAAGTTATGAGGACCTAAGCGTGAACTGCCCCAAATAGCCAAAAGAAGGCTTGGCACCTGAGGGGGAAAAGGCCTGGCAGCCAAGGGGTTAATTACATTAGCTTATGTTTTTGTTTTGCAGGCAGGGACTGGAGGGGAAGGGGCCGCACTAGAATTAGAAACACAATTTTTGTGAGGTGCCTTTCTGATTTGCCTTTCCATGAAAAACGATGGAATACAGCCCAGGGGCTAATAAGTCCAGGTTTTAACTCTTGCCTGCTCAACATGTATTGCATGGCCCCAGGATGTGGTGGCTGAGGCTGGAATAGTTTAATTAGGTCAGACTTTGTTAAATGTCTGCAAAATTAGGCAGTGTGATGGAGTGCTAGATTACAAACTAAAAGTAAGTGGAAGGAGATGGTACTTGAAGCCCGAGGCCAGTCTACACAGCATGATGACTAAGAAGAGGCAAGAAGGAGTTGACCAGCAAAGACCTTATGTGGGAGAGCCAGCCAATAGTACGTAGAGTGATGTAGAGACCACGTGGAAGCCAGCCAATGGTAAGTAATGTGGAGTAGGAGCCACGTCGGAGCGAGCCACTTGTAGGTCAAGTTAAGTAATGGGTGGGGTCCAAGCCCCATAAAGATTTTTTTTAGAACAGAAGATGAAACTTAATGACTATACAACCATAAACGTTATGTGTAAAACAAATTTGACAAAGTAAAATTGTGGTGCAGCAAAAAGGAGTTGAATAAAGATTTATCAAGAATAAATTTCATAGCACATTCATTTTGTTGAGAAATAAAAAACAACAAAGCTTTGTCTGCCAGAGAAATGGCACAATTGCATGTAATTTCCGATTAGTATCCTCAGGTCATTGTTCACTTCTAAACAGCCACCAGTTCACAGGGCATTAAGTGCCCTTTAGGAATTTGGGTTACTGGTTATTGGTTGGTGGAGAAAAGCAGCAACCACAATTCTTGTAAGGGTGAAACACGAGCAAAACCCAAATTAACCTGTGGTCAACCCTCTGGTAGCTTAGCACAAAATCAATTGGGGTTAACTTAGAGGTAACGTGTAAAGTATTTTTGCAACACTTCAGTAAGAAAGTGAAACGCAATGCAAGACAACTCTCATGTAAATTTTCCAAAATAGAGTACAATTTCGTAAATTATTTGACACAAAAATGACAAAAATCCAGTAAGTAGAACCAAAGATATGCAATTTCAAAGATTTCAGGTAAGTATAGCACCTAAAAATACATGATCATGTCAGACCAGACGAAAGTCACAAGTTCAGGCCAACTACAGTGGAGCATGTACCGCCTACAGGGACCATGTTAGTCCTGCTGAGTGTCATGGATGGTCTTTGATGTACCGCGAAGAGCAAGCCAGGTGTTGTGGCTGGTCATTGTTGTAGTGTGAAGATCCTGTCTGGCATCGCAGACAGTTGCTGCTGAAGATTCACATTGGCATCGACCACGGGCTGTTGATGCTGTAGCACGAACTGCAAATCTTGTGTTGCCAGTCATCGCTGAAAGTCGCTGTAGCACAAGGAGTCAGGTTCATGAGAGCTTCAGGTGGGCAGGTGAAGTGGGCGGCAACATTGTAATAAGAAGAGGCCCATTGGCAGTCGCAAATATATGAAAACTTCAGGATTTCCCCTTGTCTTGAAGAGGGAGTTCAATTGATGCCACACCTAGTGTCTAGTACCCTTGGGGACACTTCTTGGGGGTTAGGAACTCCAGCACAGGACAGGTACAGTTGCAGGTCCAATTACAGATCCAGTTGCAGGTCTAGGCAGCATGTCAGCTAGGCAGATGCAGGGCGGGGGTACTCTGGGGCTTGTTATGTCCCTGTTGCTTAGAACAGGAGGTCAGTCAGCTGCCCCTTGGAGTAACTTCAGCCTGTGACAAGGGGTACAGTGCAGACTTCCTTTACAGCTAGTAGGGCAGCAGGGCAGCACAGAAGCATTCATTCTTATATCAGAGCAGCACAGCGGTGCTTCTGAGTCTCCCACAGTTCCAGAGGTGTAAAGAAGAGGTGGGTCTGAAGGTCCAATATTTATACTTAATGGTGTGATATGTGACAGCCTCTCCATCAAGTCAGAGGTAGCCAATCCTGTCAACGCCAATTGCCCCTTCATCATACTGTCTGGAAGCTATATACAAAGACCAACTGCCAGCTTCACGTCATGGTCATGTGACCCAGGATACAAGCTGAAGCAACCAAATGGTAAGCACTAAATTCGACATTTCTACCTGCTACCAATTGAAAAGCAATTTGATAAGGCAGCTCTAATGTTATCCATTGGTAGAGATAGGCCTTGCAGAAGTGAAAAACTACATTAAGAGTTTGTCACTACCAAGTCATGTAAAACATAAAAGTACATGTCCTACTTTTTAAATAGATTGCACCCTGCCCTCCGGGCTGTCCAGGACCTCACCCAGGGATGACATATGCATTAAAAAGGAAGGTTTGG
Source organism: Pleurodeles waltl (assembly GCF_031143425.1). Classification (NCBI taxonomy): domain Eukaryota; kingdom Metazoa; phylum Chordata; class Amphibia; order Caudata; family Salamandridae; genus Pleurodeles; species Pleurodeles waltl. The sequence goes on along the minus strand of NC_090438.1, from coordinate 330,992,502 downwards.
GTCTGGCAAAAGATTTATTTTGATTGATTGAAATGGTAGTTTAATTTGCAAACACAAGCTCTGCAGTGGCAGGCCTGAGACATGTTTGCAGGGATTCTTAAGTGGGTGACAGTTAGAAATACAGTCTTTGATTGTCAGTCAGCTTACCCCCTGTCCAAGCAAGGACCCTCACTCTAGTCAGGATAAGTCACACACAATCCATATTATCCTGTGTCCACCCTCTGGCAGCTTGGCACAGAGCAGTCAGGCTTAACTTAGAAGGCAATGTGTAAAGTATTTGTGCAATAAATCATGCAATAGCACAGTATAGTACCACAAAAATAAACCACAGTGTTCAGAGAAATATATAATATGTATCTGATAAGATAAAGGTCAAAACGATTAAAATGCAATAAATAAATGTTGAGATGTCACTGTAAAAGTGTTATAAAGTGCCTTAAGTCTTTTCAAAACAAAAGACTGTCTCATAAAAACAATAAAGGTCTCTTGCAAGCACAAAGTACCTGGTTTGCGTTGAAAATCTCCACAAGGGATCGCAGAGGAAGCGATGTGGGGAAAACGGGGAGGTGTGCATCGGTTTCGCCCCTTCGCACACCGACTTGCGCCATTATTTTCCTCGCAGGAGAAGACTTTGCGTCGATTTCCGGCACACAGACTTGGTTCCTCTTCAGGTTGCGGGGTTTTCTGTCGCCTCGGGGACGATGCATGGAATCCTGGGCTTGTAGAGCAAAGTCACAAGTGCTGCGTCTATCGAGTGAGCGTTGTGTGTAAATTTCTCCCGAACGGCAGGCGCTGCATCGATCTATCTGGACTTCTGCACCCCCTCACTAAGAGTGGTACTGCCAGACACCAGATCTGGTGAGGTGCGGGCTACGGCCACCCCCCCAAGTTCTCCTGACACTGTGGGGTCTCCCTCAACAGATGGCCATATGGTACAGGCTAGGCTCCCCTCGTGGCGTTCCCACATGGAACCCTTCAGGACCTGGGACTGGATCTCGGGCACCCTGGGCCTCAACCCATTCACATTCCCTCTCCTTTGAGACTGGACATGGGGCCCCCCACCCATCCCACTACACTGGGACCTACTTAGGACACTGCAAACCTTTCCCACCTCACCTGGTTGGGAAACACCTAGACCACTCCCTTCAGGAGCACCCCCAAATGCCTCTTCAGAGTCTCTGGTACTATCCCAGAGGTATGCCTCCAGTGTAAGCTCCCTGGGGTCAGAGAACTCACACTCCACCTGGTGTTGGCGTAGCTCTGGAAAATAAGAACTAGACACATGCTCTCCAGCAATTACCTCACTCAGCCCCTCACATGAATTAACCAATCTACCCTTCACCCAACCATCCAGTGACTCAGCCTTGAAAAAGTACCCCACATCACCCTCCTGAGACTGGTGAGACAGTACCTGACTGTCCCTGACACTCAACCCACACTCTTCTGGGATGTTTCCACACTCCATAACCAGGACTTCTACCTAGGGGGAACCCTTCTTCCTGTCACTCTCACCTACAGCCAGTAAAGTGTCCCTCCCCTCAGTAGGAATAGGACTCCCTGTGCCAGTTCCCCAATCCACCTCAAGGAACCTGTGCATTACGGGCACCACATCTCTGGACATATGCACTTCTTCAGCAGTACTGGATGCAAGATTTTTGCTGCCACCATCTGATCTGGACTCACCCCTCCTGGCTTCCAGTTTCAGCTCTTCACAGCTCAGCACCTGAGCTGTAATCCTTTCTTTTTCCTGGGCTAAGGTTCTCTCTGCCTCAGCCCTCTCAATCTCTGCATCTAGCTTTTCCATCCACTGCTCCTGAGCTAGGAGCCATTCCTCATCTGAGTAGTCCTCCTCCTCAGACTCATCAACCAGAGTCCAGAAATATCAACAATATATCCAGGAGGACATCAGACAACCTAAAGCAAAAAGATGAAAAATCATGTTGACCTTCAACTGTGGGTAGGTAGCAGATACTTAGCTACTGTATGTCACTACACAAACACAAGTCCTGTCCTCACCGCTGATCACCAATGTTAGAAATGGGGTCTTTGGTTGGCAGTCAGGTTACCCCCGTCCAAGCAAGGACCCTCACTCTAGTCAGGGTAAGTCACACTCAATGCAAATTATCCTGTGCCCACCCTCTGGTAGCTTGGCACTGAGCAGTCAGGCTTAAATTAGAAGGCAATGTGTAAAGTATTTGTGCAATAAATCATTCAATAACACAGTATAGCACCACAAAAATACACCAAACAGTATTGAGAAAATACATAATATTTATCTGATAAAATGCAGGTGAAAACGATTAAAATGCAATAAGTAAATGTTGAGATATCACTGTAAAAGTGATATAAAGTGTCTTAAGTATTTTAAAAAACAAATGAATGTCTCTTAAAAACAATACAGGTCTCTTGTAAGCACAAAGTACCTGGTTTGTGTTCAAAATCTCCACAAGGGACCGCAGAGGAGGCGATGCAGGGAAAACTGGGAAGTGTTTGTCGGTTTCGCCCCTTTGCACACCGACTTCTGTCATTATTTCCCACGCAGGGGAAGACTGTGCATTGATTTCCGGCATGCAGACTTGGTTCCTCTTTGGGTTGTGGGGTTTTCTGGCGCCCCGGGGACGCTGCGTGGAATCCTGGGCTTGCAGAGTGAAGTCACAAGCACTGCGTCGATCCAGTGGGCATTGCGTGTAAATTTCTCCTGCACGGCAGGCACTGCGTCGATTTCTCTCTGGAAGTCAGGTTGTATCATCCCAGGTCAGATGTGCGTCGATCTGGTGGGCTGTGCATCGAAGTTCCGGTCGGTACGCTGGCACTGCGTCGATCTTCTCCTTGCGAAGTCGGGCTGTATAGTTCTGGTTTAGCGTGCAATGAATTTCTCACCCCAGGGCAGATTGTGCATCATTTTTAGCAGGCTGTGCGTCGACTTTTGGCCTCACAAGGAGTCCAGTTGCAGGAGTGAAGTCTTTTTGGTCCTGAGACTTCAGGGAACAGGAGGCAAGCTCTATCCAAGTCCTCGGAGAGCACTTCTCAGCACAGCCAGAGAGCAACAAGGTAGTAGGGAAACAGCAAGGAAGCAGTCCTTCTCAGAAAAGCAGTCCCAGTGAGTCCTTTGGGCAGCCAGGCAGTCCCTTCTGGCAGGTCTGGTTCAGGGATTCTTCACCAGCAGGTTTCTTGTCCAGAAGTGTCTGTGAGGTAGAGTGTCTACCCCAAGAAGAGTCTAAAGTCTTTGGTGTTGGGTCCTCTTCTTATACCCATTTTGGCCTTTGAAATAGGCTTACTTCAAAGGAAAATCTCACTTGTTTGTGAAATTCTGCCTTGCCCAGACAAGGCCTCAGACACACACCAGGAGGTTGGAGACTGCATTGTGTGAGGGCAGGCACAGCCCTTTCAGAAGTGAGTGACAATTTCTCCTCTCCCTCCTAACACAGATGGCTCGTCAGGTTATGCAGGCTACACCCCAGCCCCCTTTGTGTCACTGTCTGGAGAGAGGTGCAAACAGCACAACTTTCAAACTAACACAGACAAGGAATCCACAAACAGGCAGAGTCACAAAAATGGTTTAAGCAAGAAAATGCCCACGTTCTAAAAGTGGCATTTTCAAACACACAATCTCAAAATCAACTTTATGTCAGAGTCACCAGATCCTCGGGGTCTGTGCACATTCCCAACACGTCCACCACTGAACAGCTCCAAGACTCTGATAGATAAATCACAGAGACTGAGAGAGTTCAAGAGGAGAAGAGGGGATTAGGAAGGGAACAGCTGGGAAGGAGACCTGTAGTAAGAAAAAGGTTAGAACACACAATATGAAAATTATATCTCCTGAAATCAATACTAGACTATGATTCTAAGCCTAGTCACTCTGAAAACATGAACAATCTAAGAGTTAAGTTTAAAATTACTAAGTTTTAAGATGGCCGGATACCTGTAGGGGAATCAAGATGAATTAAATGAAAACTTTATTATTCAAGTACTTTCCTTTACATGAGAATCAGAAAAACATTCTGACTAAATTTTAAACCAGTCATATAAATCCTGGTTTGAGAATGTATACTAGGACCATACAATATTGCATCTAGAAACTCTGGCCTTCTGTGTACTCTTAAAATGTTTCAACACAAATTGCGCATATTGCAGATATATATATATATATATATATATATATATATATGTATATATATATATATATATATATATATATATATAGTAAACACCATAAAAGTATTGTGCACCATAAATAACACAATATGGATTCAGGAAACAAATCGCATAACTTGTCAACTCGAATATTACATAATAAATATCTTAGAATAGTGGCATACAATAAACAATATGAAATAAACTTGAGGAGAGAATCGTACGTCTTGCCGATTCGAGTGTTACCATGTAAAATACCAAGAAATGGTAGCATGCAATGAATATCAAAGTCAAATCATCATTAATTTTTATTTGCGCGTCTTGCTGATTCATAAAACACGATGTAAATGTCAAGAAATAACAGCTCACAATAAATAACAAGATCAAAGTACAATGAAACGAATCGCGCTTCTTTTGCAGAGTCTTAAGCCACCATGTAAATGTCAAGAAATGGTAGCGCGCAATGAACAACAAAGTTAAATCCTCATGGAACGAGTTGCGCGTCTTACCAATTCGTAAAATATAATCTAAATGTCAAGAAATAGTAGCGCGCAATGGACAACAATGTTTAAACACCATAAAAAGAATCGCGCGTCTTGCCGATTCTTAAGCCACCATGCCAATGTCAAGAAATGGTAGCACGCAATGAATAACAAAGTCAAACATTTATGAAACAAATCGCGCGTCTTGCCTATTTGTAAACTACCATATAAATGTGAAGAAATGGAAGCGCGCAAGTGATCTGTTACTCATTTAAGAATTAAAACAAGAATATGAAAATTCTCAATAACGATGTCGGGACAGTCCAACCACCGTCTTACCGACTGGAACAATGATCACCAAATGAAGGATGAAGGGCAGAAGCCTGGAAGATCCAAATAGGCCGCCGGGACAGGAGCTCAGGAAGAAGCTGCTGCTCTGCACCGGGACCTCTGAATAGTGAGCACTGGGAATTGGGCTGGCTCTCTTTTATAGAGTCTTGGCCCAGAACCACGCCCAGGCATGTTGCAGGGAAAGTCTCTGGAAGGCCCTGGAAAGGGGCCACACCCTAACACACTCTGAAAACCTGCAGCAATACATTGCAAAGTAACAGTATTTGTAAGCATATTAAAAAAAAGTTTTCAGGATTGAACTCTGCAATGCAAAAGGTTAAACCACAACATATCAACACAATGCATAAATTACTTTGTTTTGAGAGTGCTGGGTTTTTGCATTTTTGGCGCCAGTAGAGCACGTACTGCTCTGGTGTTGACACTTTACTAAAAGATGTATTTTAAATTGTGAATTAAGAGGTCCCAAACCCCATATGTCTATCTGCTCCCAAAGGGAATCTACGCTTTAATCATGTTTAAAGGCAGCCCCCAGGTTAACCTATGAGAGACATAGGCCATGCAACAGTGAAAAACGAATTTGGCAGTATTTCACTGTCAGGACATATAAAACACATTAGTATATGTCCTACCTTAACCATACACTGCATCCTGCCCATGGGGCCACTTAGGGCCTTCCTTAGTGGTGTCTCATATGTTGGAAAAGGGAAGGGTTAGGCCTGGCAAGTGGGTACACTTGCCAAGTCGAATTTACACTTTAAAACTGTACACACAGACTCTGCAGTGGCAGGTCTGAGACATGATTACAGGGCTACTTATAGGCGGCACAACCAGTGCTGCAGCCCCTCTAGTAGCATTTGATTTATAGGCCCTGGGCACCTCTATTGCACTTTACTAGGGACTTACTAGTAAATCATATATGCCAATCATGGATAAACCAATCAATAGTACAATTTACACAGAGAGCATATGCACTTTAGCACTGGTTAGCAGTGGTAAAGTGTTCAAAGTCCTAAAGCCAACAAAAAGAGGTCAGGAAAAATAGGAAGAAGGAAGCAAAAAGTTTGGGGATGACCCTGCAAAAAGGGCCAAGTCCAACAGTGACACTGTAAGTGCTGCATGCTTACTAGTAGCATTTAATTTACTGGCACTGGGCACATGTAGTAACACCTTAGTAGGGATTTATAAGTAAATTAAATTTGCTAATTGGGCCAATGTCACTATGTTTTGGCACACAGCACAAGCTCTTTAGCACTGGTTAGCCGTGGTAAAGTGTTGACATTCCTAAGATCACCAAAAACGAAGTCAGCAAAAACAGGAGGTCTGAAGGCAAAACTTTAGGGGAAAACCACACCAAAGATGCCAGGTCTAACAGAAAGGTATGTGATTTAGAAGACAATTTCCATGTGAGGTAGCATTTTAATCAGATTTAGAGATGCGCAATGTACAAAATGTACAGGAGGGATTCAATGTGTTGACCTTCCTGTGGGTCATAACAGAAGTTGTAACAGACACAACATATAGGTGTGGTATGTTCCAGGAGGAACCACTAATGAAATCTCAAATACATAGAAACAGATTATCAAGGAGAGAAAAGAAATTGGGATTGGTTGGTTGTATTTTAGACTCATGTAACCAGGTTTCTAATTGATAAGATCAGAAACATCTGATGCCATAGTGGATGAAGTATATAGAGAAATATTTGTGAAAGGAATGTTAGTTTACCCACTTGAAAACTATGTAGGATTCCAGCCTGGTAGAGTGTGTCAGCCTAAGGATGACAAGGAGAGCACATAAACTGATATGTTTTGTTCAGAGGCCATTTGCAACATATATTCAGCGTTATGAAAGGTAGAGCTGCAAGGGAACCACCAAATCATATTAGATTAATATATGCTTGCAACATCAGTAACACAAAGAGTAAGAGGTTACAGTTATTTGCATCATATTCCAAGCCTTATCTTGATGGCAGGAAGCTTATCTCCTGGAATAAGACGAAGAATGAATATGCTGTGTTTACAGTACAGGGTGCTAATATAACACCCCTTTAAGAAACCCACCTAGGGGTGGGTGATCAAACTCAATTTAAGTCACATATCGACACAAAGAACGACACACAAATGCACACAACATGAAATGCAAGCTGCTTTTGAGGTCATTCTCAATAGCAGTAACGGAGTCAAAAACAGACAAGGAGGCATAAACTTAACAGTGATAAGCCTGTCTGTCCTTATTAAGGCCAAGTTTTATTTCTAAAGAAAACAGTGATAAAGGTTGCAGACTTTGCTGATGGATGAATGCTGTTGATGAGGGATGTTAACACAGTGATGGATGGAGACCTTAATAGATCCGTGGGTATGGAGGCATTCTAGAGAGCTGTCCCAATAGGAAAAAATGCAGCTGCATGAAATGGGTCTGGTGGACGTGTGAGCTCTGGGGAGAAAGTCTGTTCCTTATTACAGTATTACATCACACCTTTGCCAAAAAGGACATGCACATTCACTCTGGACAAGGCATGAGAGAAATGGACTGATGCCAGTTTAGGAACCATGAGCCAGCTGTATCAAAGGATTGTGCCCATTCTGTTTCTATGGGAAATTTCCTTTGCACATATGGCCCCATATTGTTTTAGAAAACACAGCAGTGAAGACAAGGTAATTATATTATACAGGATAGAATAAACAGACCAGAGATCTCACAGCCCATTGAAGAATACTGGGCCATCAGTGATGCAGAGGACATGTCCTCTGGCCTAGGAGGCACACATTTAAATTGATGTTCAGGGACACATTGAAGTCTATGGCCATCTGGAGGAGGAGGGTGGGGAAGCTGAGCTTGCAAATGCAGAAGAGAAACAAGCGTACTAGTGCCAGAGGGGAACTCAATTAATCGCTTATTATCAGAGTGCAACTCAGACCCATGCACCTTAAAAAGGATGAAAAAACCCTACTAACTTTAAAAAGAATAGTATATGAGACAGGGACCAAAGAACATTGGGTTTAGTAGTCATTCTTAAGGGAATAGTAAATAAGACAGGCACAATAGGCCTGAAAAACTGGAGAGGCAACAAAATGTATCATAACACAGACCAAGCAGAAGCAATGGACGTGCCAAAAGAGGAACACAAGATTACGTTAGCGATTAAGAGTTGAAGAGTTAATAAGGCAGCAAGCTTGAATAGGTTTACAGCTGAATTTTATAATTTTATAAGATATTCACCTGCAAACTTGTGCTCCATCTGAGAAGATTGTTCCTCTCTTTTTGATACAGTGGCATAGTCTCCCCCTCCATGGAACAAGCCATCATTATGGTTATATCCAAATTGGATAAGGACCATACCAGCTGTACAACAGACAGACTAATAACACTTCTCAAGCTTGATGTAAACATTTACATAACAGAGTTGGCAATGCAATTAGCACAACTGCTCCTAAATTCGATATACAAGGACCAATCGGGGTTGTCCAGAGAAGACAGTCTTTTGCTAACATCTGTGGAGTAGTCAAAAAGGTGAAAAAATTTTAGTGGCTCTTGACAAAGGAATAGACTTCAACAGGATGGGCGAGGTGTTCATGAAAGCAGTGAGGACTAGATCTGGACTAGGAAAGCACTACATTTGCATGGTGATGGACAGCTACCTAAATTACAGGCAATGATAGATGGAGCAACGTTGGATCCCCTGACAATTGTCAAGAACTAGGAGGCAGAGATGGCCATTGTTACCCCTGTTATAAGTGATGGTTATAGAATCCTTGGCAATGAAAATACAATATAAGCAAGCAGTAGATGGCATCTAGTTTAACACAATGATTCAGACCCTATAGAGTAGATTCAGATTGGATTAAGTAACTTTATGTGGGCTTGACCCTTCACTTTCAAGCTAGCATGCTGCAAATATGACCAGAATCTAGAGTGAAATCTAGGAAGACTTGCAGTGCTGACAGAACCTTAAGGTTTTGGGGGTTGGTTGCAATGCGGTTATAAAAATAAATGTGATACCACACCTTTTGTATTCCTTTCAGCCACTCTCTGTATGAAGAAGGAAAGAGATGTCTAGAGATATTCAAGCATTCCTGGTAAAATTTGTGTGACAGGGGATATACCGTAGAGGACAGAGCAGGCCTTGGTTTCCCATGTGTCATGACTTATTATAGAGCAGCCCAACTACAAATTCTGGGGGAATGGTCAAGGAGGGAATCAGATACTCACTGGGTCCACATAGACAGAGTTGTGGTGGGGAGACCTTTCTAGGACCTGATGTGAATACCAAGAAATACATCATACCATGTGGTCAAATATCAGGGACGATAGCTAAAAGACAACAACAAAATGTCCTTTCCAGCCTCCTTGATTCCCATCTTTGACAACCCTGAATTTATGTCATTCAGGGAGCCCGTCAAACTTTTCCAAATGGTCAACGGTCAACATTAAATTATATTAGACAGATTTTTTCCTTTGATGACTGCAAGAGAGTTGATGGCCTCCCCTAGAAGGAGAAGGAGAGATTCCACTATTATCAAATCAGACACTGTCTGTTACAGTGAGAAGTCAAAGAGTCATCAGCAAGGCCACTGAAGCAGGGTGAGTAATTTATCACATCAGACCTGTGATGTAGGGAGAACATATTCATGCTTTACAAATTTCTGAGCTCCCGCCGATTAGAAAACAATGGAAGATACATTGCCGAATGGAATAGATACCTCTAATGAGAAATTGCACAACACAAGGGCAACTTTGGAGGGACGTGTGTAAGATTAGCTTGCTGGTTCAGCACAGGGAATCTGCACTGAAGATAATGATAAGGTTGTAGATGGTACCAGTTAAGCTAGATACATTTTTCATTCAGATAACTCATGGATGTTGAAGGTTATGCGGTAGGTAGGAACCTTCTTACATGTTTGGTAGGAATGCTCAAACTTAAATAGGCATTGGAGAGATGGGTTAGCCACTATCAGATAAACGGAGGCATAACTACAGCAGTCTCTGCTGTCAGATTCTGGAAGCAAATGGCCATACCTATACAGCACACATGGTGTTGGTGGGTATAGGAGACTATGGTGGATAAAAGAAGTTCATCACTCATCAGTACCGCCAAATAAACTTCTACAGGATTGTGGCAGCTAATGGTGAAATACATGGAAACAGAACAATGCAAAACCACATGCTCTCCTTGGCTGAGGGCTGAAGCACATTTATAAGGGGAAAAACAGACTTAAAATAGGACACTGTATGCAACAAGAGATGTAATATGTAGAAATGTGAATCTAATTTTGTGTGTGGGGAGGGTTAGCTATTAAGTTACACATTTATTGTTTACAGTTTGGGGTAATTGAATGTTGCCCAGAGTGTATAAATGGCATTCAACAGAAGAAAAAGGTATGGGAATATGATTTACCAGAGGGAAATGAATCCTCATACAAAATTAATGACGTAACTTGTATGACTAACTGCTAATAAAAAGCATTTGGAAAAAGGTTAGCTGCCCATTTCCTCCCTGTAGCCTTTTCTTGTATGTTCTTTTCCTCCCTCTAGATTTCTTTGTAAAGCCAAATTGTATGTCTGGCTTTCGCACCATGAAAGAGGAAGGACCTCTTGCTGTCCGGGCTGAAACCAAACAAGTCACATCAGGTCAGAATGTTTCTGCCCAGAGCAACATCTGAACCATGGCTGTGGTCTGGTTGTCACAAAAAGACATGCACTACCCACACATTTGTGCTTTGTCTTTAAACACCAGAAACCATCAGAGAATAATGCACAATCACGACTGCAGGAGTGTCTTAAATAATGACAACTAATGTAATTAACATTTAGAAATAAACATGAAGACCTTAAATGAAAAGCTGTATTGTAAATGGAAATGTAGGCAGTAAACTCTCATAGCCACATGTATTTAGCTAAAACTAATGTCAACTGCATTTTTCTTTCTTCCTTTTACCCTGATTTAGGTCAGGAATGTGAGATATACAACTTTCAATGACACAAATGTTCTAAGACAAGAGATTTAACACTTAATGAAGATTTGAAACTCACACCAAAATCGCATCTTTGACTCCCATGAAAACGTAACTGATTTCTGATGACAAAATAAGTTGTTTTGATGTGCAGCATCTGATTAATTCCTACTTACTACAAAGGTGCTTCCCCTGGGCCCATTATTTAGAGCAGGCAACTTTATGTTTCTAGATGAGTTGGTAAGATTGATACTATAAACCAAAAATACTTATTTGAAGTCCCAGCTCTTAAGGTAGTGGATTTTTCACCTGAAGATGGTTGCCATAATTGTCAAAGGTCCATGTGCCTTGCCCTGCATTTGCCACAGTTTTCCATCAGCTGATAATGGCATGAGGTCTGTGAGCCTGCACTTACAGTCAATCCTCCTTTGTGGCCTCTTTCTTTTTCAATGCTTCATGCATACATTTTAGGACAGTCTGGTTACAGAGTAATTATTCAAACTATTCTAACTACTTAAGCTTTCCAAACTACATTCATCTCTAATCGCCTCAACTGGATACTCCACTCAGCTGTACATCATGGAGATATTTTGGCCATTAACAAGTTGAGTGATGGGCATGAGACCCATGATGTCAATATTGATCCAGATGACCATTGCCAGAAAAATTACTGCCTTTAGACTGATCAAAACGGAATGGGTTATGAGTAGTGGGACTATTTACAGCTACTGCTTTTAAACCGAGGAAGTTTTGGAAGTTATTTTACACGTTCTTTAATTAGCTTTTGACAGCGAAGTGCCAATCTAGTGATGTCAAAGCACCTAATAGCACTCACAATCACAAAAAATAGAAATTTTAGAACGTTGCTTTGTTTGGTGATGTCAGCTGGGGCTTTTTGGTGTACTTATGTCACCATTAACTGGTTGGTCAATCAAAAACAAGGCAAGGGAAGGTTTGAAGAGGTGATAATATTATTATTTTTGCTACTGTTTTTTTTAATTATTATTATTAGTAGTAGTAGAGCTAAAAACTTTTCACATTTTATGTTGTTTTCATTAACACAAGCAATTCAGATTACATAAATTGCCTTCATTCCAAAACATCGTACACAGAGCAGCCACTCCTGCCCAACTCCTGCTGTCTTTGCGTTTAGGAGAATTCCTAGTGCATCCGCCCACAATTCTTTCATTTGGCTTTCTCTATTCTTTAACTCCCATCTTCCCATATATCCACAAGAAAGACAACCAAATGAAAAACATCTTAGTCATTTCAAGTTCAAAACTTTGAAACGTGGTGATTATGTTTAACTCAGATCTATCCGTTATCAATCAAGTTATTAATGGGGTCTGTAGTGTTGGTGCCTTCCAACACTATGTAGAAATGATGACGCGGCACACAAGCACTTGGGGTTTTAGTATCTTGTGGCTGGGTGCGGTTAAGCAGCGAGTATTCAAATTGGACACGATGCCTGCCTCACCTGCCTCGCCTCCCTCGGACATGCCTTTTATTTTTATACTTGCCCTGAGGACACCAGGGCACACCAAATAGTAGCGGAACAAATATGGGGGGAAAACCACGTGGGGCAAGGAAACATGAACACCCCGTCCACCCCCAATAATAGTAGTGTCCCAGTACCAGTTGCGTCACTGGTAGGCAACACTACATTCCTCAAAAACATCAAATGAACGAACAACACACACAATTGTACAAGAGTCATCCATCAGCGAGATGGTCACGCAGTCTTATAGAAGGAGTTGGGTTGCTGCGCAAATTGGATCTCGTAGCACCTGACTTTCAGAGGACAGGGCTATGACTGAGGTCTCTACAGGAGACATCATCATGGACAGGGGCCTGCCCTGTAATGTCCGTGACAGGCAAACAGGAATCACCTCCAGTGTCTCCACAATGTATGGACTCCATATCGTCATTCAGAATTGGGGAGCCTGGGTCTTGAGCATCACTGGCCGGTGGATAGAATCTCTTGAATAGAGATATGTTACGGGTGAAAACAACAGCTCCCCACTGCGCCACGACATAGGATCCATTCCAACGGACGATAGTCCAAGGAACCGTACCAAAAGGCAATCGGAATTTACTGCCAGACGATAGTTCCTTCAGCAGCACTTTATCACCAGCCTTGAGGTCGGAACTCACAGCTCGTCTCCTGTGGCTGGCATAGTTGTTGGTTGCCAACCGTCACTCTAGGACTTGATCACAGTTTATAGTTGGTGGGACGCAGGACCGGTGATGTGGAATGGAGTCAACCACTGCTCGTCCGAAGACTACATGTCCAGGAGCTCGGTTGGTAGTGGCATGAGGGGTCTGGCGATAATTGCATAAAAAGGAATCAATGGCATAGTCACTGGTCTGACCACTCATATGAGCGATGCGGATCACTTTGTTTAGCGTTCTCATAAAACGCTCCGCTTCTCCATAGGCTTGGGCCCACCAGGGCGTAATCTGACGATGTCGAATGCGAGTGTTCTTAAAATACTCGGCCATTTATTGACTCTGAAAGGGCGAGCCGTTGTCGGTTTTAACCTCAGCGATGAGACCATGGGTGGCCACAATTTTCTCCATACGAGATATCACCATTTCAGCTGTGAGATACTTGGATACTCGTCAACCACAACCATAGTGTGGCGACCATCTGAAAGGCTCCCAAAATCGAGACTGACTGACACCCATGGTGCATCAGGGCTGGGTTCAGTCTCAACTGGGACTGGGCGACTAGGCTCTCCAGAGGCTTGGCACCACATGCAGGACCTTACCACTTGGTCCACTTGCTCATCAATGAGAGGAAACCATACTTTAGATCTCAGTCGGCTCTTTGTCTTGACCATGCACTGATGTCCATGGTGAGCCAGCTGCACCACTCTTGCCGTGAGAGACGACGGTACGACCAACCTGCATCCTCTGAGCAGACATTCATCCGCATCCACAGAAAGTTCATCCCGAACATTGTACAAACTTCCGAGAATGAGCTGAGAGTCAGAATTTCGACTTGGCAGTTGTCTCTTCACCACTTACCATTGGTTGGTTCGGATTGCAGCTAACGCCTTTTGGAAGCACTCGTCACTTGCTGTAGCTTCAACTATCTCACTGACTGAGATAGCCAATCGTCTCAATCGTTCAGAGACGTATTTGACATATTCCTCTGTCTCCTGGGCGTCACATACTTCTTCATCTGAAGCTGCTCGCGGATGTCTGGATAGATAATCCTCTGGATTTTCAGACCCAGGGCAATACTCCAACCGACACCTGTAATCCTGTAATTGGAGCATCCACTGTTCTATCCAGGGAGGAGGTTTTGACATAGTAACATTGAACAACGGTAACAAAGGTTTGTGGTCAGTCGTTACCACGAAGGGGTGTCCGTAGACTTAAATGTGAAAATGTCTGCAACCCCAATGCACAGCGATTGCTTCTTTTTCAATTTGAGAATACCTTTGTTCAGTCTCAGTTAATGATCTGCTGGCATACGCTACTGGGGACCAGTTCCTGCTATCTTGTTCCTGGAACAACACAGCACCTAGTTCTTTTGGACCCCCATCAATTGCGACCTTGGTCTCTTTACTAGGGTCAAAGTACCTCAGGGTGGCATCACTGGACAATGCGTCCTTGATAGCTTCGAACGCTGTCTTTTCAGCCGAGCCCCAAGTCCATGGCTCAGATACTTTGCTCAGATTCCGGAGCGGCTGGGTGAGAGCTGATGAGTCCTTGATGAATCAGCCACAGTAATTCACCATTCCCAAGAAGCTTCTAACCTCAGTTATGCATGTGGGCGGAGGTGCATCTTTGACATCACGCACTTTCGATGGGTCAGGTGCAATGCCGTTGGCTGAGAATATGTATCCAAAAAACTGTATTTTTCTTCTCAAGAACACACATTTCGGTCGATGCAACGTCAGACCAGACTCCTGGACCCTCTGCAATACGCCTCTGAGGCGGGAATGATGTTCTGCAATGGTAGCTGCGTGTATCAGAATGTCGTCACTGACATTGAGCGTCCCTGGCAGATCAGCTAATAGTTCATGTATCACGTTTTGGAAGACTTCAGCAGGACTGGATATTCCAAAATGTAAGCGCTTGTACCTCCTCAGCCCTACATGTGTAGAAAAAGTAAAGCTGTATCGTGACTCTTTTGACAACACCAGTTGATGGTACCCTGATCGTAGGTCAAGTTTTGAAAGCCAGCACGACCCGCTAAGTTCACCAATTATGTTGTTAATCGTGGGAGTCATATGCCATTCACGTTTAATGGCGGCGTTAGTGAGGCTCATATTCACACAGATGCAGACTTCGCCAGGTTGCATGGGTTTGCGGGCAACCACAATAGGCGAAACCCACCGAGTGTGCCCTGTCACTCTCTCTATAATGCCCGAGCTCATTCTCTACTTGGGGTCGTAGGTGAAACGTGATGCATCTATGGGGAAGGGCGACAGTTTGCACAGTCTTATCGATATGTAATTGCACCTCTTTGGTCTTGAGATAACCAATTCCTTCAAATACTCCTTGGTACTGGTTTAAAAGCTCTGTTATCGACTCCTGGTGTATACTGAGTGCGAAGGTGACAACCCCCAAGTCTTCAGCAGCTTTGCAGCCTAGTAACATTCCACGTCCTTCTTCTGCCACGTAAACCTTAGTTAGAATTGTCTTAGATTCATGGGTAATGGTAGTGTTGAACACTCCTTTCATGGCCAGTGGCGTGCTCTGTCCATAGGCATATACTTTGACTTTAGCTCTGGTCAGTATTAGAATCAGAGTCATTTTGCAGTGTTCGTCTGCAGCTAAAATGTTGATTGAGGCTCCTGTGTCAACCACTGCCATAACCTCGTGGGTGCATAATTGGACTTGGCATTTTGGTAATTTTGTCGACATATGAGAAGCTTTCCAACAGTGAATATTGAATGAACCACGTGTACTTCAGCTTCATCATCATCCATGTCACTACCGTGTTCAGACTGGCTTGTCGTCACATTGATGGAAGCATTTCCGGTCCGAGTTTTGCTTGACCTACACACTTTCACAAAGTGATTTAGCTTCCCACAGCCAGCACACTTCTTGCCTCTAGCTAGGCATTCGGACGGTCTGTGTGAGGGTCCGCCACAATACCCACATTGCTTTGTCGGTATCTTGTCTTGCTCGTGGCTGGAGCTACTGTGTTGGTGGCTTCTTCCTTTATTGGTCTCTGTAGGGCTGCTTCCATATTAGAGGCTCGGACCTTGGATAACTCTTTTGTGCATCCCATTTGGAGAATGTCGGGTGGAGACCTTCTGGACTCCTCCAGGATACCTTCTCTAAGTTTTATTGACATCACCCTTGAATGATTTGCCCTCTTATCTCTTCTGCTTCGTCGGCGAATCTGCACGTACTGGCAAGATCTCTTTTAGTTGTCTTTTCCTCCTAAATGTAAAATCAAGGCGCACTTCTGAGCGTTTTCTACCTTGGTGGCCTCAAAATATTGTAGGACCCCCTTCACCCACTCTTTCCACTTAGGGGCCTGGGCAGATGGGGCCCCATCCACGATGAAAGGCTCGACAGGTGGTATGGTTGACATGACAGCAGCAGGTAGGTGTACTTATAACTTGCAGATACAGTCTTGGAACCAAACCACTAACTCTGTCATTCACTGGACAGCACAGACAGCCCTGATGCTAAACGGTGCAGGTACAAAGTCACTGCCAGTGTCACTCACTGGGCGTCTTCAGGCATGATGATGGCCTGGGAGGTGGGCCCAAAGTCGATCTGTGCTTTGGGCAGCAATCTCCACAGAGGCCTCTTCACAGTGGTGAAGAGTAACAAGTGGTGAGCTGCATCAGGGGAGCCAGCCTCGTTCAGAGGCCCCTGAAGGCACAACACACCAAGAGCAGCGCGAGGGCTAAAGCAGGCCGTGGTGGGTGGGGCAGCTGCTACAGGCCCAGCTGACATCAGCATGTTCAGGCCGAACATGCACAAGCTTCCGCAATCCTCTGCAGCGGCAAGGATCTTACAGTGAAGGCGTGGCAGGCAGACTGTTTAAAAGCTGTTCCTACTTTGTATGTGTGCTGTACAGTGCAGCACACATGAAAAGTCGGAAAAGCACAGAGAAATGTAAACATTTCTCAGCTTAATGCCTGTTTTCAAAAGGAGTTCATTTTTGGCGCTAAACCTTCTCTACTGATGTTAGTAAATATGGTTTAGCATCAAACAGCGTTGGTGGTAGCATGGGAACACCCATGTCCCACCCATGTAACGCCCGATTGATGCAAAGTAATGCAAAGCAGCTTTTTGTGCTGCTTTGCAATAATTTTCCATACAAACTAATGCAAATATTAATTTGCATAGGTTTGTTCACCCATAAAAAGGTTTAGCGTCGGTTTAGCTTTAAAAAAGTAACACAAATCCAATGTTAACTAAGAGTGTGCTGACCAGGCCGCGGCAGCCTTTCATGCAACACACGCTTGCTGCAGATTAACCGGAAACCTCATAATCCTAATTTGTCAGATGACCAGATGCCAACGGTGAGCTCTATTTGAACCTGTTTATCAACTATCCTGCCAAAAACAACTGCTTCAGTGGAAAAGTACTCTAAATCCAAGGCCCCACCGTTTGGCACACTCAGCAACTCACCCATAAAACTGGTGGAACTTTCTGAAATTCAGTTAAAACGTAGCATTTGCATTGGCCTGCCTATTCTTTTGAGTTCTCCGCTTCTAACACTGTGAAATGACAGCAAAGACGTATTAAGCCTTATGCAAAACGAATTAAATTAAATATCCATAAATATTCAAGTTCTACAAATTAGTCCCATGTTGCTAAGGCATCAAGTATTATGAAAATGTGTTGCAGCTGCTGCTGCGAGGATTTGTAGCCTAAGTGCCGCTGATAATAAAATAGAATTCAGGTCGCAACACAATTTGAATGTTCAGTTGGGATCTTTGGAGGTGACTTTCCAGGGCCTTCGTTAGTTGAGCTGCAGTTTTGTGGGAGCCCAGGCTGAATCTCAGAGTCCGTGTAATCGAACGCTCGCTATCTCTAAGAGAAAAACAAACTCCATCTTTTGAAATTGAATCGAACGCTGTTACATAACGCGAACTACGACAGTCCCTCGTTCTTATTATGAAAGCACTTGAAAGAAATATGTTATTCATCATAGAAAAACTTCAATAGTCACACACATTAACTGATGATTATTTCGCTCCCTGAGGAATGTTTTTCATTTTCTGCTGAAAATCAGTTCACTCGTGTGAGAAAATTTAATCTCCATTTGAATTTCCAAACTGATAAGGTAGGCTGGTAAAACGTTAATTTCTGAATATATATTCATATAACTATATATATATATATATATACACGTCTATATACAGCTTATGCTTATGCTTTCCCTCGGGGTGCTGCCAGTCTATAGTTAGCAGGGGAATAATGTTATTAAAACAAGCATTGGTAATTATTGTGACTGTTATTTCTAAAAGCTTGTAGTTGTCACTGACTCAACTCTTCAAATGTACAGTAAGTAGGCAGTACATTTCCTCTAGCTACTGCCTCTAGGCCACATATTTTTAGCTTTAGCCCAATGCCATCATTTCAGGTGACCTATTTACAAAAGTAAGTCTATGGCTGAGATCTCATCCCAGGTATATTTATGCTTACATATGTGTGCACATGTGCACCAGTGAATTCAGCAGCGCTGGGCAGAGATTCACAACTAGCAGCAGTACTATGTCCCGCTACCCCTCATGTGGAGGAGACATGTATCTTAAAGCTGCTGTTTGTAAATTTACATGTGTATTTGAGGTCAAATTGGGAAAAGTAGGGAAAAAGAGTTACCTGAGTAAAATGATACGCACCTGACAAATATTACTACCACGAACACATAATTAGAGCTCTCGGCTGGGTTTATCAATCTTCCCCTCGTGCTTCAAGACATTGTGGAGCCAGCAATCAGCTATAGTTGTGTTGATTGTCACTGTATGTAAGGTGACATTTTGTGTGTGTTGTACTTTTATACATTTTTAACATGGAACGTATTTGTTAATTTCTAAGCATGTGCATCTCTTATGTTTACAATTCTACAGTCAGATCTATAAAGGTGTGTTTTTATCACTATTTTAATTTCTTTTTTTCATCTTTTATTTTTAAACATTTTGGCAACATGAGTTATAAACATATTTGTAATGTCTAAAGTTATGTGACTATTTTTTCTTTTAATGGATTTTTTTTTGGCTAGGTCTTTGTGCTGAAAGCGTTAGTCCTTCTCCAAAATGATTTCTATGTGATTCCTTTGCAGTACATTAGTGATGTATGACTTCCTCTAAGGCACCTGTTTGGACTGTAATAATGGTGGAGTAGATGTGGCTTTAACTTTTTTGAATTGCATATACTTACTCGTTTGTAGGTGTGATTTGCATTAGCAAGTGCCTCCTGCTCTACTTCTTAATTTTCCTTTTGCCATATCAATTTGCAGTAACTATTCCACCTTTCTCACCCACTCCCCCTTACCAGGCCTATATTTACACTTACATGTGGGTAGTTCCACACACTGTGGTCAGAGAACTCTACACATAAGGGACAGCATCAGTGTAGACATATATCCAAGGCCATCCCAATGAGAATGCAATTACTGGGAATATAAAGTGGCAATAAAGGAGTATCACTAAACATACTCATAAATGTCTTTGTGGTTTGTTCAGGAAGCTGGACAGTCTTATATGCTGTGACCTTAGATTCAAATGATGATATCACTTTTTTCATAAATTAGATGGTGGTACTTCCCAACCACTATCATTTCATGAATGAAGATAGTTGTCAACCATTAAGGCTATACTCCTTACCTTGAAATCACTGCTATGTCTTCTGTCTCTATTCCCCCTATTGCAAGCATTAGGCAAAACTGAACTAAGGTAAGAACTGTCTTTCCTTTTAATATGAAAGACATCAGTCACACTCAATGTACTTGCTCACTACAGGTATACACCATACACCCTTAAAATATGCAATATCAAACTCTGCTGCTTTCTCTCATCTCTACAATTTGGATTCTTCATTCTCATAAAAACCTGGCCCCTGTGTCACAGCTTGATCTGCCAGCAAACAAAAAGATTCTATACATAGTGCCTCTTGAAGAGGCCCTCAGAATAGAGCCTTTTATATCACTGTGCCCAGAATAACCGTTACTATAATTGTGAGGGGCAGGAAAATAATGGGGGGAGGGGGTGTACATTTTTGGGGGATAATGTGGGAACTGGTGTTTCCTCGCAAGTCCCTGCACATTTTCTTCTTGTTTTTTTTACACAAAGATGTTGGCTGCACTTAGCAGGCAAAGTCTCCATGTTAAATACCATAATTTTGAATCCCAGTGGGGCCTCTAACTACTGTACTGGCCCCATCTGGATTATTGGGGGCACTCATAATGAGGCCCTTAGATAGAAGCAAGCATCTGCTGATGAAAATAATAAAGGTTAGCCTGGGAAGCACTGCTTCTGTGCCATGCCTTGAAGCATCTGTCTGCATGACAAACTCCTAGCTGACACCATGTGCCTTAAAGACAGGAGTGTTACAAAGCGCTCCTTCAGGGTGTCAAAGGACTTCAGACACTCCTCTGACCAAGTCTGCTTTCTGTTTTTTTTTATTGAAGTCAGCATTGCCAGCTGTTCAGGAATTTTCACATACCCTAAACCAAACCTGCTGCAGTATCCCAAGAGACCCATAGAGGCTTTCATTCAAGCTGGGTCTTGATAGGGTTTCAGGTTGTGAAGGTCTAGATCTCGGACTGGGGAAGCTGCACATTTCTCTCGCCAACCTGGTACACCACAGATTCCTGGCCTACCTGGCACTTGCTGGTCTTGTTAGTCATGTCTGCATGTTCCAGGGCCTGAAGCACGTTTTTTTTAAAATGGATCACATGTTTCCCCCAGCTAGAAATGAAGACAGCAATGTCATACAGATAGGTGTCACTGAAGCTATACTACCCAGACAGGCCACTGTTGATCATCCTTTAGTAAATGACAGGGACATTCTTCCACCCAAAGAGCATTACTTTGAGCTCAAAGTACCTCTCTGGAGCGGAGAACCTGGCTTTTCTTTGGCACCTTCCATTACAGCTGTCTGCTGGTACTCAGAAGTCAAATCAAGGGTAATCAGAAACCTGGGATCTACTAACCTGCCAATCCACTTATTAGGTATACGTGTGCATTACCCTTGATTACTGCATTGAGATCACTGTAGTCCACATACAATCTCAGAGCTGGAGTGCCCCGTTGTGGAGCAGCCTTGGGACACCAGAACCACTGGACTAGACAATGGATTACTGGAGGGTTCAAGTGGTAATGTCATGGATATAGCACATGGTGAGGCTTTTTTCAGTGAGACCAGTAAACCAAATTGCCCTAGCAGCTGGCAGAATTTCATATGCTGTTCTTTAGTCAGGGTAGGAGACAGTACAACCCCCTCCACTGAGCCATCCCCATCATTGAATAACATGAGATCTGGAAGGGGCTCACTCTCCTCCTTTTCTCCTTTAGCAGTAACCATGAACATTGCCCTTTCTGACATGTCGACACAAGGAAGAAAGATAGATACCTAGCTCCCGGAAAGTTAGGATTGCTTTCTGAGACAAAAATACTAACTGGACTCCATTTAGACTGAGACTGCAACTTGAGAAATTACACTGACTTACCTGGTTCACAAGCAAAGCTGAAAAGTGAGTGACCACAGCTGCCTGTGAACTGAGACAGTCCTGCACTGGATGCCAAGAAGTACAACCATCAAAAATGACATTACCATTCTCTGCTGGTTAACCATTACCAGTCCTTCCAACTCACCAATTTAACTCATGCAGCTTGGGTCTTTATTTCATTGAATTTGCAGGCTGGAGGCACCCCATGATGCTCAGGTACCCTACATACCAGACCCACTCTTCATAGCAAACAACAAAAAAGGCAGAGCCAGGACCCTGATGGATTAGAGAAGTCTGCATCTTCAAGAGACACCACCATACTGAGAGGACTAAAGCTGAGAATGCAGAGACACATTAAACATAGAAATAGGACTTGATCAGGCAGTGCAAAAAACAGTGAATCCCCTGAAATACAGCTAAAAGCAGACCAGATAGACAGGGGCCTAGCAATAAACCAAGAAAAGCAGACAATCACTGACAAATGAGACTCACGGCTATCCTCACAAAATCTCATTAACTATTTCATCATACAAGGTGTCATTTAATGGATTGACTAACCATTGGCCACATTAACGTGTGAGCTGACTGAGAAGATTGTACCCCGGAACCACCTTCAATCCATCCAGATGGTTTACTCTCACCCCCACATGAGAGTTGCTTATAGAATAGTCAGAAACATGTCAGAGGACTGTCACCTATTCAAATACACCAACAACCAACCAACATACTACTCTTGAATTCCCTCTGAAACTCTAATTGCTTCTTAGCACAGGCCATACTCACTTCATGGCAAGGTCACTGGATCAGAAATACTCTTGATTTTGATTTCATCCTAACTATCCTGTACACAACCCAGTAGGTAATATATATGAAACTACATGCTCTCAGAATTGCTGGATGCTGGTGCCTCATCACATGGGGACCTAGTCACTAACCACACATTTTTAATTTCCAACTCAAGTGAATTACACAAACCTGAGCTAGATTCAAATGTCACAACAACTCTCATTCCAATTCTTAACCATAGACCTGCAGGTGTTTGCAATGGTTGATGTAAAAAAACTCTTGATTGATGGCTCAAATCACTTCTCAATAAACTATCCTCCCAATCTATCCAGGAACACTCCAAGAAACCTCGAGCATAAACATTTAACAATCTCCCCAAAACCCTTGTCTCAGATATCTACTTCTCCATGAAGAAATGAGCTCTCAAATCAGACTTTGGGGGTCATTCTGACCCTGGCGGCCGGTGACCGCCGCCATGGGGATTCTGACACCCCCTACTGCCATCCTGTTCCTGGCGGGTCTCCCGCCAGGAACAGGATGGCGGTAGGGTGTGCCGCGGGGCCATGGCATGGGCACTGCATGGCATGGGCACTGCATGGCATGGGCACTGCAGGGGCCCCCGTAAGAGGGCCCCACAAAGTATTTCAGTGTCTGCAACGCAGACACTGAAATACGCGACGGGTGCCACTGCACCCGTGGCACCCCTGCAACTCCGCCGGCTCCATTCGGAGCCGGCATCCTCGTTGCAGGGGCATTTCCGCTGGGCCGGCGGGCGCTCTTTTGGAGAGCGCCCGCCGGCCCAGCGGAAATGTAAGAATGGCCGCTGCGGTCTTTTGACCGCGGTGCGGTCATTTGTCGGCGGGACTTTGGCGGGCGGCCTCCGCCGCCCGCCAAAGTCGGAATCAGGCCCTTTATCTTCTTCATGCTCAGCAACACCTACTAGAGAAGCCCCCTAAATATACACCTCCATGCATCGAGTTTCATCGGAATACTCCCTTGGCTCAATTTGAAAATAATACTCTCATCTAACTTCAGAGCTCATGTAACAATCACCACCTACTAGTACAGTAATATTTGTATTCAGAATGTAGAGTTCTTCACTTTTCACTTCTCTCACACATAGAAACATTCCAGAGCCACTACCCATGGGGCAGTAAGTCTTAGTCAAGGAAGCGCAACCACCTACTCCTAAACCCACCTCCACTACCCACACTGGATGCCAGCCCAATTCTCGCTATACTCCAGAACCTTACCTATACTCCACAAGATTAAAGGAGTACCATCTTACATATCCACAACAGACTACTCTAAGAAGTATGCAACTCTAACAAGCCCTTTCAGGATCTCCTACTCCACAACCCAGTTTGGAACTTGCCATCTCTAACAGAGGCCTTGACCCCCTATCACTCAATTTTTCGAGTGCTAAGGATCCTAATTCCCCCGACTCATAGCATCTCTGAAAGACAGCCCCCACATCCACAACCCCAACCCACCAAAAAATACTGAAGACAGATTGATTTCAGACCCCCATAATTCTAGTCCCTTATGGAGTGTATCTGCACTCATTGCCCTCTCTCCCTATCCCTCTGGGGCTCCAGCCCCACCCATGACCCTGGGCATTTACTTCCAAAGGATACTCTCTACCACTGCATCATCTCAGACACTATGGGGCATATTTAACAGTGTGTCTTTGTGCCGCCCACGCATCAGTTTCTTTTACCCTAAGGCAGCATCAAGGAGACCTTTTCCCCATGCCGGATTTACAAAGTGTTGCAATGCAAGCATTGCACCACTTTATAATCCCCTTGTGCCACTGCCAGGCATAATGTATGCAAGTGGAGCATTCTCCAATTAGGAGACCCAGAAAAATGTCAGAGTGAAATTTATGAAATTTCACTGCACCATTTTCCCATAATTTTAACGCCTGCCCAAGGCAGGCATTAAAATGATGCTTCCATTGTTTTCAATGGGCCTCCCAATGCATTGCTGGACTAGTGCTATCATGTTTGGAGCTAGTCAACCAATGCCCAACAATAGCATAAAAAACATTGACGCTATTGTAGAAACATGCTCCATGATATGTCACAAACCCTCAATCAATCAAAAATATTTGTAGAGCGCGCTACTCACCCATGAGGGTCTCAAGGCGCTTGGGGGGGGAGTCGGGGGCAGGGAGGGTCACTGATCGAACAACCATGTCTTGAGGTTCTTTCTGAAGACCAGTAGGTCTTTGGTTTTGCGAAGGTCGGTGGGGAGGGAGTTCCAGGTTTTGGGGGCGAGGTAGGAGAAAGACCTGCCTCCTGTGGTGGTGCGTTGGATGCGGGGGACTGTGGCTAGGGCGAGGTCGGCTGATCGGAGGTTGCGTGTGGGAGTGTGGAAGTTAACTCTTTCAATGAGGTAGGTTGGGCCGGTGTTGTGGAGGGATTTGTGTGCGTGGATGAGGATCTTGAATGTGATTCTCTTGTCTATGGGGAGCCAGTGAAGGGATTTGAGATGTGGTGAGATTCGTTCGTGGCGGGGGAGGCCAAGGACGAGGCGTGCGGCTGTGTTCTGGATTCTCTGGAGTTTCCGCTTGAGTTTGAGTGTGGTGCCGGCGTAGAGGGCGTTACCATAGTCCAGTCTGCTGCTGATAAGTGCGTGGGTGACTGTCTTTCTGGTTTCTGGGGGAATCCATTTGAAGGATTTTTTTAGAGTGAGGAGTGTGTGGAAGCAGGAGGAGGTTAGAGCATTGATTTGCTGTGTCATGGAGAGGAAGGGGTCTAGGATGATGCTGAGGTTGCGTGCGTGGTTTGCGAGGGTGGGTGCGGGGCCTGGGGTGGTGGGCCACCAGGAGTCGTCCCATGTGGTTTTGTTGGGGCCGAAGATGATGATCTCGGTTTTGTTTGAGTTGAGCTTGAGGTGGTTAGTGGTCATCCAGTTGGCAGTGTCGAGGAGAGCGGCGTGTAGGTTGGCTTTGGCGGTGGTGGGGTTGCGGGTGAGGGAGAGGATACGTTGGGTGTCATCTGCATAGGAGAGGATAGTGATTCTGTGTGCTCGGAGGATGTTGGCTAGGGGGATCATGTAGATGTTGAAGGGTGTGGGGCTGAGGGAGGACCCTTGGGGACTCCGCAGGTGATCTTGGTTGTCTTGGAGTGGAAGGGCGGAAGGCGGACTCTCTGGGTCCGGTCGGTGAGGAAGGAGGTGAGCCAGTCTAAGGCTTTGTGGCGAATTCCTATGTTGTGGAGGCGTGTGCGGAGTGTACCCTAACTCTCAACCCGTAGGGAACTACAGACAGCCCACCATGCACCCTCCTCTGATTACTTAGCAGTGTACATCAACAACTCCTAGATAGGCAGGACCACAAACCATCATGGCTCCTACTCCTCCTCTGACATTTCCATCTTCATTTCCTACTCATTAAGCCAGGCATAATCAGAGAGGAGCTAAAACGAATCTTTGCAAACCTCAGCAAGATCATCTTATAAGTACACCACATACAGACGTGTTTAAACAGTTCCCAGGTAACCTAAGAACCACTCCCCCTTGGATCTCAAGACCTACACCCTACAACATCCAACAACCCAAGAGAACACATAACGGGCTCTCAGATGATGAACTAGAATCCCTCTTACAGCCCAGTCCTATTGTGAGGATTCATGACCAAGCATGAACTACCACAGGACATACACGTCCTTGATTCAAACACTCCTAGGGAACACACAAATACACAGAATCAGAACACTTCAAACCTTATCTCATTCCCATTAAACCCATATAATGCAATATTGGCTACATTCCTTAAATACATGCTCCACAATTGCATATCAGCCACTAAACAATTCACTGATATTTCAGGGTCAATCATCTCACAAGAACTAGTCATAGTATTCCTGACTGAAACTTGGCTTAATCACACATCTGCCCAATTATAGGATCTACTACTACCACCCAAGTACGCTATCACACAAATAGACGGAGTCAACTGTTCTGGAACTGGGGTAGAGCTCATACACCACAACTCCCTAGAAGTCTCCTCCTCCTCAGTGGATAGCCTCTATTACTGTGAATACATAGGAGTCAAATTCCTCTCCACTGTAAAATTTCACCTAGTCTTCCACTCACCAGCTTTTCATGGAACATTTGAAGAAGATCATCACAATGCTCTCCCTGATACAACTCATCACCATATCTTTATTGGATTTCAACCTCCAATGGAATGACGAGAAGGAGACACAGGAAGCTACTCTAAAATATGATCTGATGAATAACAATATTGTACAAGCATGCACTGGTCCTAGACACATCAAAGGAGTAACACTGGATCTCATTATAGCAAAAGGTATGAGTTTAGACTCCATTCTTCCTACTTACTGGTCAGACCACCACCTGATCCTGTTCCAACTCACCACATAAAGATAAAAGGCCAAACGCCATGTAACTATGCCCACATTCTGGATAGGAAACACCAAATATGTGAGAGGAAATTAAGTATCCTCACTCTGCTGAAAAAACCTCAAACCCCCACAGGAGATGCAGAACTTTTGTGAGCTCACTGAGCACTACAACTACTACATGACTGACATCAATGATGAATTACTTCCTCTACGTTTCAAAAGGCAGAAACATAAACTGTCACATCTATGGTACAATCAAAACTATAATGAAGCACAATGGAAACTCTGAGTGGCAGGAAGAAAACTGAGACTAGAATCCTTCCACACATCTGCACTCAGAACTATATAAGAAACAGCTTCAAGAAACTAATTTGGAAGGCAAAATCATAACTTTTCAGATCTCAACTTGAAAACCCCAAGAACTGTCTAGGCTAAATCTTCAAAATCATCAAACAGAAAGCAAGCCCAAACTTGATGTCCCAAGAAGCATGCAAAGGGTCTGCATCTTTCTTTGAGGAGGAAATTATGAAAATATAATTCTCCATCTCAACAGATAATGAACCTTCCCCTGCACCTCCTCAGGAGTGCACAGATAACATTTGAGGCCCCTGAAATACAAATCCTTGGTCATAAAGAGGATCCCACTTCCCACCCTTAAAGCAAAGCCGAAAATCACTGCCACATGGAGTGAATTTGAGACCCTAAGTAAACTAGGTGTCTGGGTGATCATAACATCTGTAAGATCCACATTACCCTTCACTCACTCAGCTCCCTCATCTGATATAAAGAAGCTCAAAAATCCTTGCTCAGGGTGTTGCCACTCAGAATGTTATCTGTGCTGCATGACAGGAGTCATGCCGCCCAGGATTGTAGCTGTCACATGTATGCTGCCAAGTTATTATCCCCCACCAAAAGCACACCCCAAAAAGCAGACACTTTGGGGGTCATTCTGACCCCGGCGGGAGCCGCCCGCCTGGAGGGAACCGCCAGAATACCGCTGCGCGGTCAAAAGACCGCCCCGGGTATTCTGGGTTTCCCACTGGGCTGGCGGGCGACCGCCAAAAGGCCGCCCGCCAGCCCAGTGGGAAACACCCCTCCATGAGGATGCCGGCTCCGAATGGAGCCGGCGGAGTGGAGGATGTGCGACGGGTGCAGTAGCACCCGTCGCGAATTTCAGTGTCTGCTGAGCAGACACTGAAATTCAAAGTGGGGCCCTCTTACGGGGGCCTCTGCAGTGCCCATGCCATTGGCATGAGCACTGCAGGGGCCCCCAGGGGCCCCACAACACCCCTCACCGCCATCCTGTTCCTGGCGGTCAGAACCGCCAGGAACAGGATGGCGGTGAGGGGGTCGGAATCCCCATGGCGGCGCAGCAAGCTGCGCCGCCATGGTGGATTCCATTGGGCAGCGGAAAGTCGGCGGTACACCGCCGACTTTCCGTTTCTGGCCGCGGCTGTACCGCCGCGGTCAGAATGCCTGGCGGAGCACCGCCAGCCTGTTGGCGGTGCTACCGCCGACCCCGGCCCCGGCGGTCCTTGACCGCCGGGGTCAGAATGACCCCCTTTATGTTCTAAGTGGTAGGCTACAGTAAGATTCTAGGTTTTAAAGCAAGAGTCAAGGACCTATCACAGGATTTGAAGATCCTGGGGTTTGTGTGTCTACCACAAGATTTGAAGATCCTGGGATTTATTGATGTACTTCAGGATCCTGCCACACCAAGGGTGAGTCCCGGTACTTGAATTTCATCCCTTTTGAAGTCTTTGCCTGTGCTTGGCTCTTTATTTGTGTTCCTCTGCTTGGGCTGGACTCTTCACCTGTGTCCCTGGGTAAAATGTTTCTTCAAGCCAGGTATCAAGAACATCTTCCAAGAAGTTTTTGTTGTTGTTACCCTAGTTGAAATTCTTTCTGCAGCATTGCCTTAAAGACTTTTTATTGCATCCTTAAAATTATTTGACCTCTCCAAGTGCTACTTTCAGAGGGTTCAGATTAGTGATAGCTGGGAGAGATAGACATTACTTGTTGGACTGTGGGGCTTCTCCTGGATTCCTTTTCTGTCCCTTGCACCTACATACTGAGATTCTGTCAAGTCCTCATAGTGGTTCTGTATGAACTAGCTCTTGGTGCAGTCTCCACAGTGTTATACTTTGATTTTGCTCAGTGTCTTAAGTTGTGGAGCATTAAAAATATAAGAATTCTAAACAAGACCAGACTCATCATAATAGTGTGATTAATGTTTACCATAACTCATCAGTCACTAGAATAAATCTTGGGTCTGTCTCATTTCTTTTAGAATGTTATCATTCATGTGAATCCCAGGTGAATGAAAGAACACATGTATTTTAAGATGATGTAAAATTGGAGAGTAATATTATTCTTATGTTCTGCTTAGTATAAAAAGATGTAACTCATGGGAGATTGCACATAATCCTAGAGGACCTCTATTTGACATAACCAGCTGTGTGACTGATGATCCTCCACCAGGTGAAGATAGTGGGAACTCGGAGATGGACTGGAATCTTCTTAAATATCCTCTTCACAAACGTTGGCATGACTCCTGTACTACCTGTACATCAGGCTGTACAGGGACCCTGTGAGTTGAATTTTCAGAAAGCAGAAGGTACTGTATAAATTCCAAAACACAACACGTTTTAGCATGTTTATGGGGGTTATGTGAAAATGTTTTTTTAGTTTGTAATGATGTGGGCCCTTCAGAAGTAACAGGTCCACAACTTTCTTTCTGTTGGAGCACTTAAGTCTCTCAGGGTTGCAAGGCGAACCGTCCAAAGCCTATTCAGGGGAGGTGGTGTAAGTTAGTAACGCAGTTCTCAACTACACAACAGACAACACTTAAATAATTTTCTAGCCAATACTTTTGCTTCTAAAAATGAAAGCCAGTTTATGATACATACTACTATATACTAAACATTAATTTGCAAATATTTACATAATGACAGACACCTATGATGATCACCCTCTTTCAGTTTACACTCTCCAGGAAGACCTGAACACTAAATCACGATCTCCCCACATAAGCTGAATACCATAAAATGGGGGACAATTCTTAACATCAAACCTATTGGTTTCATCATTTACATGACATTGAACAAAGAAAAGTAGACACTATGGAAAAGAACAATAAAGCAAGCTTAAAACAACACAAGGTGGTACAACTATTCAATCACATAGAATCTCATGCAAAATATGTTACTGCTGTTGCTAATGTTAATATAGGGGCTAAAGTATCCCTGCCATACATTTTAGGGCCATTGGAAGTCTATGAGGATTTCAGTGACCATGTAGAGGAATGAGAACAAAGACTGAGTTCCTTTATAAAGCCATCAAACTCCAAGGTAACTTGCATTACCCTTATGATGTACGGCTAGTGAACTTTATTTTTTATAATACATTGTCACTCCATCACCTTTCCCACAACCATTTAAATCCTTGTGGGCTGCTCTTTCCTATGAAAGAGTTAGCACGTTTCTAAACATTAAGAATAAAAGTAGTCTATCTAGGGCAAAATTAAATACACCAAAAATGCTTTCAGGCATTGCCTTCAGACATCCCGGGCTTTTTATCAAACCTTAGTATTGTCTCTCCACTACACTCAAAAACAATCAAGATTGCCCAGAAGGGTGGTTGCCCTTGTGTTTTTTTATCCATAGAAATGGGATTCTCTCAAAGAAACACAACTCTTTTCACACTTGTATGAAAATGTAGGGTGACTCCACTGCTTTTGGAAAGAGTCACCAATCCCTTAATCAATCAAGAAAGGAACTACAGAAACCCTGTTAACATCCCCTCCTTGACGCTATCTAATTTTAGACAGTTAAGATTTAAATGTATAACTAAAGGTTTTTAAAGTGCTTTATGTCGCCTCATTGCGAGCTGATACTGTTTGTTAGTAGAGGGCATATATTGCGAATATGTCCTGCTGCACAAGCAATAAAAAACATATTCAAATCCCAGGTACGCTAAGATGCAGAAGTGAAAAATACCTTTTCCCTGACACCCTATGTTTGTACTCTGCAGTCCAGTGCAGGGTATCTGCATATAGGCAGTTGCATTACCAAAGTAAAAGTTATGGCAATTTTGAATCAAGATGATTGTCCTATGAAAAAGAGCAAAACAATGGGAGAAACATGGTAGTTAGATGACTTTCTGTACAACTGTGAGTCAACCATGATGTAGAAAAACTATTTGCTAAAATACTTAGCACAACTGTATGATTTATAAATAATAACTCACTCTATAAAACAGGGTAAATTAGTTTCAAATATAAAACTATCAGCAGTATGGTCGTGAACAAAACCCAGAGTTGAAACTATTGCTCTAGAATCCTTAAGAGACAACAACTTGTACATCAAAGAAAGCAGCAGGGGAGAACTATTCAGATGTTGAGCTTTTATATATATGCAGAACACAGCAGAGAGTGAGAAATTAGCTCACTCACCTTCCTAACTGTACATATATTCCAACAAAAGAAACGAGTAGGTCACCACATTCTCAAGAAATGTCTTTTATTTACCTAACTTTCCCTATGTTTATTCCCAAGATTGAACATCTTTGTTGTCCTTAAAAGACTCTCACCCACCAACCTAGTTGGCATGCTTAATCATAGGGGTCCCACCCAAGATTCATAGGCCATCAAGGGTGTGCTTCAACACATGATTACAGTGCAGTGGGTTTTTTGATGGACAGGTCCCAAAGAATAATAAGAAAAGTGAATTACAATTGTCTTCTGTGTACCAACCAAAATGGTGTATTGTAATATTGGTGACCCTAGACAAGATTAAAAACAGTGATGGCTGTGTTGAGAGACATAGTCCCTCATTACGATCCTGGCAGTCGGTGATAAAGTCGCGGTAACACCGCCAACAGGCTGGCGGTAACTACCACCAAATTATGACCCTGGCGGAAAGATCTCCGAAAGACAGTAAATGTACCACACCGACTGTCAGAGCGGAAACAACAGCCACCATGGTGGTAGCCACCTACAGCCAGGCGAAAGTCAATGTTCCGCCCACCATATTATGACATGCCTAACCGACACCTTTTCTGGGGCGGTACCAACAACATCAAAAGCCTGGTAGAAACAGAGCTCAGAAGGGAAAGGACTCACCATTGGAGCCACAGGGAACAACCACCCCCCAATGGAACTTGAACGGCATGTCTTCCTGATGATCTTCTACGTTCTGCTCCACCATAAACACACACGGCGACGGAGACAACGACAGTGAGTACAGCCGCCTAGCACATAAGGGAGGGGGGGAGGAAAAAAAGACTGAAACACACACGCACAACACACACCACACACACACATCCCATAAACACAACCAGATGCATTAGAAAAACCATTTTACCCCGTCACTCAGGTGAATAATGCAAGGACAAAATGATTTCACAAAAGTGAATGTAATGAGATCAACATAGTCTGAAAAATAAGTTAGGCAAGGTAATAGATATATACATATGTACAGAAAAAGGGACTCAGCCCAGTCCACAATGTTTGTAGGCCACGTGGCCACAGGCCAAAGTCCAAGGCCACACATGTCACCTGCTTCAACACAGAAAGAACACTGCAGGGGTATCAGTTGGTAAATAGGCAGGCACCTCAGGGGGCGGGAGATGGGGGGCACCTCAGCCGGGAGATGTTACAAGACCACTGGTTCTGGAGGGGCAACATGGCCTGTGCTTGATCCTGGAGAGTGCAAAGTCACAGTCTCTCAGGTGGGTGTAATACCCACTGGCTTTGGAGGGGGCAGGCTGCACAGCAGCCCATGGAGGCAGGATTACATACTGTTCGCTGGTGGTGACCGCTGCACAGTGGGGGTGCTGCCGGTGGGGGGAGGCTCCTGCACATCCCCTACATCCTCGGACTGCTGCACAGTGGTAGTGGTGCC
Source organism: Pleurodeles waltl (assembly GCF_031143425.1). NCBI lineage: Eukaryota > Metazoa > Chordata > Amphibia > Caudata > Salamandridae > Pleurodeles > Pleurodeles waltl. The sequence continues at coordinate 330,959,865 of NC_090438.1, read as the reverse complement.
TCTGGTGGGGGGGAGGCTCCTGCCCATCCCCTGCAACCTCGGAAGGCTGCACAGTGGTGGTGGTGCTGCTGGTGGGGGGAGGCTCGTACCCATCCCCTGCAACCTCAGACAGCTGCACAGTGGTGGTGGTGCTGCCGGTGGGGGGAGGCGCCTGCCCATCCCCTGCAACCTTGGACAGATGCACAACCATGGTTGGTGGTGGGGGCTCCGTCACAGTTCCTGGCCCAGGCCCCATGGTCTTCTTGCCTGCTGGTGCAGGTTCCTTGGTTTTCCTGCCTGCTGGTGCAGGCTCCATTCCCTTCTTGCCTGCTGGTGCAGGCTCCTTGATCTTCCTGCCTGCTGCAGCAGGCTCCTTTCCCTTTAGGCTGCCTGGTGCAGGCTTTGTCACCTCCAGGACATGTGGCCTGGATCCCGAGTGGGTGTGGTGACGACTATGCCCATGGACTGTGTGGCTAAGGTGCTTGGCTGGGTTCTTCCTACCCTGCCCATATGTGTAAGATGGTGGGGGGATGGTAGGGAGGAGGTCAGTGGTGGATAGGAACAGTTTTTTAGGGACATTGGGGTGGGAAGAGGGAGAAGGAATGGGAGTGGAGGATGAGGGAGTGGTTGTTGGAGGTGTCTGTCTGCTGGATTTGGGTGCAGGTGCATGGGTTGTATGCTGTTGTGAGGTAGATGGCTGTTGGGTGTCTGAGTGCTTGCGTTTGTGTACTTTAGGAGGGGTGGGACAGACACAGTGGGAGAGGACACAGGTGACGTGTGCATGGCTGTTGTGGAGGTGTCTGCCAGTGAGGTGTGTGTTATGCTTGGTGTGTTGATGATGGCAGTGGATGATGATGTAGTGCATGCAGGTGTGAGTGTGGATGTAACTTGGTGGGAGGTGGTGGAGGAGGAGGAGGGAAAGACAGTGGAAATAGTGGATGTTGGTGAGCCTGCAACTGGATGGTGTTTGTGTTAGTGCCTGTGGGATGAAGTGAGGTGCTTGTGTTTGCCTGTGACACTCTTGGGTATTGTCTTGTGTGCATGCTCGTCTGCCTCTTTGCTTGGGATGGGTTGGGGTTGAGGAGAACGGGACTGGGCAGTGAAGTTGGAGGGGGGAAGGTAGAAACAGGTGCAATGGCTGCCATCAGAGAGGAGGCCAGAGCTTGAATCGATCTCTGTTGGGCCTCTAATCCAGTGTGAATGCCCTCCAGGAGTACATTAGATTGTTGCATCTGTGCTGTCAGCCCCTGGATGGTATTCACATTGGTTGACTGCTCTACAAAGATTGACCTCAGGAGGTCAATAGCCTCCTCACTCAGGGCAGCAGGGCTACTGAAGGAGGGCCTGAGTTGCCTGAAGTGAAGGAGATGCCCACTCTCCTGGGTGAGCGGGCAGAGATAACTCGATGAGGGGCTGCTGGGAGGGTGGTGCTAGTACGGGGGTGGCGGATGTACTTTTAGCTGGGGTGGTCACAGAGCTGTCTGTCACCACCAGGGAGCTTCATTCGGAGTAGGTATCTGTGTCAGAACTGTCCCCTCCAGTCTCCGCCGTGGTGCTCCCCTCGCCCTCCGTCCAACTGGTGCCCTCAGCGTCAGTGGACTCTGCCTCCTGGGTCCTGTGGGATGCAGGTCCCTCTGACACCGGTGCCTCTGCTCCTCCGCCAGATGATGCTAATGCACATAAGGACAGCATGACAAAACAAAAATGGGGGGGAAGAGACAAAGGATACACTTGGTCACTGTTTGCACCAACACCACTGTTGGCGTACACAGCACCCTCACACACATAGAACAGGCCTACGCAATATGCCATAGCACTACCAGAGAAATAGTTAGCGGCCAAGGCATAGGGAGGGGCACACACCACCAAATGCAGCACACCTGGGACCCACGCAGTCCCGACAAGTAGTGGATGCCTATGAGCTAGGTAGCAAGATTTTCCATTCTCAACCCTAGCCACCAGGGGACCTACGTGCAATGTCAGGACTGGCCTGGGGGCACCCACTGGCACACATCCCCCACCCGGATACCATCCTACCATGCGTAAGTTGTAATGATGGGCACTGTACTCACCCCCTTGTGGCTGCTGTGATGCTCTTAAGCACCCATCCAGCTCTGGATAGGCCACCGCCAGTATGCAGGCCACCAGGGGGATCAGGGTCCGACAGGCACCCCTTCCTCGTTGGGTGGCCATCTCCAGCTGGGCCTCTGCAGTCTTCTGCACCGAGCATCTCAGGCCCTCCCACCATTAGCGACAGTGGGTGGTCCGCCTGCCATAGACCCCAAGGGTCCGCACCTCCTTGGTGATGACTCCCAATATACCCTTCTTTTGATGGGTGCTGACTTGCAGAGACAAAACACACAGGAAAATAGATTTAGACAAACAGTCCTGCCTGTTAAACATAAGGCCCATCATGCCCATTTCCATCACCATTTACACACACGTGGCCCAGCACAAAACCTGTACGCCACCCGGAGGACATCCACCCACCCCCCTTACACAAGGCCTTCACACACACACTCCATGCATTCATGCCACATGCATTGTGCCCACAGTGTACTCACCTGTTGGTCTGGAGGCCCTTACAGAAGTCCATACTGGGGTAGGACCCCATTCATCAGTCTCTTCAACTCCTCCGATGTGAAGGCTGAGGCCCTTTCCCCAGTCACACGGGCCCTGGTAGGTTCCAGACACAGGTCACAGCAGCACATGCAGTGTAGGTCCTCTCCTGTGGAAGGTCAGGTAGCAAGTGAGAATTCAGATAGAAAATGGCGGTCACATCTGCTGCGGTACATACCGTCACCGCCGGAGTAGATCACCATTGCCCACTGTAACCTATAGGGCCCAATTATAACCAATGAGGAGTTGCACCACGGTTCCCGACCGCCTCCTGCAACGGCGCACAATGTCAGTGGAATTACCTCACTTCTACCTGTCCCTCCACACAGGACAGGCGGATGCCATTTCGGGGGAGCAGGCCCTGGAAAATTGTTGTGTCACTGGTGATATTAGGACATACTGGACCAATCACACTGACTCATTACAAGTTAACAGGATGCAACTTCTGTTGTAGCTCCATTGTTCAGTTTGTGACCAACTACTCACTCTTTTGTCCCTTAGATTCCTACCGCTGCAGATGAATAGGAGATGGAGACATACCTCTATGTACAGGCCCCTGGTGGACTTGGCAACACTGGAGGACAGGCACATTATCCTCACCTATAGACTTGACAGGGCCACAATCACAGAACGGTGTTCCAAATTGGAGCCTGACCTGATATCTGCTCTTCATCGCCCCACTGGGATCCCCCCTCTTGTGCAAGTGCTATCAGTGCCCCATTTCCTGGCAACTGGTTCTTTCCAAGTGAGAGTGTGCTTGGCAGCAGGAATGTCACAGTCAATGTTCTCAACAGTGCTGACAAGAGTGTTGTCTGCTCTGATTAAACACATGTGCAGCTACATTGTTTTCCCTCAGGTTGAAGATTTGGCCACAGTGAAGGCAGAGGTTTAATGTTTTTTTTTTTGGGTTGTTATACTAGATATCTATGAATTTCTGCTCTCTTTTTATCACACTTATCTACTCATCACTCTTATGTCATGTCTCTATCAAACTATCCTCCATTCTCACTCGGACTCATCCCAAATCACTTCGACCACTTTCATCTCCTAAATATCTCTGCCTAAGCTCTTCCCTCCACCTCCACATCTAACTCACCAAACCTCACTCTACCTCTGTGACCTCCCACACAACGCTACTAAATTCTCCTGCATTCATCTCACCCTGCTACTATGCTCTCCCTAACCCTTCCACATCCTCTTTCCCCTCCGCCCCCCTTTTATTCATCTCAAGCCTTTGGATTGAGTAAACGAAGGATAAACTCCCAATTAACACTTCTGGATTTCTTTCCTCCTCCACCCCTCCATTACTCCAGTCAATCTAACTAACAAACTCTCATATCCGCAACTCAAATTAACTCATAATAATACTAAAACTGTACTCCTTATTAAATTATACTAATCCATCACTAATTCTTGTTGGGTACCGGAGTAGCGTGCTACTCATCGAAAAGCGCTTCAACGCCTCGTCAGGGGTAGTAAGCGCTATATAAATACGATTACAATACAATACAAATACAATGTGACACATCCCCAAATTAAATGGGAAGATTGATGGAACACATATTGCATTTGTCCCCCGCCAGAATGAACAGGTATTCAGAAATCTGAAGTTTCCACTTTATGAATGTACAGATGGTGTGCCTTGCAGACCAGTACATCTCCCACGTTAATGCTAAGTATCCTGGTTTGGTGCATGATGCCTTTGTCCTGAGGAATAGCAGCATCCCAAATGTGATGGGCCAGGTACAGAGGCACAGGGTGTGGCTAATAGATGAGCCCTGGTTCCCACCCAGTAGATGTTGGTGTATGGGTATGGTGTGGGCCATATGGAATAGTGTGTGGCTAAATGTTGTCCTTCAATATTTCAGGTGACTCTGGTTACCCCAACCTATCATTGCTGCTGACCCCTGTGAGGAATGCCAGGATAAGGGCAGAAGATAATTATAATGAGGCCCATGGGTGAACCAGAAGGATATTAAAAGGCCCTTTGGCCTCCTGAAAGCCAGGTTCTGGTGCCTCCATCTGACAGGTGGATCCCTCTGCTACTCACCCAAGAAGGTCTGACAAATAGTGGTGGCATGCTGCATGTTGCATAACCTGGCCCTCAGATGCCGTGTCCCATGCCTGCAGGAGGAGGAGGCTGGAGATGCCCGTGTGCCAGCAGTGGACCCTGTGGACAGTGAGGATGAGGAGGCAGAGGATGAGGACAACAGAACATCAGTGATCAGACAATACTTCCAATGACAGGCAGGTAGGAAAGTGTTACTTTATATTTCAATTACATTTGTTTGAATTTCTGTGGCATTGGCATCTCAATCAATCAATCTATCAATTTGTAAAGCGCGCTACATACCCGTGAGGGTTTCAAGGTGCTGTGGGGGGGGGTGGAGGTGCTGCTACTGCTCGAAGAGCCAAGTCTTGAGGAGTTTTCTGAAGGAGAGAAGGTCCTGGGTCTATTGCAGATCCGGCAGGAGGGTGTTCCAGGTCTTGGCGCCGAGGTACGAGAATGATCTGCCGCCGGAAGATTTGCATTGAATGCAGGGGATGGAGGCGAGGGTGAGGTTAGCAGAGCAGAGATGTCGGGTGGGGGTGAAGAAGCTGAGTCTGTTGTTCAGGTATGATGGTCCGGTGTTGTGGAGTGCCTTGTGTGCGTGGGTGAGGAGCTTGAAGGTGATCCTCTTGTTGACGGGGAGCCAGTGAAGGTCTGTTAGGTGGGGGGTGATGCGGCGGCGAGGAGGGATGTTGAGGATGAATCGGGCGGAGGCGTTTTGGATGAGTTGGAAGCGTTGGAGGAGTTCGGATGAGATACTGGTGTAGAGGGTGTTGCAGTAGTCAAGTCTGCTGCTGACGAGGGCCTGGGTTACTGTTTTTCTTGTTTCTGATGGGATCCATTTGTAAACTCTGCGAAGCATGCAGAGGGTGTTGTAGCAGGAGGAGGAGATGGCACTGACCTGCTTTGACATGGAGAGTGAGGAGTCGAGGGTGAAGCCGAGGTTTTGTGCGCTGTCGGGGGTGTCGGTGGGGGACCCAGCGTGGACAGCCACCATGAGTTGTCCCAGGCAGAGGGGGTGCGCCTGAGGATGAGGACCTCTGTTTTGTCTGAGTTCAGTTTTAGCCAGCTGTCTCTCATCCAGTCGGCAATGACTTTTAGTCCCTCGTGGAGGTTGGTTTTGGCGGTGTGTGGGTCCTTGGTGAGGGAGAGGATGAGTTGGGTGTCGTCGGCGTAGGAGATGATGCTGAGGTTGTGCTGGCGGGCCACTTGTGCGTGGGGGGCCATGTGAACAGCGTCGGGCTAAGTGATGAGCCCTGGGGTACGCTGCAGATGATGTTGAAGGCTTTGGATTGGTACGGGGGAGGCAGACTCTTTGTGTTCTGCCGGTGAGGAAGGATGTGGTCCATTCGAGGGCTTGGTCCTGAATTCCTGCTGCGTGGAGGCGGGATTTTAGGGTATGGTGTCATACGGTGTCAAAGGCGGCTGATACATCTAGGAGGATGAGGGTTGATGATTCTCCATTGTTGAGGTGGCTTCTGATGTCGACTGTGGCGGCAAGGAGGGCGGTTTCGGTGCTGTGGTTGTGTCTGAAGCCGGACTGGGAGGGGTTGAGGATGTTGTTGTCTTCGAGGTATCGAGTGAGCTGAGTGTTGATGATTTTCTCGATGACCTTCACCGGAAAAGGGAGCAGAGAGATGGGCAGGAAGTTTTTCAGGCCCTTGGGGTCCGCCTTTGGTTTCTTGAGAAGGGCGTTGATTTCGGCGTGTTTCCAGCTCTCCGGGAATCTTGCAGTTTCGAAGGAGATGTTGATGGCTTTCCGTAGGTGTGGTGCGATGGCTGTGTCTGCTTTGTTGAAGATGTGGTGTGGGCAGGGGTCTGATGACGATCCGGAGTGGATGGAGTTCATGGTCTTGCAGGTATCGTCGTCGCTGATGTTGGTCCAGGAGGTCAGTTGGCTGGAGTGGGTAGCGGGTGGAGTTCGTTGTGGGTGGGGTAGGAGTGTGAGGGGAGTTGAAGCTGTCATGGATGTCCGTGATTTTTTGGTGGCAGAGGCATACTGATATTTCCAACTTCTATGCCCACTTACTGTTCCTTCTGCCAATTCATTTTGCAGCTGTTGGTGACCTCAAATATACTCCTGGTGTGATCACTACAGCCAGCTACAGGTCCTTGATCTATGCTCATTTTATGTACAGTTGAATTGTAATGTTTGCAACTGTTTCAATGAATACAAAATTGATATACATGACATACTCCAAACATCTTTTTTCCAAGGGTTGTTAAAATATAGAGGGGGCAAGTGCAATGGGATGGGGTGATGATAGAGGAAAGTCCAGGGTATTGTTCCAGTCTGTTTGTAGCACAGGTGCATTGTCCAAGGGGACATAGGAAGGAGAGCAATGGCAGTTCAAGGGGGACAGGGTTACTGAGTGGGACACAAGGGTGACAATCAGGAGAGTCTAATTTCCTGGTCGGGATCTTGGCAAGTGTCTCTGGCTTCTGTCTGGATCGCAGGGAACGTTTGCGGGGTGGTTCACCTTCTGCAGGGGGACGGGTGCTGGTGGCCTGTGAGTCCTCTGGCGGGGCCATCTGTCCACTAACAGTAGCAGAGGTGGAAGGCTGTTCAGATGTCTGGCTAATAGCAGGGGCCCGTTGTTGTGAGACTGCCTCCCTCATAATATTAGCCATGTCTACCAGCACCCCTGCTATGGAGATCAGGATGTTGTTGATGGTCTGAAAGTCCTCCCTGATCCCCTGGCACTGTCCCTCCTGTAGCCACCTGTTCGCCTGCACATTGTCAAGAATCTGGCCAATCGTGTCCTGGGAATGTTGATAGGCTCCCAGGATCTCTGCAAGTTCCTCCTAGAGAGTCGCTTCCCTGGGCCTGTCCTCCCTGTGGCACACAGCAGTCCTCCCAGTTTCCCTGTTGGCCTGTGCCTCTGTCCCCTGAACCGTGTGCCCACTGCCACTGCTGATTTACGTGTCCTGGATACAGAGGTGTGGGTATGCTGGGTGGGTGCTTTGGTGGTGTTTCCAGATGGGGGAGGCTCCTTGGTGGTGTGTAACTGGGCCTGGTTAACTGGCTGTCCAGAGGTCCCTGATGGGCCAGGTAGGTCAGCCAAAACCTGAAGACCAGAGTTGCAGTCAACACTGTGGGCCTCTTCAGTGGGCCTCTTCAGTTGGGGGACTGGATATTGCTGGCACCTCCTCTCCACTAACACTGGCTGGGGTACCTGTGGGGATGTCTGACATACTGTGCATCCGTGGCTTCCTCCCTTTGGTTGGATTTTCCCTGGCAGCTTTCACTTGTGTACGTTGGTGTATGGTGGGATGATTAGTTCTCTATAGGGTGCATGCTTTAGTGATGAGTACCCATGCAGGGCTGTGAGTGGTGTCCATGCATTGGTAGAGCATGCAGGACTTTCCATTGGGAGGAGTGAGATGTGATGGTGGGGTGTGTGGGATGGAGTAGAGTGATGGGAGTGAGGTTGGGGGTATGTGATGGCATGCAGGTAGGGGGGTAGTAGTAGTAGAGTGTTGACTTACCAGAGTCCAGTCCTCCTCCTACTCGGGCCAGGCCTTCAGGATGCAGTATTGCTGAGACTTGCTCCTCCCGTGCTGTTAGTTGTGGGGGAGGAGGTGGGGGTGTGCAGCAAGCTGGTGTCTTGCTGCAATGGAACGCACCTTCCCCTGTAGGTCGATCTACCTCTTCTTGTTGTCATCCCTAGTTCTTAGGTGCTGTCCCACAGCATTGATCCTGTCCATGACTCTCCGCCATAGCTCCATCTTCCTAGCTATCGATATCTGCTGCACCTGTGCTCCAAATAACTGAGGTTCTACCCTGATAATTTCCTCCACCATGACCCTTAGCTCCTCCTCTGTGGGACGGGGGTGTCTTTTTGGTGCCATGGGTGTTGTTTGAGGTGTGTTGGTGAGGGTGTGTTGGGTAATGTGTTGAGGTGTGTGATGTGGGGTGTGTGAGTGGTATATTGGTGTGAATAGAGTGTGGCTCTAGTTGTCGCAGTGGTCGTGATGTCTCTCTGCTGGCAATGGTTTGAAATTGTAAACGGTTGTGAGTAGTGTGGGTATGTGTTTTATAGTGGTGTGGGTGTGGTGTGTGTATGGATGTCAGGTGTGTGTTATTTGAATTGTCCAATATGGTGCTGTTTTGTTTGTGTGTGTCCATTTTGAGCGCAGCAGTATGTACCGCCAATGGTTTACCACTGTTGAATATCCACCATGGTGATTAGTGGGTCATAATGTGATGGGGGTAGTTTTGTTGGCATAACGGTGTTGGTTTTGATACCGCCACTTTATCAATGACCTTTGGGCTGGCAGTTTTTTGTATGTGGCTGAATACTGACGGATTGGTGTGTGTCTGTCATAATATGGTGAACAGATATCCGCCACCAAGATGTTAAGTTAGCGGGAGTCAGCATGGCGGTAAGTAGGATTTACCGCCAGTGTCATAATGAGGGCCATAATGTACTTTCACATCCCTAATATTTGTCAGCATAATTCAGCCAATTTCTTCCCAGCTGCCCAGTATGGCTTTATTCAGGACCTCCATCGCATGCCTTCTAAGGAATGCACAACTTTGCAATCTGTCACTTCCAGTTTTGTCTTTGCACTCACTCCATTTGATTATTTTGCAGTTGATAAGCTATTGCCTCAAGGGGCTTCCAGGAGAACAAGCCCTGTAGTCACACATTTATCAATGGTGGTCACCCCCATCCACTCCTACTTGGTTCCTTGGAAGCGGTGTCAATTTTATGTAGTCAGTGTCCACAGGCCTGCATGTGCTCTTTGTGCCCTGTGGTAATTTTGTGTAGTCAGCCAGTGTGCTTTTTCCATAGGCCTGTGTGTGTTCTTCGTTGTCCATGCCTTCTTGCTTGTTGGCCATTTTGTGTAGTCAGCAGGATGGTTTTGTCATAGTGTTCCTTGTTTTCCATGCCACATTGTTTGTTGGTGTTTAAACATGTAGCTGTGTGCTAAATCCTTTTTTCCAGTTTTCAAAGCCATTTTCTAGAGAAATTGAAAATGGCTATGCCTTTTTGTTTTTGTTTATTGTTGTCCTTTTTTTTGCTGATATCAGTTTAATGTGCTTGAGGATCATTGTAGTCTATATGTACAGTGTTTATATGATATTATGCATTTTTTCCATTTTCCCTGCACCTCTTTGCCTCCCAAATGATTTCTCATAGTTTCTAGTGAGACCTGCACCCCCCGCCTGCCATAGGTCTGTAAGGCCATAGAAGTGTAAGAAGCTGGCCTGGCGTGTAGTGGGCACCTATGGTGTTGGCACAGTATATCAGGTCAAGGCGACCCCTATTAGTGAATAAATATAGACAGTGTCTAGGAAGTCCAGACTCTCTAGAGGTAGCTGTGGATAAACAGGCAAGGCTTATCTAGGAGAAGTGTAAAGCACTTGCAATACCAGAGTAGTCACACAGCAACTTGTCACACTTGAAAGAACCACACAGCGTTACAAAAATAAAGGGACTGTATTACATTATCACTGAACTACATAACTTATAGGCAGTCTGGCAACTAGAGGTAAGTACACACACTATATATATATATATATATATATATATATATACACATATATACGTATATATATACATATATATCTATATGTATGTATATATATATATATATATATATATATATATATATGTATACATACATATAGATATATATGAATATATATATATATATATATATATATATATATATATATACTCACACACACACACACACAGTAATACTTAGGAATTAGTAAAAGAAACAACAAGCATTGGCAAGAAATAGTAGAAAATAGGTAAGGCCCTAGGAGAAGGCCAAACCATATACAAAAATAGTGGAATGTGAAGTGACTTCCCCCACTCAAGGATATGTTAGTTAGAGGGGAGCTAGGAAAACCAGGAACCCCAAGAGGTGAGTAACTAAGTTAGGTTGATTCTGAAAGAAAAGGACCTGCAATAGAAGGGGACAGAGTCTGGTCCACAGTGGAGTGTCCAGACGGGGCAGGAGCCACTACCCACCCTTCTGTGAATGAAGATCCAGGTCCATAGGGGAGGTAGAAGATCAGCTGTGGAGCCCAGGAGCTGCAGCAAAACCTTGAAGCCATGTAGATGATGTCCCACATTGGTCGCAGATGGTAAGTGGTCAGGAGAACCACCAACAAGCCTTGGTAAATTGAATATTGAGCATTAGAAGTGTTGCAATGCTGACGAGGACCAACAAGGCCCAGGGGACACAACCCTAGGAGGGCAGCCCAGTTTGACCCTCAGAAGTTGGGAAAGCAAGCAGAAGCATTCACAGCCCCCACAGGCAACCCAGTGGCAGCAGGCACAGTAAGTTTCAGTGAGGCCAATCAGCTCACATTGAGAGTAGTCCCATGTCGCTGGAGCAACAGAGGAGAGACCGAAGATCCCTCAGAGCAGGATTCAACAACCCTTTGTTTTTGCAAGACTTGGAGTGCACAGGGGTACTGTCCTGCAAGGAGAGGCAAGGGCTCACCATCTCCCAAAGTGGAAAGCACACAGAAAGGACCAAGGGGACCACTCCAGACTGCCACCTGTGTTGCAGGATCCACGCAGTTCCAGAGGAGGCCAGATCCACACAGCCAGATGTTGTTGCCTTAGATGCCTGCAGATGCAGGGGAGTGACTCCTTCACTCCAACGGAGATTCCTTCTTGCTTCTTGGTGCAGCTAAAGGTTTGCTGAACCCAGAGGATGCACAGCCATGGAAATGTTGCATTTGTTGTAAGGCGAGGTTGTCTCGGTCGTTGCAATCCTGAAGTGTCCAGTTTCTGTTCCAGTGGCCAAGAGTAGAAGGGGTTGATGCAGAGGAGTCCTGGTGGAGTCCTGCATGCCGAATCTGGGGACTCACCCACAATGGAGTCCCTATATAGGGGGCTTAGTTACCTTGCACAGTGACCATCTAGCTGTGGGGGTCACTGATGTCACCTGCCTGACATGGCCACTCAGACGCTCCAAGGGGCCTCTGCACATCTTGTTTCCAAGATGGAAGAATCAAGTGGCCACCTAGAGGAGCTCCAAGCAAAATCCCTGGGGGGTGATTGGTGGGGGAGTGGTCACTCCCCTTTCCTTTGACTTGTCAGTGTAAGGACCTGGGGTCCCTGGACTGGTAAAAACTGGCTTTTGCAAGGAGGGTACAAAGTGTGCCCTTTTAAGCAAAACAGTTGCTTAGGGAGGCTATCCCTCCCCAGCCTTGGAACACCTATTTTCAAGGAAGAGGATGTTGCCTCCCTCTCCCACAGGAAGTTCTTTGCTCTGCCTTCCCCTGCCTGAGCTGGTATAGCAGCAGGACGGTAGAAACCTGTCTGAGGGGTGGCAGCAGCATGGCCTGCCCATAAACCTTGAAAGACTGGCAGGAGCAATACTGGGGGGGTCCTCTAAGGAGCCCCCAGACTGCATGGGATCATGCCAGCAAAACTGGCAGTAGTGTTGGGGTATGATTTCAAGATGTTTGACACCAAACATGCCTAGGTTCGAAGTTACCATTATGTAGCTGGACTGTAGGTAGTGACCTATGGCCAGCACAAGGGTAAAAATGCTTCCCTGCACTTACAAAGTCAAGTGCATTGGTACAGGAGTTTATAGGGGCACCTCTGCTCATGAAGGGGTAACTTCACAAACAGGAACCTGTACCCTGCCTTTTGGGCTAGCAGGGCCTACCATAGGGGTGACTTACAGTGACCTGGTGCAGTGTAAATGGCAGTGAAAGGGTGCATGCACCTTTTCACACAGGCTGAAATGGCAGGCCTGCAGACACAGTTTTCATGGGCTCCCACGGGTGGCATAATACATGCTGCAGCCCATGGGGGGTGGGGGCCCTGGTGTACCAATGCCCTGTGTACCTAATTACCATATACTGGGGACCTACAGGTGTACACTAGTATGTCAACTGTGGGGTGTGAAAGGTACCAAAGTAACCAAATTTAGAGGAGAGAACATAATCACTGGGGTCTGTCTTGGTAAGGAGGATCCCAGTAAAACAGTTTAAGCATACTGAAGACAGGCAAAAAAGAGGGTTATCCTTGTCAAAAAGTGGTTACTTTCCCACAAGGAGCACACCAGCATTCACTTTTTTAAGGGATATTACATTTTCCCTACACTCCCAGCCTGCCATGGGTCACTTAGGCCATTGGCACACACCAGCATTAAATGTTTTTAAGGATTATTCAATTTTTCCCGTCACCCCAACATGTCAAAGGTCTCTTAGACTATGAAAACCACACCAGCATTCAATTTCAAGAATTATTCAAATTTTTCCCTGCACCCCTAGCCTGCCATAGGTATCTTAGACCATAGGCACACCCCAGCATTCAGCTTTTAAGGATTATTCAATTTTTCCCTGGCCTCAACCCCCAGACTGTCATAGCTTTCTTAGGCCATCGGTGCACACCAGGATTCACTTGTTTAAGGATTATTGCATTTTTCCCTGCACCCCTGACTGCCCTAGGTCTCTTAGGCCAAATATGCACACCAGTATTCATTTTTAAAGCATTATTCATTTTTCCTTGCACCTGTCTGCCTGCCACAGGTTTTCTCAGTAGAGGCACATAAAGCTAACTTTTAAATCTGTATGTTGTTGCTATCCTAATTGAAATATTATATTATAGTTTGGATTAGAATGGTCAATGGGTACAATATTGTTTTTAATTATTTGGGATCAAATTATAATGTCCGTATGATTAATTCAAACTTCAAAAATGCCACATTTCACTGAATGTTTTTCTTGTTTGTTTGCTTTTAGGTTCACAAGAGACATCACCCACTCTGCTGCAGTTCAACAGTCAGAACATAGTGACACCACACCCACCACACCATGTGAGTCCTCCTCTGCCTGCTTTTGCTTGTGTAGCTAACTGCTAACTGACAGAGCTGGAAGATTGCCCTAAAGAAAGGTGTTACCGCCAAGAAAAGTGTCCAGTGAGGAGTAGAAGAAGCCGATTGCCTCCATTGGTGTGCCACCCTCCACCTTTTACTGGAAATGTGGTGTGTCTGCCCCATCTTCCTTAGGGCACCAAGCTGGGAGCGGCAATCCTGCATCAATAGCACCACTGCAAACTAAGCCCATGTCTCTCAACAAACCAGCCGCTGCAATCATGACGATGAGCAGTGAGTCTGAATTGGACTTGACTCAGCCACAAAGTACCCAATCATTGTGGAAAAATGAGCAAAGTGGACAACAGAAGTCACAGCCAGCAACAGTTCTTCCTGAAGTAGGAGTAGAACAGGAGGTTGAGCTTCCCGCTGAGCAAGATATAGCAGTTGTTGATGAACCATAGACTTCCCAACCTCCAGCAAGAAAAACAAAGGGTACTCCACCATCTTCTCCAAGCCCATCTTCTGATAATCTGGACATGGACTGGCCCTTGGCTGAGTCTGAGACGTGCTACTATAGACAAGAGAATTGAAACGTTTCTGAAAGCCTGGACTATGTGAAGGGACAGTGAGGAGGATGAGCCAGTGATTGTCAGGATGGAAGCTTGCTCAAAGGACACTGAGATTACCACCCCATTCAACCTGTTAAGAGGGATGTGTCACTGGTTCCACCACCACTAGCTTTAATATTTGCCCCCTGCTATGATCTGTATCAACCACTACATCAGTCAGAGTACGCAGTTCAGAGAGGTAATCAACACACTCACCTACCTCCATTTCTTCAGGCATTGCCAACAGCACACAAAAAATGTTTTCCTCTCGAGTTTGGGATTTCTTTGCGATTAGCAAAGCAAGAGGACAACTTTGCACTATGCTCCATTTGGCACGCTTAAGTTCATTGACATAAGTCTGGTTTACACTATTGTACTGGAGGAGCACCTTACAAAACTTGCTGTGTATGGTGCTGGTGATGAGAAAGGGGAATCAGCTCTGATCGTGTTGATAGGAGGTGACGAGGAAGAAGAGGTTGATAGCTTTACACAAAACAGCCCTGTCCCCTGCGGACAACTCTCTTTAACCACCCAACCCCATGCCACGCATAGCGGTAGGCCATATGTAGTGAGCATTGGCCACAGGGTTTGACCTGTGGCCAGGCCCTGTGTCCAAATCCCTATAACCACAACAAGCCCACACTACACACAACCAAAGTCTGTGCGTCTCTTGGATTTTGGAGCTTAAGGGGGGACAACATTATATATATTTATGGAGTCGCACAGGTCTCCCAGGCCCTGGGGATCATTACCCTAAAAAAAATTGGGGGGCCGTGCAGACCCCTGGGTCCCAGGGACCACCATCCCCCTGGGAACATAAATAAATATGTGGGGGGGCACTGAGACCGGCCCAGGCTCCGGGTACCACCACATAATAACAATTGTAAGGGGGGCCACCTGGCCCACCCGGTCCCTAGGGAATGCCACCTCCCCGGGCAACATATCAAGAAACGTGGGAGCCATGAGGACCCCCAGGAGTCGGGGACCACCACCTCCCTGGGACAACATTAAATCAATATATGGGTGTGCTGCATGGACCCCCAGGGTCCTGTGGACCACCCTCTACCCACATCCACATTAAATTAATATGAGGGGGCACATGGACACCCAGGTCCCTGGGGCCTCCTCCACCCTGGGGCTACAAGATTGCAATAAAGTGGAGACTGTGCAGACTCCCCTGGTACCCAGGGACCACCACCTCCCCGAGGCTACAAGATAAAAAATAAAGTTTGGGACCCCATGGACTCCAAGGGCCCTGTGGATCACTATTTCCTGGGGCTAAAAGACTAAAATACAGCACTGGGTTGCGTAACCCCTCCCCCGGCCCTTGGGACCACCACCTCCCCAGGGCTATATTAAAAAAAAGTTGTAGGGGGAAGTGCATACCTCCTGCACCCTGAAGACCACCACCTCCCTGGGGTCAAAGAATTATTTAAAAATGGGAGGGGGCCATATGGCCCCCCTCCTTAGGCCAATTCCAGCACCAGGGACCCCATCACCCAGGGCTCAGTCATACGTTAACGGGTGGCATTGCCCCTACCAAGGGCACCCAGTAAAGACTCATGGGCAATGCGGGGAAAGCCTCGTAGCCCACGTGGTCCCATTGGGTCCCATCTCCTGCAGGTATCACCATTGCTCCCGCATGCAGGGAGCTGCTGCTAATAGCTACGTCCTGCGTGAAGGAGCAATAATTTATTCTCTTTCCCTGCCCGCATGTCTGCAGACAGGAAAAGAGATTAAATCTCTGCTTCCAGCAAGCAGGGGCATTTTTAAAATTCCTACATGCTGAAAGCAGAATGTTTGCTTTTGCTTGGCAGTAGCTGCCATAGCTTCCACCAAGTAAATGCAAACAGCTACATCCTGAGGGTGGGCACCTTAATAGGCAGCAGGAGCCAGCCCTGGGGGGTGATGGCCCCCGGGTGGTATATGGCTCTAGGGGTGGGGGCTGCCTGACCCCCCACCTATATTAAAAAATAAAGTTATTAGCCCCAGGGAGGTGGTGAACCCCCGGGACGGGAAGGTCTGTGCAGCCTCCGATCTAGTTATAATTGCAGCCTTAGGAATGTGGTGGTCCCTGCGGCCCGAGGGGGTCAGTGCACCTCCCAATTTATATTGGCATAATGGGCATGGGGAGGTGGTGATCCCCAGGGCCTGGGGGTCCACACACCACCAGCATAATTTGTTTTATCCCTAGGAAAGTTGGGGTACCAGGGCCTGTGGGGTCTGTGTGGTACCCACCCATTTTTATGATATTGTAGCCCTGTCGATATGGTGGTCCTTGGTGCTCGAAGAGAGGTCCATGTGGCCCCCCATAACTTAAAATTCAGCACCTGGGAGGTGTTGGTCCCTGGGGCTTCAACAAGCATTTGGAGGGGCACCCTGCGCACCCTCTCAATTTTTTTATAAATCTGTGCAATGCCCATGGAACCTGCCCCCCCACCTCGGAGCAAAATTAAACCCAAGTGCAGGAGAAAGTGCTTGCTTTTTAAAAACATTAATGGTGAAATTCATGAATATTTGCAAATTTCAAAGTGAATTTTTTAGAATTTTTTATTTTTTGCCCTGGTAGGTGTCCCAGGTGGATCCCTGGACCAAGGCTAGTGGGTTACGGTAAACATACCCTGCCCCCTTTTCTTCTTTTTCTGTTTCTTTTGGGACTCAGCTGAAGCTGAGTCCCAAAATGGCTGCCAACACTTCCTGGTTGAAGTGTTCAGGGCCAATCAGATCTCTGCATGAGATCTGGAAAATTTGCAAAGTAGTCATGACCATAGATATACAAGTTTGGATTTTCTTTAATTTATCATAAACTACTGAATTGATTTACATCAAATAACAAAAAACATAACTTGTGGACCAAAAGTCACCTTTTTGCTAAATTTGGTGTAATTCCATCCAGTGGTTCAGGTTGCAGACATGTCTAAAGAATCTATAGGAATTGCCATAGGAAACACACTTTTATTGACCCTCCCCTTTTTCTTGGCAACGCTTGACAGATCACCCCAAACGTTTTCATGCACAAGACCCTTGGGTGCACTTTTTCTAGAAACTTTTGTGACGATTCATCAAATGACACCAAAGATATAGCCACATCAAAAACGCTTTTCAATGGATACTAGGCCCTTATTATTACTGCCTACTGGCAACTCCCAGTAGGTAATATATATATAGAAAAGAGGGTAATTTGCTAGTGATATGAGAGCGTTTTCTAAGCGGTCTTAAAATGCGAAGAGATTAATTACATACCATGGACCTGGGAGATCAAAGTCTGAGAGGAGATACAATAAGTGAATGAACCAGAACACCCAGCTTAGTGAGTGCGAACATTCAACAATGACTGACTGACGTATATATTTTTATTGACATACATTAAGTTAAAATAATATTGCTATTAGGATGGAAGGAAGGGCTGCGAGGAGAGTGCAGAGGGCGGAAACTGTATTTGGCAGGACAAATACATTACAGCAAAACAATGGAGCTCAGGGCAATACCATGTCACCAACAATAGGCAACATGAAACAATTATATACAATTGGAGTGGCTGATGAAAAAAGAAATCTCCAAGGGTTGGGAAGTGCTTACTCTGGAAAAGTATATCCAAATGGGGAGAGTACTGAGAGGTTTAAGGATATTTACCCTTCCTAATCACCCGGATACTGGTCCTGAAACGTTGGAAGAATGGGGAGTCAACAGCATGGAATATTCAAAACATATGATGGGGATTATCATCAAATATGCTAAAAAGGACATTGAGTTAATCAAGAATAGTATAATATATTTGGAATCTAGGATTCAATCTTTAAATCAAGAACAGGCGAGCAATAAATATAAAAAACAATAGATTTGAACCTAGATAAATATGAAAATCAAATAGAGGAAAGGAAATAGAGTATGTTTCTAAGAGCTGAGAAAGATTATTGGCCTCATGGCGGCCAGCGGTAAGGTGGTGGTAATCCCGCCAACAGGCTGGCGGTGTTACTCCAGCTATTATGACTGTGACGCAATAGCCACGGCCATACTGCAGGCCCCTCCACTATACAGCCAATAATCCCCGACCACCAACCTGGCCACGGAGGTATGGGTATGGGCAGTGCAGGGGCCCCCAGGCATAGCCCCGTCGCACATTTCACTGCCTGAATTTCAGGCAGTGAAATGTGAGATGGGTACTACTGCACCCGCTGCACATCAGCCTTGCCGCCGGCTCTATTACGAACCGGCAGCAATGTTGATGTGACTTTTCTGCTGGGCCAGCGGACGGTAACACTGTTACCGTCCGCTGGCCCAGCAGAAAAGTCATAATAGGGAGCCAGAAATACCGCCGGCACTGGCGGTATTCTGTCTCCCGCAGCCTCAGTGGTCTTTTTGAAAGACCACCAAAGTTGTAATGAGGGCCTATGATATAGGTCGGATTCTAACATTTGCAAAAAGATTTGACATTTTAAAACAACAATTACACACGACAGATAAATCTGGAGGAGACTAGGGATACAGAAAACAGTGGGTCTGAGACAGACCTGAGTGAAGGACAAGGAACTTCCTTAAGTACTAGGAAAAACACTTTTTTAGACAAGATGACACTATTGTACTTGGATCAAACTACACCAAAAAACAATGGCAGAGGAAGAGGCCGCAGTTGGGAAATAACAAAAGCACAAAGAGATGTAGGAAAACGAGAAGGGGGTCCACAAAAAGTAAAGGATTACCCATTATGCAGCAGAAAGAGACAATGAACAATGGAGTTGAACAGGTAGAGGGCGAAAAATTGATTGTAAACTTATAGAATTACAAATTAACGAAAGGGGAACAAAGTGCACTACAGAAAGGCCTCAGTTTCTGTCCTGAAAAACATTTTAATTATGTACAAACTAGAATTGACATGTACAGATTCATACAGAAGTTAATACTGGCAAAGTTCTTTTCAAAAGTAGAATTAAAAAGCCCAGTCAGAGAGGTTCAAACAAAATTTGATTCGAACTTAGCAATAGAACAAAAGTCTGACGTAAAGAATATGTATGATTTGATCCATGATCTAGGAGATGAGGAACTGACAGAGCACAAGTAGTATCGGAATTGGGGATAAATATGGAATGACATGAACATGCAAAATTTAAACCAAAACAAAATTCTATCCGACCCTCATGCCAGCAAATAAGATTGATGTATTTCATGACTTAATTATAACTGATCTAGAGAAAATTAAACCTGTGATCAATAAAATTGGAAAGGAGAACTTGACCATGAGTGAACGCGATGCACTCAAGAGACTGATGGAGAATCAAGTTATGGAAATCAAACCTGCAGATAAAGGAGGCAATATTGTCATCCTAGACAAGAAAGAATATCTTGCGGAGGCTTCCAGACAATTGGGGGTGGAACTGAATTATTGCAAGTTGAATAAGAATCCTATGAATGATCTGGTACTGGACTTACAGTTTAGATTTGGAAAATGGCATTCAGATGATTTAATCAATGCTGATGAACTAAAATGTCTAATTCTAATGAATGAGAACCCAATTATGCCCACTTTATACTTCCTACCAAAGATCCATAAAACTTCAAAGAAACCTCCATGAAGACCAATTATCTCTAGCTGTGGATAGTTATATGAGAACGTATCTCAATATGTGGATTACTTCCTGGCACCCATGGTGAAAGGGCTAAACTCATATATCAAAGACAATGGGAATTTCCTAAGATTATTAGGAGATGTGGCATAGCAAACTGATTATATATTGATAACTATAGATGTGACTTCCTTATACACATCAATCTCACATGATGTGGGTATAAAAGCTGTAAAGTGTTATCTACAACAGAGGAGTATTCATCTACTGAGACATTCAGAAATGCTGTTAGAGACGATAGAACTATGTTTTAGGAATAATGTGTTTATATTTAATCATCAGATGTATAAACAGATCTGTGGTACTGCCATGGGAGTTTCAGTTTCTCCAAGCTATGTCAATCTAACTATGGGTTGGTGGGAAAAAAAACATTTAGCTTGGGGAGATTAAAATGAGAAGTATATGGAGAAAGTAGTGGTATGGCTTCGATACATAGATGATCTATTTACTATTTGGAATGGTACTGAAGGACTTTTCAGTGAGTTCTTTACAAAACTAAATAGAAATTATATAGGTTTACAATTTACATATAAAATAAGTAGGACGTGTATTGATTTGCTTGATGTGATGGCTTCTGTAGAAAATGGGAACTTACAAACAACATTGCATCGAAAATATACGGCAACTAATAGTATACTACATGAGCCTAGCTTTCATCCGAAATCGTTCATAAGTAGTATTCCCTATGGTGAATTTATCAGAGTAAAAACTGTTCGAAGAGTGAGGATATGGATAATACATTTAGAGATACTGAACAAAGATTCTTAAAAAGAGGGTATAAGGCTTGTGATGTTAAACAAGGAGAAATTAAAGCTAGATTGTTAACGCGAGCCCAGACTCTCGTGAGGAACACTAGACATATGGAAGAAGAAGGAAAAGAAACAATCAGACTTATTTTGACATATAGTAAAGAAAATCAACAAATATTGAATATTTTGAGTAAACATTGGTGCTTGATTAAGAAAGATTTCTATATTGGATCACGAGTCGGGGCTCGACCAAGTATGACCTATAGAAATGTACCATCCTTAAAGGACCAGTAGGTGAAAAGCCATTTTGAACTACCAACAGCATCCAATTGGTTAACAGTCTATATTAAAGGCTTTACTTGTTGCAATAAATGCAAGGCATGGAAAATTGGATCCAATAGGAATAAAATTGTGGACTTTCAGGGTAGAGAAATTCCTATTTTGGACAGCATCACACGTGACACTACATTTGTAGTATATGTAATAGAGTGCCTCTGTGGGTTGAAATATGTGGGGAGTGCCATCTGCCCTTTGAGGAAACAAATACTAGAACATATTAGGGCACTACAGAATGATTACACCAATTATGCCATGAGAAAACATTTAAAAAACCACAATGGGGCCGATTGGCTACACATGATGTATTTTGGTATAGCTACAAGAAAAAAACATGAGAGAGGGGGAGATAGAGTTCAACAACTGAGATCATTGGAATCAAGATTTATCATCAGATTAAGAATGAAGATCCCATATAGGATCAATGGTGATGAAGAATTATACTATCATCTATAAATAGTGGTATATATAAGTATAATAATAAATAAGACATGTTCTGAAAACAAAAGATATGTTCTATACATATATACATTTAAGAGAGGTGCTATATCATTATAATTGTTATATATGTAAGTTGCCTAGAAGAGTTGGGTACTATACCCTGAAATGAATAGAGGCCATGTAGATGATATGCAGACTGGGATCCTGCCAAGAATATTAGGCCAAAAGTAAGAAATAAGCATATGAGTGTTTAGAAAAGTTTGAAATGGTCTCCCTTTCGTAAGTTTATGAACAGAGCAATCTGTAGGCAGAGTTGATTAATGATATATGTAAAAGTCGCTGTTTTAGGCTATATGTAATTAGTGTAAGCATTTTAAATTGGTCACACATTCTGGTGTTTTGATTTAGCATTATTTTGCAATTTATGTTTCACTGAATCCTTGCAACTAAATATCCCATAATGCCACATAATTACATGTGGTGGGAAAGAGTATAAAATTGAAAGCAATGGATTGCTCATGAACCGTGATCAAGACCTTGTTGATTGAAACGCGTCCGTGTCGGGTGTACTTGGTTCACATGATATTAAAGGAAAATATCTGAGATCCTGGGAGTGCCGCATTTAACTTTCAGTTGATTTGTTGAAAATATATATATATATATATTTACATATATATTTATATTTATATATACTCACATATATTCACATATATCTATATGTGTGCCTTTTTTCAACCTAGCGAGAAAACACACACTTGTGTGCTGTTACAAGATGTTTATAGGCCCAACCTCAATCAAACTCGAAGCATTTCGACCAAGCAGGTTCTTTTGAACAATACCCTGCATGGTCTAAATGCATTGAGTTTGAGCACAAATGAGACAACAAAATAAGTGCAAAAAAGTTAGGAGGACTCAAGAGCAGATACTGTTGGGTTGCATTGGGATGAGAAAAAATGCAGCCAACAAGGAAAAAGGAACCGAAGCAGGCAAGATAAAATGTGTGCTGCTGAGCATGATGCTTTTTCAGTGAGGAATGTGCTACTATACTGAAAATCAACACAAATGGCCCGATGAGCATATTCTGCCCATTTGCAGAGTGCTGCAGAATCTCACAGAGTTTTTTTGTAACTCTGCAGACATCCACCATGTAAAGCTGCTCCAGCTCCTTCTAGGCCTACTTTTAACTTACCTCTATGGAGATCCAATACAGCCACTGTGGTATTTGGAGAAAAAACATGTACACATTTCCTCATGCTGCACAGACTAGATGATGTTAGGCTGCTAGTGGACGTACTTCATATAAATTGTGTAAAATTGGGTTCTTGATTGGCTAGGGTGTGAACCCCAGTGTGAACTCTGGTCAAGCAGCAACCACAACCTTTATTATGGTGACGTACAAGCCAACCCTAAATGAACCTGTGCAGAGCCTTCTGGTAGCTTAGCACAGAGCATTCAGGCTTTACTTAAAGGTTATGTGTAAAGTATTTGTGTAACACTTCAAACAAATAAAGTGCAAATCCACACAAAAAGGACCCCACACCACTTCAGAAGAATAGAGTAACTTTTAATAAATAAAACAAGACTAAATATGACAGAAATCCAATCCGTAGAATCAGGGATATAACATTTTAAAGATTTTTGTGAAAATAGAGCCAAAAGCACAAAGCGTCATCTGTGGTCATACCGGACGAAGAAAAGCCACGAGCTCAGGCTAAATGCAAGGCAGTCCGTGTTGAAGGTTAGTCACTCAGATGAAGTGATGCATTGGTTCTAAGGTGGGCAAGACAGTGGTGCGAGCCCCTGCAATGTAGTTGAGGATCCCTCTCAATGAGGAAGTCTGGCATCAAGGATGTTTCGTACAGTCGAGCTGATGCATCAGTTCCGAGAAGCTATGAGGCTGCGAGGCAGAGTCTAGCATCATTATTGAGGGATACGAGGGCTTGTGTTAGGGATGCATTGCACAGTATGTAGGAGGCTGGCCAAATACTGAAGTTAGTGGGCATTTGAGGGGGAACCTGTTAATGTTCAATGGGACACTTACATTTGGGTGGCTACACCCACTGTAGTGACCACTTCCTCTGGGAAGGGTCACTACCCTGAACCTTATTGGCTAGTTTCCTCTATCCGAAGATGGAGAAAATAGAAATATTGGGCCCACCTCACAGGCAACAACCCAGGGGTGGTGGGCGCCAGGTGAGGCCACTCCTCCAACTCTTTGTTAGGCTTCCCGCCTCGGCTCCCACCAAAAGCAGGGGTTTATAAAGGGGGAGGCCATCTGATGCTGGTAGCAGGCTTGAGGGTCTAGATTCAAGGCTGGTAAGCCCTTTGAAGCTCACCCCCAGGACAGTGCACATTACTGAGGGAGGGGATGTTAGCTCTTCCACCCAGGAAGGGCATTGTCTTACAAACCCGAGAGGCAGGCCTCTCCCCCAAGGTTTGTATATTGGCTGTCTGGAGGTAGCAGCTGGATAAGACCAGTCAGCAACCATGCCAGGATAGTTAGCTTTTGCAGGGGGCACCTCTAAGGTGGCCCCTGGGTACATATGGTGATAAATCCAAGACTGACACCAGTTTGGATTTATCATTCTGAGTTGTTTGATACCAAACAACACAGGGTTCACAGTGGCCATCATGTAGCTGGGAAACTCGTGTTGACCAGTGTCCAGCACATGTATTAAAATGGCTGCTCTGTTCACTCACTATGTCCCAGGTTTGGCAAGGACACAGTGGGGGCACCCCACCTTAGGCTATAAGGTTTGCCAGAGTGGTGTCTTAACCATAGTAATTGCAGTGTTTGGTGGACAGGCAGATAAACAGTGTGGCATGTCAAGTTTGAGTTTTAGGTTTGCATTAGAACACTCAGCCTGCAATGGCAGTGCTAGGTGCATCTGCCCTCAGGGGCCTACCCCTATTACCTCATGTCCTCAGGGGCCTATCCCTATTACCCCATGCCTTGGGCAGATAGGTGCCGACGTACTAGGGACTTACAGTGGTAACAAAGGGTGTATCCAATTGTGCCAATACGTCACAATAGATTTGGGAAAAGAGCTCTGGCCAAGGGAACCAGGTTAGCAGGGGCCTTGGGCACTACAACTTCTAGGACACATCATCCATAGGGAAAATGTGGGGGGATAACCATGTCAGAAAAAGGCCCTCTCTCATACTACTCCCCCAAATGAAAGAGGATGAGACTACCCTATCCCTAGTGAGTCTTCATCATCTAAGTGGAAGCACCTGGAGAGGCCATCTGCTTTAGGATGGGCTGTACCAGGTCTGTGCTCCACTTGAAAGTCCATCCCCTGTAGGGAAAAGGACCACCTAAGCAGTTTAGCATTTTCACCTTTCATTTGTTGTAGCCATCTCGGAGGCCTGTGGTCAGTCTGAACTATGAAGTGATAGCCAAACACGTATGCCTCAGCTTCTTCAAGGCCCAAACCACAGCAAAGGATTCCCTTTCAATGGCACTCCATTTTTGTTCCCTGGAGAGTGGTTTCTTGGTTATAAAAGGAATTGGCTGGTGATGTTCATCATCATATTTCTGGGAAAGGTGCGTTCTTATCCACATTTCAGATGCATCTGTTTCAACTATGAATTACCTGGAGTAGTCTGGTGCTTGTAGAATTGGAGCCGAGTACATAGCTTTACTCAGAGTGTCAAGGGCCTTTTGATATCTTACTGGCTATTTGATCTTTTGGGGCATTTTCTTGGAGGTGAGCTCTGTGACGGGGACAACTACAGTGCCATAATCATTCACAAACATCCGATAGTACCCAGTGAACCCAAGGAATGCTGTGACTTGTGTCTGGGTTTAGGGAGCTTCCCAAGCCAGAATAGTCTGAACCTTGGGTTTGAGGGTTTGTACTTGGCCTCAACCAGCCAGGTGGTCCAAGTAAACAACTTTTCCCTGCCCTATCTGGTACTTACAGGCCTTGTAGTGAGGCCTGCCTTTTGCAGAGCTTCAAGGACCTTTCCAAGGTATATCAGGTGATCCTACCAGGTGGAACTGTAGAAAGCTATGCCATCTAAGTAAGCTGCACTAAAAGTTTCCAGTCCAGCAAGATTGTGGTTCATCAATCTCTGGAAGGTAGCAGGTGCATTCTTTAGTCCAAAGGGCATTGCCTACTAGGAGTAGAAAATGCTGACCTCTCTTTTGCTCCTGGGGCAGAGCAAGCTTCCAGAAACCAGATATTAAATCAAATGCTTCCCCCAATCTGTCTATGATTTCATCAGCTCCTGGAATTGGGTGTTCACCTGTCTTTGTCACAGAGTTGGGGCACACAGTACCTCATTTCCTTTTCTCTCCTTTGGAGTGAGGCTTGGAGACTAAAACTACTGGGCTATCCCAGGGACTCTCAGAGGGTTCAATGACAATGAAATCCAGCATATTTTCCACTACTGCCTTTATGTTCCCTCTGACATAGTCTTACTGTCTATAGATTTTGTTTTTGACAGGCAAGCTGTCACTAGTGTGCACATCATGGGTACACCTGTTTGTCTTTCCATGGGTCAGAGAGACAATTTCAGAATACTGGTTGGGGACTTGCCTGCAATGAGTTTGCTGTTGTCCTGTTAGGGTGTCTGATAAGACAACTCCAACCAAAGAACCATCTAGTGTGTTGCCGGAGAGGAGATCATGGAGAGACTCACTCTCATACTCCTGTCCTTCATCTGTAATCATGAGCATGGTCACATGAGCTCTAGCATAAAAGGCTTTTAGGTGGTTGACATGGTTGATTCTTTTCGTTTTTTTTGGAAATACCTAGGTCAACTAAATAGTTTTCTCTCAAGTGTGGGATAGGCCCCTGAACATTTGTCCTGGAGGGCCCTTGGAGCAACTGGTCCCAACACCCAAACTTTCTGCCCTACTTGGAACTCCACCATAGCAGCTTTCTGGTTATACCAGAGCTTTTGAAGCGCCTGGCCGGCCTGAATATTGTTTTTTGGCTTTTTCCATGTACTCAGCTATTCTGGAACGTAGGCCAAGCACATAATCCACAATTTCCTGTTTGGGCTCTTTAGAGGCTTCTCCCAGTGTTCCCTAACAAGACTCAGTGGTCCCCTAACAGGGTGCCCAAACAAAAGTTTAAATTGAGAAAAACCTACTCCCTTTAGTGTGCTTCCATGTAGGCGAACAGCAGGCAAGGAAGCAGGACATCTCATCTCCTTCTGAGATTTTCAGGGTGTCCTCCAATCACGCCTTTCATGGTCTGGTTGAATCTTTCTACCAGCCCATTTGGTTTGTGGATGGTATGGCGTATTGAATTTATAAGTCACTCCACATTCCTGCCACATGTGTTTTAAGTATGTAGATATGAACTTTGACCCTTTGTCTGATACTGCCTCCTTAGGGAAACATACCCTGGTGAAGATACCCAGGAGGGCTTTGGCAACTGCAGGTGCAGTAATGGACCTAAGGGGTATTGCTTCAGTATACCTAATGGCATGATCCACTACTACTAGTATGTATCTGTGTCCTGATGCTGTTTGAGGGTCAAGGGGGCAAACAATGTTGACCCTGACCCTTTCAAAGGGTACGCCAACCACTGAAAGTGGCATTTAGGGGGTCTTTAAGTGCCCAATTGCATTGTCACTGGCCTGGCAGGTGGGGCATGACTGACAAAAGTCCTTCACTTTTTGGGCCATTCCTGGCCTATAAAAGTGGTTAACTAACAGACTCTAAGAGCCTGACTTATGAAAAGTATGCACCACCTTAGCGTCATTTTTTGACCAGTCAGCAAGCATGCCAGGATAGTTAAAAGCGGCGCAAATTTACAAAATATAATTGTATTTTGCAAGTTTGCGCCACTTTCGTATAAAAAAATGACGCTAAGCCGGTGCATACTTTTCAGAAATAAGGCCCTAAATTTGTTCTGGCCATGACGCCCTGCTAAGGGAATGTCATGGTCTAGAGTGAGAAGAAATTCTCTGAACTTCTGGGGCAATACCATCTTGCTAGTTGCACCAGTTTTGAGTGTCTCTGACCTCCGTGTACAGTAGCCCCAGTAGACCCTGTGGGTACCACTGACATTTCCTAGCTCCTCCTGAGCAGCTTGCTGTCTCACGTCTTCAAGAGTGTGATAGGTTCTCTGCCCCTGGCACATAGTTTTCCTGGAGGGTCCCCCTGGGCCCAATAGCTCTGGGTGGTAAGGCCCAAGCTCTTCAGGCTCAGATCCTTCCAAGGTGGGAAACTCCTCCTCCTGAGGAGAGGGGCCCTGTCTTGGGATAGGTTGTGAAGCTGGTCCTCCAGTCTTCTCGCCTTTTCTCTTATGAGGCTGGTCCACTATTTCAAGCTCCAGATCTCCTTTTTCCCTCTGAAGTTTGCTCTGTGACTTTGTCTTGACACATGCCCACTCAGGGATCCCTAGCATTGCTGCATGGATCTTCAGTTGTACTTCAGCTCAGGGGGAATACTCAAGGTCGATTTCCAAGCAGGCAATCTACTGAGATGGATGAGGACACAACCACTTCTTTCTGCCCTACTATTCCCCACATTCAAAGGTTACCATAGCCATGGGATGGAACTTTGTCTCATTGCCAGCATTGGTGAAAGGATAAGACTTCCCCACCAGGACCTGATTTGAGTGAACCAGGTGCTGAGTGACTATAGTGATACTAGCTCTTGTGTCCCTCAATGCTTCTATCTTTTCCCCATTAATCAAAGGGTGTTGGCTATATTTTTGCATATTCTTTGGCCAGGCAGCACAGGATAATTCTACTCCACCCTCAGTGACTAATGCTGCCTTTGCGGGGACACTGACATGATCAGGCCACACCTCTGATCCCATCTGGATATTGGCAACTGCATTTACTGTAGGTTGACTGGGGGCATTTTTCTTCTTTTAACAGCCAGAGTCTCTAGTTTGGTGCCTCCCTTTGTACCCACTACAAGACTGTGAGAAGTCTCTGGGCCCACCCTTCTGTGCAGAGCTTTGGGTGCCTTGAGAAGTCTCCTTGTTATTTTTACCCTGGCGTCCATCTTTTCCTTGAGGGGCTTTTGGACTCTTCCTCATCCTCTTTCTTTTGTTCTCCCCCACCAGTGGTAGTTTTGGTCTCCCTTGTTTTGACCCAGTGGTCTGCTTTCCTCCACAATACTTGAGGGGAAAGTGGACCCAGGTCTGCCAGTTGTTTATGTACCTATCATTGAAACAAATACTTAACAGATGTTCTTTCATGAAAAGATTATACATCTCATCATAGACTTGTACCTTGTTTCCAGCTAACCAACCACCCAACATTTTTACTGATTAGTCCACTAAGTCTACCCAGGTCTGGTTCTGGGTTTTTCAAGCTTCTCTGAACGTTTCAATTGTAAATCCAAAGCCCTCAATCAGGGTACCCTTTATGAGGTCATAGTAATTAGAATCTGTCTCATTGAGTGTCAGGAGCCTATCCCTGTCCTTCCATGAGAATAACTCCCACATCAATCTGCCTTAATGTTTCTTTTCAATTCCCCACCCAATGTAGGCTCTTTCAAAGGCAAAAATACATTTTACTATATCATCCCCTTCAGTGAAGGGAGGAACAACTCCTTTTGGGAGCTTGATGTTGAAAGCTTTTTCTTTCAACACTTGAATGCTTCCACCAGAGATGGGTTCTAAGCCTAACTCCTTTCTTTGTTTCTCTATGTCCAATAACTGACTCTCTAAGGCCAGTCTTTTGGTCAGCCTGGCAATATCCAGGTCTGTCTCTGTGGGTGCTCTAGAGCTGCTGAGGGAAGAGGAGCTATCCTCATCCCCAATCTCCACAGGTTCTTAACCCACCACAGATGCATCATCATCATTTTCATCTGGTAGGTTATCTCTTTCATACTGGGCCACCAGAAAATACTTTTCTCTGTTTTTGGGCTCTTTCCAGTCTGAATTTTGTATAGTCTGCAGTTTCCTTAATTGTTCATAACTATATGTCTCATAAGGTTCCAGGTCAAGCTCCTGGTTTCTGACCTCTGTATCAGACATATTTCCTTTACTTAAGGATAGGATAAGGATAGGCCAACTAAAGTAAGGACTTTACAATGTTTTGCTAGGGTTGCAGGGACCTAACCAGGGCCCTAACAATTATTTTAAAAATTAGCAAAACAGGTTTAGTCAATTAGAATATCAAAAAAAGAATTAACTAAAGGCAATTTGGAGAGTTATCCGTGTGCTCACAAAATTGACAAAGTGTTATCAGCAAATGCAAAGTTTTTGTCCTACTGCTGATACACCAAATATAGGACACTGGCCCTCTAAGTAGTGTACAAACTAGGCACACTGTGTAGGAGGTCCAGGTAACCACATGTTTGTTTCCAGAGGCAAAAACTAGATTACTTAATCCTCTAATTTTTTAGGTAGCTTGGTCGAGCAGTTAGGCTAATCTTGAAGAAGTGTAAAGCATTTGTTGTACTCACAGTATCAATCATGCGACTCACACACTCAAAGTAATAACTCAAGACCAATTTATAAAAATAAGTCCGATTTTATATAATTTTTAAGACCAAGATTATCAAAATAGGTTAAGTACCTTTTAAGTTATGAAATTTTGCAAGGTTTAATAAAAGCAGGCTTTCTGTGCGTAATTACACACCAAAGGACTCAATGGAAGGCCACCTGTAAAAATGCATATAACATCGTACGTTCAATTCACCAAGTTCAGTTTTGGTAGGTTGGTTGCAGTCGTAGGTGGGCATGCTATGCTAGCAGGAGAAGTTCAGAGGGCACCCAGTTCCGGTGGGAGCAGCGTTGGAAAGACTCTTGGAGCTGGTGTAGGGCCACTGCGAGGGACCACTTGGAAAAAGTATGCAGGAGCAGTTTTAAAGGTGGTGCCTTAGGGTCCCCTTGTGGTGTTGAGGTCGCAAGGGGTGAGGGACCATTGGGGCACAGTTTGTTCCTCGTTGCAGGGTGCAGTGTGGCCAGGTGCAGGGCGAGTTGTTGATCTAAGGGCTGTGCACAAAGATGCCTATCTGGTCCAGATGCAGGTCGCGGTCAGGGTCACTTGCAGGACAACGTGGGCACTCTGGTGGGTTGTTACTAAAGTTTGCAAGGCCCTGAGATTTGTCTCCCCTTGTTCCCCAAACGTTACATCAGAACAACAGACAGCCTTGCGTGAGCTGCAACAAAAAAGATTAATCATATCAATCCTTTTGACAAAGGTGGGCGAATAGTAATTTTGGATACTGTTAACTACAAACAGAAGATGGAATCAATGCTTTCCATTGATGATCACAACCATAACATTCGGGGCAACCCCACTATGCAAATTTGCTCTAAGATAAAGGCCATCTGTGAATAAGGTATCCAGAATGGCTATACCTCCAAAAGTGATTTAAATTTCCTCCAAGTAGAAAATCCCAAACTTCCAACTATATATGGGGTATTTAAAAGCCATAAAAAGATTGAAGATCCACCCTTGAGACATATTGTGTTCACTATAAGTTTGGAAACAGAGCCTACATCTAAATATATTGACTCTTTTTTAAAACCTTTAGTTTGTGGCTTCACATCTTACATCAAAGAAACGTCTTGTATGATCTTTATAGGGGAGGGCACCAATTTGATCCCAATCGACATCTGCTAGTTACTATGGATATTTAAGCATTATATACCAATATCCCTCAAGCAGGAGCGTATAAAGCTATAGAAAAGGTACTAAGGGATGAAGCTTCACATATGCCTTTCAACTTTATTCTGAGTTGTCTAAAGTCCTATGGGAAATCTACTTTGAGTTCAATGGTAACACATGTAACAGGTGAAAGAGGTAAGTATGGGAGCAGCCGGTGCTCAGAGTGTGGCTAGCATCTACATGGGCCACTTTAAAAAAGATTCATCTATAATGAGGTTGCACCATTTTTCAAAAATGTTAAACACTGGGCAAGATACATAGATGACATTTTTTTCGTATGGTATGGAGAAAGAGAATATTTACAGGACTTGTTTAATGGCTGAATCTTTGTGACAATAATCTTAGATTCACTCCTAACATCAGTAGTCAACAGGTAGAATTATAGGATATTCTCATCTATGCAGACCAAGGACAACTGCAGGTGTCTCTTTATAGTAAACCCACAGGTCACAGTACTTTGGTACAGTTTGAAAGTTTCCATCTGAGATGTCAACATCAGAGTATTTCTTTCAGTCAATTCTTAAGAATCAGGAAGAACTGTATTGATATGGCATGGTATGACAAAAATGCCAATGATTTAAAGGGGAAACTTCTTCACAGAGGATACCCTAAAAGGCATTTAGGGATGCATACAAAAGCGCTAAATATTATAATCGAGAGACCATGTTTGAAGGATGACAGAAAACTGAACAGCAAAAATTAGTATGTGTCATTAAGCATTCCAATAAAGAGGAATAATTAACACACAATGGAGTATTAAATAACAATGGGGGAGATGATCCACTCCGCGTCCCATTGTTTGCATACAAGAGAAATCCCAACATTAAAGATAAACTGGTCAAAGCCAGGTTACCACTTGAGAATACGTACATTCAGAAAAGCATAACTGGAACCAACGCAATCCTAGGAAACCATCACTGTAGAGATTGCAATGCCTGCACACAAGAGATAATATCGGACCATCTTTTCTATAAATATAGAGATATCAGGCTCAAAACAATTACCAATTGCCCAAGCAGCAATGTTATATACTGTAGTATATGTCCCTGTAATTTAGGCTATGTGGGAGAAACAGGAAGACAGTTCAGGACAAGATTTAGTGAGCATAAATCAGCTATTGGGAATTTAGGATTCTAAGCTCCCTTTGTTCCTCATTGCAGTGAATACAAACACAAAGACAGAGACTTGGAAAAAATTAGCCCGACAGTATGTATTAACTCCGACACCTATAGAAGTTTTTTTGGATCTTCTTTTTGGATACAGAAACGAAAGGTCTTGATGACAGAATTCCTTGGGAGAATGCATTTTAGACCATGGTTAGAGGTAACAGAAATGTAGTCCATCTAGAACATATATGCTGCCATAAAAGTTCATTAGTTACTTCTAGCTTTCTTTTATTATTCTACCATGATAGGCATCTCTGCTTTACTTCAATCTTTGTTCCTGATATACATCTTTGACTCTAGGTTACATCTCCCATATTTGAACAGTTTGTTCTCTATGTGGGAGTTTGATCTCCTTTTTTGGTCAATTTTCCATCCATAGAATGGAGTTAGAACTTTTAGAGTACAGACTGAGTATTGTTCCTTTTCCCTTGATATCTTTGTTAGCAAGATGTATATATTTTTTGGATGCCGGCTCTTCTTTCTGACGTATCCTCATTTAGGCATTTTTGATTCCATCAATCTGAAAGACCCATTGCGATAGACTGTGAACACCCCACCTTCTGAGGGATTTATGATAATATAGATATTCCCTTGAGAATTTTAGTTTCTTGTGCAATCATACAGGAACTTCAATATGAAGTATTAGTTTGTTACACCTTTAAATATGTCCACCTTGCTTTGCCTCCTTTAGGTGACCTTTCAGGAACCGCTAAGCCCTTTTCAGTCTCCACTGCCAGTTCTCAGATGGTAACGCGGGCTTTTGGTGTTGTGAGGGCTTGGAACTCTTGATAGTGGTGATCAATGATGAAATAGGTATTCCCTTGAGAATTTCAGTTCCTTATATATATAAACAGGAACTTCAATATAAGGTATCAGTTTGTTACATCTTTAAATATGGGCGCCATGTTTTAGCTCCTTTAGGTGACCTTTTAGGAACCATTGATAACCCCTTTTTAGTCTCTATTCCTGATTCCCTGATGGTAATGTGGGCTTTTGGTGATGTGACCGTTTGGAATTCTGGACAGTGGTGATTAATGATGAAGTAAGTATTCCCTTGGGAATTTCCGCTCCTTGTGCATACATACAGATACCTCATAATAAAGTATACGTTTGTTACATCTTTAACAATGGCCACCTTGTTTTTGCTCTTTAGATTACCTCTTAGCAAAATTTAGTAACCCCTTTACAGGTTCTACTGCCAGTTCCCAGATGTAAACACAGGCTTTTGGCATTGTGAGGATTTGGAATTCTCAACAGCAGGCAAGATGAACACTCGATGTATAGCTCGCGATGAAAGCTTGTGATTTGGACATCATGTACATATGAAGTTTCCTGTCTTGGAGGTCATGAGATCTTTTTCAAAAGTAAGTACACATTATTGGGAATGCTTTATTCCGCACATATTTAGCATAACCAGTTTGGTGGTACGAATGGGACACCTGTTCATCGGATGGAAAAACTTAGTTATGCTTTCCGGATTCTATGAGCATTTTTCTTTCTGTGGTCTACATCTAGAGAGAGTATGTAATTTAGTTCATCATGTCTCTCTATGCCATAACAGTTTTCTTTGTGTTATCTTTATAAGCCTAGGACTCTGATGTAATAAGGACAATTTATACAGAATTATTGGCCTTGAGAAACATACAGAGAATGTGACATTTTCACTCTCTGTACTCTTCTTTAGATCATTGACTTATAGTCTCAGAGTATTAAGAGTCATACAGGCTCAGACATGTGCTCTTTCTGATTTGTCAAGTATAACACACAATTGAGCTTTTGTCATTCAAGTGAATCAGTATTAGGAAGTGGACTATCTTTAATGAATATATCTTTGTGCATACTCAATTAAATGTGACTTTTTGGGAACATTGAGGATCATAAAACTAGTGGTGAGACCCCCTTTGTTGGCTTTGGTTTCTTTATAGAGGCTTCAACCCTTCCCTACCTGAAGTGTTGATATGTGGCAGGCTGTGACCCGTCTCTCAAAATGAGTATCATAGGAAGGGAGCAGCAGGTGAGCTTTATTTTAGCTCCTCTATTCCCTTTCTTTTCTTTTTTTTTCCTCTGTCTCTGCATGTTTTTTTGTGTTTACTGTTTTCCTTTGTTGGTTTCCCATCTTCGTAATTTTTGATTTTATTACTAACGTCTATGAGAACTACAGTAATCATGGCTATTAGGGTGAGCACTCATAAGAAGGTTTCTGTTATTTGACCTCATTTGGGTTGATTGATTATACTTCTGGCTTTAATACATTTATTGGTGACTATCGTTCTTCACAATCGTGATGCATGTGCACACATCCAGGGTGCATGAATACACAATTAGTGTAATACAATACAAAGAAACAAAAGTAGAACAGGTGTATTGTACTAATACACAAGGTGGAGGATACAGTTATCAAGTCAGAATATCGATTGAGCATTTAGTTACATTTGGACTTTCTTGATTGATTCGTTTATAGATTGGTTTTAAATGGACCAGACCTCTCTGTATGCATCTATAAGTAGTGACAGTGGACAAATACATGCCCTGAAGGTGTGTGACCAGTTGGTCACATTACACCGAAACGTGCGTTGACACAACTGTTGACCAGAAGTTTGCCTTGATGTTCCTTTTTCGTGGATTTTGAAGTACATTTTTTATATAGCATATACATTGGAGGAAGATATATGCAAGGCCAAAAAAATACATCATAACAGACTTTAAATGAATATACTACATGAAGATTTAAATCTGGAAAATTGAACGACAAACAGTTGGACTTAAAAAATTATTCCTGTGAAATATATTAAATCATGGATGATAGTGCCCCCCTGATTAGTGGCACACCTGAGGATAACATCAACTAGGCCAAGTGTTTATTTATATTCTTTTTAATTGGTAAACTTGAGTGCAGTATGTGGGCATAAATGATAGTTGACAGATAGGTTTCATGTTAGGTCCATGCATTTTAAGACAAGACATAAGTGTCTATTGATTAATAATAAATTTGGGCATCAACCATCTATGTATATGTCTATTATTGTCTGTGTATGCACACATGTAATTACTCAACGTTGACAAGATTACTTTAGGGATTCCAGTACAGGAACCTATACAGAAGGTGGGTTTTTTCTTTTTGTATAGGGAGGTCGAGGGTGTTCCTGAAGTCCCTCAACTGGGGCTTCCTTCTGGTCCAGTTGTAGCTCAGATGGGGCTGTTTTACTTGTTTTCTGACGTCCATCGACCAGTACCTGGGGTATTGGCATGACTCGGCCACTTGAGGGCACAGTGCCACCAAACTTGCCACACTTGCAGGGTTTGTCCTAGCAGTCATTGGTGTGTTGTTGGGTCTGGCTGCGACTTCTGGTTTGGAGGTTTTAGTCAGTCAGTGAAGTGGCCCTTACTGGCTTGTTGGTTCTTGCTTGGTTGCAGAGTGGTGCCTCCACTCAGAAGAGAAGTCTAGGGCAATTTGTGAAGCCGGGATGTCCCCTGGGTTTCTAGGGGTCAGTCTAGTGTCCAGCTCCTCCGCAGCATTCGGTTTTTGTGTCCTGTGTGCAGCAGGCAGGGTTTGGTGCCTTTCCATGATGCTGCAGGTCCACCGTTCTGTTCCTTTGGATCTTCTTTGGTGCTGGTCTTCTTTGCTATTTTGAATCTGAAATCTTTGTCTGGGGTGCCCACTAAATACTGAATTTAGTGGGTGTTTAGAGGGAACCTGGTAGTGTCCAATGGAACACTTACCTTTGGGTGGCTACACCCACTACAGTGACCACTTCCTGTGGGAAGGGTCCCTACCCTAAACCTCATTGGCTATTTTCCTCTATCTCAAGATGGAAATAACTGAAATAGAGGGTCCTCCTCGCAGACAACACCCTAGGGGTGGTGCATGCAAGCTGAAGTCACTCCTCCAACCTTTTGTTAGGTTTCCTGCCTTTGTTCTCCGCTAAAACTGAGGGTTTACAAAGGGGGAGGCCATCTGCTGACAGCAGTAGGTTTGGGGTCGAGTTTTAAGGGTCGTAAGCCCTTTGAAGCTAACCACGAGGATGGGGCACATTCCTTAGGTAGGGGGTGTTAGCTCCTCCACCCAGGAAGGGCATTGTCTTACAAACCAGAGAGGCAGGCCACTCCCCCAACGTTTGTAGCTTGGCTGTCTAGAGGTGGCAGCTGGTTAAGACCAGTCAGCAACCATGCCAGGCTAGTTAGCTTCTGCAGGGGGCACCTCTAAGGTGGCTCCTGGGTATATTTAGTGGATAATTCCAAGATTGGCACCAGTTTGGATTTATCATTCTGAGTTGTTTGATATCAAACAACCCAGGGTTCAGAGTGGCCATCATGTAGCTGGGAAACTCGTTTTGACCAGTGTCCAGCACATGTATTAAAATGGCTGCTTTGTTCACTCACTATGTCCCAGGTTTGGCAAGGACACAGTGTAGGCATATTGCACATGCAGCTATGCCCTCGCATATATTATGGAGCACCCTGAGTTAGGGCTATAAGGCTTGCCAGAGGGGTGTCTTTCACATAGTAATTGGAGTGTATGGTAGACAGGCACACAGACAGTGTGCCATGTCAAGTTTGAGTTTTAGGTTTGCACCAGAACTCTCATCCTACAATGGCAGTGCTGGGTGCATCTGGATGCATGGCCCTGGATGGTGGCATAAACAGTGTTGCTGCCCTCAGTGGCCTAACTCTAGTACCCCATGCCCTTGACACAGAGGAGCCCAATTACTAGGGACTTACAGTGGCAGCAAAGGTGTATCCAATTGTGCTAATGCATCACAACAGATTTAGGGAAAGTGCTCTGGCCCAGGGAATCTGGTTAACAGGGACCCTGGGCACTACAATTTCTAGGACACATTAACCTTAGGCAAAAAGTGGAGGTATAACCAGGTCAAAAAGAGGCTCTCTCTCACACCGTGATACTTTTAAAGAGGCTGTGTGCTGCAGAGGCAATGCAGGTCTTGGAGACGGGTCCAATCCACTCAGCAGCAGTGATGTGTCAACTTTGTTTGTGGTTGCTTTGTGCAGCAGAGGAGATGCATCAGTTCCACTGGATCCACTGGATCAACCGAGGATGGAAGACCACCTTAATCCCACTTTCTAGGGTCCAGGACTGGGGCAGCACCACTTGGCAGGGTAGACTTGCCATTGACAGAGTCCATGTGCTGGGGTTGAGGTTGTTCAAGCATTTTGTCCTTGAGGCTCAAGTCCGGAGGCCAGCCAACTAGCCATTGGAGTCACTCTGGGATCTTTGGTTCAACAGATGCAGGTCCAGCCCTTCTCACCCAGGCAAGAGGGCAGCAGGCATCATGTCCACACAACAGGCCAGCAGTCCTTCCGAGCATCAGTCGGGCAGAGTGGCAGTCCTTTCAACAGGTTCAGAAGTGTACTGAAGGGTTGGTTTCTGTGTCCAGTATTCATACCCAGTTGTGCCTTTGAAATGGGGAGGAGCTTCTAGAGGCAGGCCTTTGAAGTACAAAGGTGACCTACCTTGATGGCCCTTGCTCCAGAATAACCATAGGGGCTATGCAGCCCTTTGTGTGGAGGTAAGACATAGCTTAGTCAGGTGTAAGTTGCACTGGTACAAGCTCCTCCCTCCCAGCCCCTATTGTGTGTGGCATCTTGCAGGAATACACAAAGCCCAACTTTTAACTATACCAAGTCATGCAACCCAGAGATAGGCTGCAGTTACCAAATGGCTAAGGCAGGAAAATGCCAATTTTCTAAAAGTGGCAATTTCAAAATTGTAATTTAAAATCTGACTCCACCCTCAGTTAGTATTTTTCATTACTGTTCCAAAGACACCAAACATGAACTGGTTACCTGCTCAGAGTTGGAAATTGCAGCTTATTCAATTTAACTCCAATCATATCCTATGAGGGATAATGAGAAATTAATATAAGTGTTTTTACCTACCAGGGCTTGGAAAACTTAGAAGTAAATGGCCTACTTTTTAAATACATTGCATCCTTCTATCTGGGCCTACCCTAGAGCCTACCTTAGGAATTATTAAGAAAAGAAGGCTTGGGCCTGGAAAAGGGCATCTTTGGCAGGTCAAAATAGCAGTTTGAAACTGCATACGTAGGCTGCAATGGAAGGGCTGAGGCATGTTTAAAGGGATGCTTAAGTGGGTGGCACAATCAGTGCTGCACGCCCACCAGAAGCATTTAGGCCCATATTTATACTTTTTGACGCTAAACTGCACTAACGCAGTTTAGCGTCAAAAAGTTTTGCGCCGTCTAACGCCATTCTGAAGCGCCAAGCGGGCGCCGTATTTATGGAATGGCGTTAGACGGCGCAATCAGACCGGCGCTGCCTGGTTTGCGTGGGAAAAAACCACGTAGACCAGACAGCGCCGGCGTAGGGGGAAAATGGCGCATGGGCGTCTTAAAATGGGGCAAGTCAGGTTACGTCGAAAAAATCGTCTTAACCCGACTTGCGCCATTTTTTAACGACGCCCATCCCCCATCAACATGACTCCTATCATTGTAAAGATAGGAGTCATGCCCCCTTGCCCAATGGCCATGCCCAGGGGACTTCTGTCCCCTGGGCATGGTCATTGGGCATAGTGGCATGTAGGGGGGCACAAATAAGGCCCCCCTATGCCACCAAAGAAAAATATAAAAAATAAAAAATTATACTTACGTGAACTTACCTGAATGTCCCTGGGGTGGGTCCCTCCATCCTTGGGGGTCCTCCTGGGGTGGGCAAGGGTGGCAGGTGGGGTCCCTGGGGGCATGGGAGGGCACCTGTGGGTTCATTTTGAGCCCACAGGCCCCTTAACGCCTGCCCTGAGCAGGCGTTAAAAAGTGGCGCAAATGCGCCGTTTTTAGCCACGCCAACTCCCGGGCGTCTCTTTTGCCCGGGAGTATAAATACCACGTAAAGGCCTGGGAGTCATTTTTTAGACGGGAACGCCTCCCTTGCATATCATTAACGCAAGGAAGGGGTTCACGCTAAAAAATGACGCACATTCCGGGAACTTTGGCGCTATTCGCCTCTAACGCCATAGTATAAATATGGCGTTAGTTGGCGTTAGTTTTGCGTCGAAATTGCGTCAAAAAAAACGACGCAATTTCGGTGCAAACGGAGTATAAATATGGCCCTTAATTTAGACCTTAATTTACAGGCGCTGACCACAGGTAGTGCCACTTTACTAGGGACTTACAAGTAAGTTAAATATACCAACTGAGCATAAGCAAATTCTACCATGTTTTAAGGTGAGAGCACAGGAACTTTTACTGGTTAGTAGTGGTAAAGTATGAAGATTCCTAAAGCCAGCAAAAACCCTGCCAGCAAACACGAGGGTTGAAGGCAACAAATTAGAGGGGAAATCGCGACAAGCATGCCAGGTCTAACATCAGTCATGGTCTGCCAAACATTACAGCAAATGCTTTATGTGTGTAGGGATGTTATTGAGAACCTAAGAAAAGAAAGAACACATCATTATTGTCCAAACCACTTAGAATACCAGCTTTGTCAAAACAAATGGAAAGCTAGATGAACCTGTCATTCTATGACATCGGGACAAATAATTGTTCAAATTGGATGTTTTTGTTTTCGTGTATATTTAATTGCCACATGTTATTCATTATAACTTCAGTATATTTTTATAATTGATTTTTGTACAGTAAAAAAAGGAAAAGTTATGATTGGGAAACTGTAAGTTAGTTACATAAATGTGGTAGGCCTCAGTTTTTAGGCCTTTGTTTACACTTATAGTTTAAGCATTGATATAATTTGCAAATTATTTTAAGTATGTTAATACTGTTTTATGTGTTTCTATATAGGTGTTGTTTCCTTTGAGGGTATGTAAGGTTTTTTAAAGTTTATTTTACAGGGACAGAAGAGTCTTTGTTCCAGGTTGTGTTTTATAATACAATGAATTAAAGATGCATTATTTTGTTCACGTTTGTGGCCCAATATTTTTGTACTCAACATTTCATCATACAACCCACAGAAAGAATATATTAATATATATGTGAGAAAGGAACCTTTTTGCAACTTCCTGCAAATGTCTGTATTGTGACATGACATAAATGTGTTATTTTAAGTTGGCTGGGCATAACCTAATTTTTGACAACATGTTATTAGGTAATGTATAGGTTCATAGATCCAGACAGTTGTACACTCAAAGTAACATGCTACCTCCAGGCAGGGTGCCAGCAAATGGAAACTCTAAGGCCCTATTTAGTTTAGTTTAGTCATTGTGGCAATTTCATTTTTGCAGTTGCATCTAAGACTTTAGTATGCATTTGTGATTTAAGGTCATTGAAGGTTTGCATTCATTATACTGAAGAAATATTTTTAGCATTTGTGGTCATTGTTCTGTTTTGATGTTTTTAATTACAATTTTCCCATTGCCTAGTTGTTATCATAAAGTCAGAACTTTACGTAGAAATTAAGGGCCAGATTTACAAGGAGCTTGCGCTACCGGAGCACCACTTTTTGTGACGCTCTGGTGGTGCTGTGCAGTGCACCACATCTGCAAGGCTTAACATCACCTTGTAAATATGGGACCCTCCAACACTGTTTTCAGCATCAGGGGGGCATGCAAAGGGCGCTGCTGTGGGTGCTCCACTGCCACAATGATTGCTTTAGACGCTGCTCAGATTTACAACATGTCTGAATAAATGATGCACCACTTTTCTTGCGCCCCATTGCGCCCACTAATGACACCCTTTGTGCACCGTATTTGGAATACGGTGCACCATGATGCTTGTTAGGCCAATAGCAGCAAAACCTTCGATGCCATTGTGTCACTTTGGAGGAATAACGCCAACAATTACAGCACTAATCCACCAAAGTCAAGGGATCCCCATTTAATACGATGGGAGCGTCACTTAACACTAAAAATTGTTCAGTAAAATCTTGTAGATTTCACTGCACCTTTGTTCTGGGCTTCCTAAGGGAGAAACACCCCCTGGGCATACATTATGCTTGGTGCTGGTATAATGTGGCGAATCATTGCATTGCACCACTTTGTTAAATGTGTCACAAGGAGGTGCAAGGGGCTTATTGTATGCCCCTGGGGTGGAGTTAGCATAGCACAATGAGAAGGAATATTTGTGAATCTCCTCATGTTTGCTTTTTCCATGTGTGCTTCATTCAGCAGCACACATAGAAAGAGCAAAAGGCCATGAATGATTGTTAATGTGCAGGAAGGAACCCTTCTGCACTCCTTCCTGCACATAAACATTCATTCAAAAATGACGACTTGGTACTTCTATGTGTGCTACATCCTGTAGCACACATAGAAGTACCAAATTGCTACTGTAGATTTTTCATGTGCAGGACCGGACACCTTCCTGCACATAAATATTAAATCCCCTCAATGAAGACAGCCATGCACTATGGTGCAAGGATGCCTGCG
Source organism: Pleurodeles waltl (assembly GCF_031143425.1). NCBI lineage: Eukaryota > Metazoa > Chordata > Amphibia > Caudata > Salamandridae > Pleurodeles > Pleurodeles waltl. Next base: position 330,918,543 of record NC_090438.1, on the reverse strand, counting down.
TTGGTGGCTAAATTTAGTGCTAGCGCAGGGGGAAACACAGGGGTGTGCCATACTTTAGTAAATACTACAAATCCCTGTGTTTCTAAAGTGAAGCAGCATGGTGCTGCAAATTTCGGTGCCACACCGCACTGCACCATTTTTAACAGATCTGACTCTGAGAGCTGTTTCCGTGGGTGACATGATTTTCGCTCAGTACCCATATACATGCAGGAGTACAATCTGAAGTGGCTCGTCTTTGCAGGATTATAGTGTTTGCGCTGCCTGCTACCTGCTCCTCTTCGAAGCATTTCTCTGCTACTGATTGCCCTGTGTTTACTTTTTAAATTGTAAAAGATATTGACAAAGAACAAGATAACACATACTGGAAAAAGGAAGAAATGTTCTCCTCCACAGAACCGGAGTTGTTAGTGGTAGCCCATATTTTGATTGAACTTCAAACCTTTGTGTCAAATATATTTAGGCCGGATGTAGTGGTAATTGCATTGCTCAAACCTATCCGGGAAGCAACAGAACACAGAACAGGCGGTCCTTCTTGATACAGTCCACCCAGGATGTCTACCTCTTGTTTAGCAGGCTGGTCCAAAGCCTTGAGGGTTTGGTGGGATGTTCCATTTCTGACTCTGTGAACAAGTGCAGTAAAGAGGAGCATGTGAGGAACCAATATGCCTTGACAGGATAACCGGTTGGGGAGATGTCTTGCACAGTACTTCTTTAGAAACATGCTTACCTTCAGCTATGCTAATGCAGAGGAATGTGAGTACCTTCAGAGAATCTGCACTAAAGGAACAGTTGGGAACCCTAATGTTTTCAGGGTAGCAAACTGTGTAAAAAAACAATCATCGTTAGGGCCGAATAATGAGTTTGGTGTTCTCACTTCGTAGTTTATTAAATAAAATACTACTTAGTGACATCTAGAATCTTTCAAATCTATTTATGACACGCAGGGATGAATTGGAAGTTTAATACTTATAAATATTTATACTGTGGCCATAATTAAGAGGGAAGTTGCCATTGGAGGTGAAATATTCATTAAACGGGTTCATTGGTTACTACCTTTGAACTATCTCCAATTTATCCATGAAAATATGGTGAAGACTGCAAAATCACACTAAAGCTTGCAATTTTATTTGCAAATTATGGGGCATATTTACAATGCGCTCAGCATCACCTTGCGCCACATTTGCTTCATTGTTTTAACATAAATGTGACATAAAGGTGGCATTTCCTACGTGCCATATTTACAAAGTGGCACAATGCAAGCACTGCGCCACTTTGTAAACCCTTGTGGCACATTATGCCTGTACGTGGCATAATGTCTGCAATGGAGACATTCCCACGTAGGCCCAGAAAAATGGCGCAGTGAAATTTACTAGATTTTGCAGTGCCATTTTTAGCTTCATTATTAATGCCTGCCTAAGGCATGCGTTAAGATGACTCTCCCATTGGAAACAATGGGCCTCCCTGTGCTTTGCTGTATTTGCACAACAATTTATGCCGCTAATCCATCAAAGCTCCATAAATGATGACGCTAATGTGGAAATGACCACCATGGTGCTCCATATTTTAAATACAGCACACACATGCTGTCATTAAGAGGATCCAATGGGGCCCTAGAAAAGTGGCGCATCATGAATGATGTGCCACTTTCCATAAATATGCCCCTATTTTTTTGCTACAATTGCGTGCTACATTGATCATTATTTAGCACCTTGGCACTAATAATACAATGGTAATCTCCAAAAGAAATCTATTTACAAGACAATACTTGGGAATGTTGCCTGTAACATAAAAGGGATGCAAAGGACTGAGAAAGTCAGTGGTTAGACATGACCTTGGAGAATCAAGGAGAAAAAGTAAAAGCTAACCCAGCACTTTAGGATAATGAAGATGATGAACTATGTGACCTTGATTTGACCCAAATATAATGGGATGGTTAGGAACATGAGATGTTTGCAAGGTTTTCTTGACGTTGCCAGGTTAAGGTGACAATCATACCTTTTGTAAAACTGCTTGCTGCATATTTTGTTAGTTAACACTTTAATTCTGCACAAATCCTTTATAGACACCGTTTTCGTCTCAGTAATGCAGTTAACTGAATGAATAACATCAATAAATCCACTATATCTGAATTAAATATTCTGCACACTGCAGCATTGAAATTGAGGCATGCATTGGTCAGGCATTGTATACTATGTACAGTTTCATAAAATTCATCTCACACAACCTACATGCAAACCATAACTCGTAGGAACACATATCACATTATCCTTAACACTTAAGAATGACATGATTACTGATGTCCATAATTTTCCCAACCCATCACAGGGAGCAGATCTCCACTGCATATGGCCTTCGGCCGAGGACAACAGCAGTTAGCCGAATGGACTCTGCTTTGGCCAAGCCATGCATCCAATCAGTTGTGAGTGGATAACCTATGTTGCAAAGGGTAGTATGGAGTAGTTCCAATACACAACCTGCCATGTGCAACCAACCTCTGTGCCTGATCTTTAGCCAGACCCCATTGCTTCTTGTAATTTAGTTTGGGTGTGTGTACTCTGGCTTGTTCTGGGCTTCCCATGGGGTCTGCAGATCTGGTTTCAGAATCACAGAATCCGGTAAAGAAAAAACAAAGGCCCATGTTGCTTGCCAGGGGTTTGTGATTCTACCCTTAAAGCTTCCACCAGATTCATAGTTCCTAACAATGATTCTCAGTTCTAAAGGGGGAGCATGAACCTAATCCCAGAGTCCACAAATCTCATGTCAAAATCAAAGTTATTTTCAATATTTATGCATGGAGCCAGACTTTGAGCTCCCAACAGAGTGGGCTCACCCTATGTGCCCTCTCATCACATTCTGTAATGGCAAAGAACATCATTTTTCCTGAAACCATGGTCAGCAAATTCAAGATCTTCAGTTTCATTGATCCAATTTTGGGTTTGAAGGCCTGACTAGGATGACAGGGGGGGGGGAGTTGCCGTAGGGGTGACAGGGTATAGAGGAAGTTCCCTCACCATATCTGATTTTAATTTGTTTTTAATTGTGGGTCCACAGAGCAAAAAAAACCTGCGTGAACTAAATATGAATTACATATGAAACATTACTTCTGGCCCACACTTGCCAGATCGATACAAAGCGTCCTATGCTGAACCAATACTGTATGTCATTTTATTGTCCACCAAATGGCACTAGAGTTATAAAAAAAAAAAAAAAAAACTGTTTTTAAAGAAAACTCTGATTTAAACCTTCTTGATCTGCTAAAGGTAAGTACTTGAAATACTCCAAAGCATAAAAAACAATCCAATACAAGTGGAGTGGTAAATGTATATGATCTGTTTACTTTGACCGTATTCCACTTCCAAAGCATATTGGGAAAAAATGTTAAAACAGCATAACGTTGAATAATTTCCTTAAAATCTTGTTGCTGGAAGAATTCGATGTCATTGACTTCAACGTGTTTTAAACATTGTATTCCGCAATGTGTTTTCTTGTGGTTTCTTCAAGTGTTTCTTCTTTTTTGGTCTGAGTCTATAAAGGTATCAGCATCGTTGACTTTGAGGTGGATGTTGGTATCTATATTCAGCTTTATCTTTTTATCTGCACAAATCAATTATTTTACAGATGTTTTAAGGAACAGACTGAAGAACACGTCCAAAAACATTTAGACATCAAAATGTTATTTTATGCAATCCAAAAAAACACTACTTGGTATTTCATATTTTAATATCCAAGTGATATTAGTTCTTACTCTTATTTTGCGGATGACGAGTGGTGGCAACAGCCATGTCCAAAATGCATCAGTACCCCTCCTGCATTAAACCAAATCAAAACACATTAGTAGAATATAATGTAACTGCCAGATGAAAGAAGAAAGACATTCACCTACTCGTCTCTTTCGTTCATGCTGCTTTATCATTTAGGGAATGCTCTTGCTATGTAAAATCAGTGAATCATGACCAGCAAGGAAAGTTTCCACAGCAAATGTTGGTGACCCCATCTAAAATTAAAATTCGCCTTAAGGGCTGGAATATGAGTGAGGTGGAGCTTTATTCATGGGAAGGATACAGCTCTGCCGGATTACAATAGGGCTGCTGTTCCTACACCGAGATTTATGACATGGGAACACAGGGACCCATTTTAACAGCCAGAAAACTCATCCAAAAAATCACTTGCCGATCGGGCTCTTCCCAACCAACTCCTAATGCCTACAGGAGAGCATAACACTTCCAAAAAACAACTCTGGCCTGTCCTGCCGACTGAAAAGCCCCCACGCCTACCACTCACCCAATAATGGCTCCTCGCTCCCATTAACCACCTGCTCAGGGCGGGTTGTAAATGAAAGTATTAATCTGAGCAGAATATGGAACTGTGTTCATTTGACCCGAAAAAATGGGTCTGCAGGATTAAGCCCAGTTAGACCTAGCATCCTTGGTTGGCGTGGTTCTTCTCCATATGTTTGCCTTCCATCCTCCTGTTTTTGCTGACTTTGTTTTTGCTGGCTTTATGACTTTGCACACTTTACCACTGCTCACCAGTGCTAAAGTGCTTGTACTCTGCCTTTTAAACATGGTATCATAGGTTTCACCTAGTTGGTATTATTAATTTCATTGTAAGACCCTAGTAAATAGGTGTTACATGTACCCATAGCCTGTAAATTAAGTAATATTCTTAGGTCTGCAGGACTATTTGTGCCACCCATCTAAGTGGATTTTAAATTGTGTCTCAGACCTGCCACGGCAGCCTGCCTGTGCAGTTTTAAACTGTCAATTTGAAACCTTTTGTTAGGCCTAAACCTTCCTTTTTCATGTATATAAGTCACCTCCAGCGTAGACCCTAAACAGTGCACTGTATTTAAGAAGCTGGACATTAACTTTTAGGCTTTACATGTCCAGGTAGAGAAAACATCTTCAATTAGTTTTTCACTACATTACGGCCTAACTCTCCCATAGAATAGCATTAAATTACCTTAAAACATCAAGTGTTAACTTTCAATTGGGAGCAAGTAAGAAGTTTGAGTTTGATCTCTAAAGAATTGTAATTTTAAACCCTCCTTAGGTAAAGTTAGATTTTAAGCCACATTTCTGAAAATGACAATTTTACAAAGTTCCTTAGACCGTTGAGGGTTTGCCCAAGTAATCCTGCATGCCCTGAGCATTAAGTACATGTAGTTATACAGTGGAAATCTGGAGGAAATAATTAAAATAATGACACTATCAATGATGCAGTTAAACATAACTGTTTATGCATTATTTTAATCCACCTTGAAACCAAAACTACAAAGAGAAAAAAAACTGTAAACAACAATTGATCATATTATTTACCACAACATCCTTGTTACGTCCTCTATTCTTAGAATATGGTGGTTTTCAACAAACTCTTCCAGTGTCCAATCTACCAGAAGGCAATCCTTAGCTGTGAGGGATGAGTGTCTCAAGACTCCAGCTCCTCCTACAATTAATGTAATCTAATCCTTTACTTCTTGGTAGGACTCCTTCTGCTCAACAGATGTCACTTTTTGGACATTGCAATCCTCACCAGGAACACATCAAACAATGGTACTGGTACATCGATGATATTTTTATGGTATGAACTGGTGTAGAGGCATCATTATTCGTGTTCCAACAAGGGCTCTATCAAAGATCAGCCGACCTGAGATTCACTATAAAATATAATTCCTTTAAAGTGAATTCCCTAGATTTGTCCACTGAGGTTTAGACAATAAATTAATTGTCAGTTTATACAAAAAACCCTCTGACCACAATACATTACTACATTTTTCGAGTGGTCATCTTAGAACACTAAAGGAAAAACACCTGCATGACTAATTCCTGCACATCAGGAGGAATTGCACTAATGAAGAAGGCTTTTTCACAAATTATTTTAATTCTTGCCTGCAATTTCCCACTGTATAATTACATGTAGTTCTAGAAAGTAGGAATTTCTTGTCCTAACCATTTGGTGCATGCATCTTGTATCCTGTCTCACATGACTAGGTGTAGCTGGCAGTTGATCTTTTTGTATTGCTCTTATGGCCAGTGTAGCACTGTGTAGTGGGGACAGCTGAGGTTACCCTAGTGTCCCACGGTGATCCAGTGATGGTGCTAGGAGCCCATATACTTACCAATATAAAAAAGTACAGGGGGGGGTCACCATCAACGCGAAGAGGGTGGGGGCTCTAAGGGACCCAGGAGCCAGCATGACAACCATCAGGTGTCATCTTTTGTCATCAGAGCAGGTAGTCCCCAATGTAGTCTACCAGGTTGTAATAGCTGATAACAATATGAGTCACTATCTAGTGGCTCTGATTCCTTGAGGGTAACTGTGTGTTTGGCAGATGGCCTTTTTGTGCATTGCTCCCAGACAGTGAGACATGGGGGAATATGTGTGGGCATGATGTGCTATCTCTGACTTGATGAGAGGGAGGAGCTATCCCCTACCAAACTTGCACATCACAAAGGCTCTGCCTGAGCACACTCACAAAGGGTTTGACACTAGTCTTTGGTGACCCCAAACAAGTTGGAGCCAGGGCAGGGGTGCAGGAAAATCCAAGAACCTTTGGGGATAGAGACGTCCAGAACCTTCTTCTACTTCAAAGTGGGCACCAGGTATAAATGATGGACCCTCAGACCTAGCTCTTCAGCACACTTCTGGTCCTGTGGAAGACTCAGAAGGACTGTTGTGGACTTCTGCAAGAACTGCAACACTGTTGCACTTCTGCTTGAGCGAGAAGGACTGGACCTGCATCTTAAACCCAGGAGCACCAGAGTGACTCCAAGGGCTAGTTGGATATCTTCCTGAACAGAGCCTTAGGGACAAAAAAGGCTCCTAACACTTTCAACATCGCACTTGGACTCTGTTTGTTGTGAGTTCTACCCCAATTGCTGCCATCCCAGTCCTGGACCCTTTGAAGTGGGTTTGTAGGAGCTCTGTCAACTCGACTGTGACCTTGTGAGCAGAACTGAGGCAGTGTGACGCATCTTCTCACATTTGCATCAAAATCCCAGATGCACAATGCATCCATGATGCAGGACCTCCAATACAACCTCTTCAGAACTGCTGCTGCACAACTCATCCTCTATGCAGGCCTTCGTATTGGAAGCCTATTGTTGATGGCTTCCTTGACAACTCAGGACTCCTCACTGCAGCACTACCACTTCTTTGGAACGGCTGCTACAAAACGCACCCTCAAGCCAGGCCTTCACTTCACAAGCCCTCAGTCAACAGTATCCTTGTGATGATGCACGATTCTGCATCACAGCCCATCAGCTTCCTCTGAACTGCCGCTGAGTGATGCAACCTTGATGCTGGGTCTCCCCACACTGTATCATGAGGATTTAAGGTTGGTCTGCAGGCCTAAATTGGTTCCTGTATGCATAATGCACTCCAAGCCGGTAGGAATGAACTTGTGACTTTGTCCTAGTCAAGCACGCCCAGATAACCACAGTTGGTGCTTTGTGCTTCTCAGCACTAATTTCACTTAAATCTTTAAAGTTGTATATCGCTGGTACTAATAATTGAATTTTTGTTGTTTGATCTCCAAAAATGTATTAGATTTTACTCTATATTTCTAAATTAATGTGGGTTTTTTCTTGTGTAGTGTTATCACTATATAACTGTTTGAAGTGCTGCATAAATACTTTCAGCATAGCCTCTCTGTTACACCTAACTGCTTTATGTCAAGCTACCAGAGGGCTAAGCACAGATTAATTTGAAGTTTCCTTGTGACTTTACCATGACAGGAATTGCGGTTGATGATTGAGTAGGGTTTGGCCCTCCTCAACCAGTAACCCAGTTTCATACAGTCCCTCTTTCATGGGGATTCATTTCTCATTGATAGTAATGGAGGGGGGTTTCCACATGCTACTGATGTTTACATCTGCGGACTTTGCAACCCCTCCAGTACCTTGTTAACTTGTAACCCACCCCTATGCAAAAACACTTTCTCTCTGTCACTGAAATCCTTCTTTCATGAATCTGGCATGCGGGATATGACTTTGAGTGTAATAAATACATGCTATCTATCAAACAACTACAAAATACATTTACTACAATGCCATTACCAGGCATATGCCTTTACCATGCATGCCTTTACAGCAAATTTCGTTCTAAAGGCATGAATAGTAAATGTATATGCGTGGTCGAAGTTTTAAAGGTAAGGATTATTTTTTTTATTTTGTAAAGGCATGAATGGTAAAGGTTTATGCATGGTGAAGGTTTTGCAGGAAAGTACAGATAAGTATTAGGGGCCTCATTACGAGTCTAGTGGTCAACAGACCGCCAGACACGCAGTGGCAGTCATGACCGCCACCGGTTTGGCAGTCCAATCGCCAAATTAAGAGTTTTGCTGTCAGACAGCCAAACCACCGCCGTCTCTGCTACAAACAATGTTCCTGATGGGCTGATGGCAGTGCAGGTTGGAATCAGCTGGGCCGGTGCTGAACTCAGTGTCACCCTGATAATTACAACCTGGTTCTCCACCAGCCTTTTCAAGGTGGTTTCACTGCTGTGAAAAGACTGGTAGAGAACAGGTGCAGGGGGCCAAAAGGGGGCCCCTGCACTACCCATGCCCATAACATTGGCAGTGCAAGGGTCCCCCTGGCCAGCACCCTCTTAATGGGTACTACTGTCTGCTGTGCAGACAGAGCGCATTACGAGAGTGCTGGTGCCACCAGATTGATTACAAGATGGCGACTATGCTGTTGCCACTTCCCCCTGGGCAAGGTTACTGCCCTTCTGGCCATCAGGAAATAGTCATAATGGAGCCAGCAAGGATGCCGCCAGTAAGGGGGCAACCTCACTGTCAAAAGACCCGTCCGCTGAACTTGTAATCGGCCACTAGGTGTAAGGGAGGTAAGAGCATTTTTAGGTTTAGGGTGGGTAAGGGTTTTGGGGAGGTACGGACATTTTTTAGGTTTTAGGTTGGGTATGGGTTTTGGTGTGGTAAGGGCATTTTTTTAGTTTTTGGATGTGTATGGTTTAGGGGTGGTAAAGGCAGTTTTTAGGTTTTAGGGTAGGTATGGGTTTTGGGGTGGTAAGGGTATTTTTAGGTTTTAGGGTGGGTATAGGTTTTAGGGTGGTGAGGGCATTTTTGGGGGTTTAATGTGGCTATGGGGTTTGGGGTGGTAAAGGCATTTTTAGGTTTTAGGTTGGTATGGGATTTAGGGTGGTAAGGGAATTATTAGGATTTAGGGTGGGTATGGTTTGTGGGTGGCAATGTGTGTGTTTTTGTATATATATAAATAAATGTATATGTATACATATATATACCCAAATATGTATAATATATATATATATATATATATATATATATATATGATAACATATATATGTATACATACATATATATGTTATATATGGGTTATACTTACCAGTTTATTTTCTACCACACATATGTGTTTTTTCTAACCATGCCTTCACAACAAAATTGTATGGTAAAGGCATTTCCATGGTAAAAAACTTTTGTTGTAAGTGCATTTTTTGTAATGACAGAAGTGTTGTAATTACTACGTTGTAAAGGCAGTTGTGGTAATTGCATTCATGGTTCCATCATACAACCCCTTTAGGCACTTTAATTCTGATAAGAAAGGAGCCAAGTTACTTATTCTCAAACTGAGCACTTGTACACGAATTCTACAGAAACTGACTATGCAATTCCATTTGCTTCTTCCCAACTAAATGAACCAGTGGCACAGAAATTAAGAAACAAAATATGTTTTATTAGTGGTGTTACTGCAGTCTGTGCATGATTTTAGCACAGAATACAGACTTAATGCAATCCAAAATAACAAAAATGCTGTGCCTTTTCAAATGGCAGGCTGGGTCCAAACTGGGGTGGCATGGTGACCAAAAGAACAATGGATTAAACCCAGATCTGTGACTGAGGGTGAGTGTTTGAAAAGTTTCAGCACTCCGTCTATCATTGTTTTGTGTTGATAAAGTTGCCCTAAGAGGCCAGGGTATGCCCACATGTGGGTCCCTTGCTCACTGTGTCATGGGACTCAATCTAACTTGGCTGATGAGGGGTGATACCCTGAAACCAGTCCCAGGATGCTTGTTTTTGGTCCAGGGAGGACCTGGTCTGGCAGTTCAGGCTGGACGGTTCCCATGAGGAACAGGATAAAGACCGATTTTCATATGGCTGGGTCCAAACTTGGGTGGCATGGTGAGCAAAAGAACAATGGGTTAAACCCAGATCTGTGACTAGGGGTGGGTGTTTGAACATTTTCAGCACTCAGTCTGTCATCCTTTTGTGCATCTAAATGACAAGCCTTCAGAATCTGTTCTAACAATTCATATGCTGATTACCTTCATACATTCCTACTTGCCCTTGTGGTACGTGTGCATTCTCTATACCAAAAGTCTCTTTATATGGAAATAAAATGTATTTCTTGTTTGAAATAGGACTTTCTTTAGACTTATGAGGTACTGTAAAATGAGATGAATCTCCTTCGAAATGAATGCTCCTAAAAAAGGAAAAATGTCAGTAAAGAAGGCATTTATCACAAATCAAAACATATACTTTCCATGAATCGATCACACTTCCAAAGTTGTCCTTAAAAATGTACCAAATAAAAAATAACAAAACCTTGTTTCTCAATCTAGATTCTACCATTTGACTAGTACAACCAGCCCCAAGAAGATTCCCATCAAAAGGTATTATTGTCCTTGCATACCCTCACTTCTGAGTCCTTAGGCGATGTGAAACATCTCTTCTTTCCTGCCAAATGTCTCTAGAAGAAAATCACTATCTTTTGACACATAAGTTAGCCTAAAACACTTCACTCCATGAAAAGTGTAATTGATTAGGAAAAGGAGAGTTACAACATTTGCTCTTGATATTCCCAAAATTGTTACAAGTGAAACGTTATGTTAATTTTGTATCCAGTTCAAAGGTGTTAGTTGAGAGTGTAAGAAAATGCCTCTTTTCCTGATTTGTTTGAACTTCTGCAGATGTTTTGTGGCTACTGTACACAGGGGCCCCGATGATCAGCCAGCAGTGCATATGCTCTGACATTATTAAGTTACCTATAAGTCCCTAATACATAGTATCAAGTGTACACAGCACATATAATTTATATGTTAAAAAGTGGACTGCAGCGCCTGTTTGCCACCACTAAAGTGCCTACTACTGCAGCCTGAGTGTGCAGTTTTAAAAGTGCAAAATTGATCAGGCAAAATAAACCATTTACCACACCTAAACCTCCCTTTTTAATACTTTTAGGTCAACAGAAAGGTAGGCCCTACATGTCCAAAGGACAGGGTGTGTGGGATGTAAAAATGAGGGCATGCATACTTAAGTTGTACATGTCCTTGGGGTGTAAAATCTCCAAAGTAACTTTTCACTGTGAGAAGGCTGGCTCCATTATAATGCCTAACTTCAGTTTGGCACTAGCTAGAACAATGTTTTGAGGACTCAAATTAATAGGATAAAATAGTTTACTCATTAATCGAACAAAGCCAGAAAAGTAGTACAACCCTGTGTACCATGTGTGTCAATTATCCATGTTTCAATAGGAACATAATAGAAGAGTCATCTATGTAGTTTATTTGCTTCTTCATTGTTCAACTGCTTATAAAAAAACATTTTTTGATTGTAGCCATGACCAACATGTTTCATCCTCTCTGGGACTTCGCTAGGGCTAAACAAATATGTACAAAATAATTTGAAATATATTCATAGATGGCTAAAAACACTATATATAATGTATAACTAGAGAAACCAAGTCTTCCAAATTTCACTTTTACAAGACATAAAGCCTCATTATGAGTTTGGCGGTCATAAGACTGCCAAAGTTGAAGAGGCAGTAGGACGGCCGCAGCTTTGGTGGTCCAGCTGACAAATTATGACTTTGGTGATGGGATTGTTGTATCCGCCGTGAGCCTGGTTCCCGGCGGCATGACAACGGCATGACGGTGGTAAGGCTTGCAACCAACCATGGCTGCGCCGGACTTAGCACGGCCTAGCTGATTACAACCCCTCTTTCTGCCAGCCTTTTTATGGTGGAGAACCTGCCATAAAAGGCTGGTGGGAAGGAAGTGCTGTGGGCCACGGGGGGGCTGCCAAGCACCGTCAGAATGCGCACTGTCTGCTTTGGAGTGTTAGTGCTGGAGTATTAGGATATTGGCCAATATCCTAACACTGTTACCGCCAGTCAGACTGGCGGGAACGTATATTACAATGTTCCTGCCAGTTAGCCCAGAGGTAACATTGTAATACACTTGGGTGGAACATCACAGCTATGGCAGTGGAGTCCTTCCCGTGAGTTTGGCAGTTCTGTGGTGGGACCGCCATAGTCATAATGAGACCCATAATCATTGCTCACAAGTATGTCACAACATCATAGAATAATTAGGACACTTTAAGATTTAACTTTCAATGCATTTACAGAGGGGCTCAATGTGAGAAATTGGGTTGTTGGTTGACTGGAGTGTGAGAGCTGGTCAAGTAATAGCCACATTTCATTGCAGGGTGAACCACAAAAAGTCACAAAACTAACATGCTCAACCCTAGGTAGTTTGGCACAAAAAGCAGTCAGGCCTAATGTGCAAAGTATTTATGTAGCACACAAACAGTAACAAGTGAAAACACAACACAAGAAAAATATTAGAACAATTTAGAAACATAGAGAAAAGTTATATAAAGTTAAGAATAAATAATTTGACACCAAAATTACAAAAATGCAATCAGTAGAGCCAAAGTTTGAAGTCTAAGGTTCAAAATAGTAGAGAAAAAATAAAAGCACAAACAGCAGGCATCTGGTTGTGCGAGACCGGGTCAAAGATTCTGATGTAGCACAGTTCAGATACAAGAAGTGGATTAGACTTGGTCTGGGCTTACCTTCTGACTTAAACATTTTTTGAAGAGAAAATGGCTCAGAAGGACTTCGGACTTAATTGCCAAAATGGAAGTCAAAAATCTCCAGCACGATGAAGAAGAAAGCTGTAGCGGAAGACAACTCCATGAGGTTGGATATTCCTCTGATGATGGACTGCTGAATTGGTTTTGCTGCTGTGAAGTAGAATGTAGCGGGAGAAGCCACAAAGTCAATCCGACGTGACGCACCGTAGGCGGATTGACAAGCAGGTTTGTTACATGGTTCCAACAAATTGAGTAGGACTGTGTATCAGGTCAACATAAACTTCAGGGTATAGGGACTCAGTTTGTCTATACCATCAGGAAACATTGACACAATTCTTAGCTAGCTTACAGTGCCCCATCTGAACCCCTAACCTTACCAGGGTACAAGATGGTATTGGCAACCTCAAACATGGCAAGTCTAATTTCATTGAAATTGTGGAAACATGTCTACTCTTTTATTGTCACATTGCATGCCCAAGGTAAGACATAAGAAAGATATGAAAATGTCTTTTCAAACATTTATTAAAACGATTCTATGGCTAATAGGCTTATGAAACAAAGTATTGTGACCAGCATTATGAGAATGTTGAAAAAAGCCAAATAATTCATCCATGACAATGTTACTGTGTTGGTGCACTCCTATTTCCTATTACCTACATTATTGAAAGCATAGTGGGAGTACCCTCTGATAACTCTATAACCCCCATACCTAGATAAGATTTACTTGGAAGCCAGGAAGCCAGTTTGTTGTAGTGCAGGCAATCATCCTCACAGAAGTGCTCCTCTGCCAAATGTAGCACAGAGGCAGATTATATAATGAAAGCATTGTGCATATCTTACTGTGTCAGCGGTGCAGAGCTGATACGATGATTTGTCTGTGGCAACAGAGCTGTCTCTAACAGACAATCATGGTACAATGGCATCTCATATTGTGTGCCTATCCTTGGATGGAATGTGCAGGCTGCATGTATAGTGTTTTCACAGTACATTATTGCATGAGTGTAAAACCATGTAAGAAGTCACCATCAATAAAAGTTGGAAAGTGAAAATGTGCAATCTAAAATGGAGGCTCCGCATGAGCTCTAATTTCATCCACCTCACTCTTCCCCTGGCCGTGGGAGATTTAAATCAACTTAAAAGGCAACTCAAGTCTAAAATATAGGGATTAAATAAATGCAAATCTAAAATGTTAAATGTAATGTACTTTAATAATAAAAGCAGATGAAAGCCATATTAAAACATGTCAATAAAAAAAGCAGGCATCCTATAAAATCTAACAAAAATACATTTCTTAAAAAAAAAGGGTTGATTCAAAAATCTATGAGGCTCCCTAAATGTTTCCATGTTTCCATGTCCAGAGACAGTGGGGATAAGGAACATTCACAGATGACAGATCCACAATGAAATGAGAAGCAAGTTCCATTGAACAAACATGGGTCCAGCCAACACAGCAGATGCTGAAGTCATGACAGCTGATAGCATAACCACAACATTAGAGCCAGATCCCAAGAATCCAGGAGCTGAAGGATCAATATTGACTGGAAGTAATGGTTCATAGTACGCATCCAGCAGCAATGGCAGAATCATAGGACAGCACTGAAGGTGGGTCCTCAACGGATGCACATGCAGATTTATGTCAATAGATTTAACCGATTGTGTAGGCAGACACAAGTCTAGTGAACACCTGAAAGGGTACAACTGACAGCAAGACACACACTGTACACATTGTAACTGCACATGTCTGAAGGACAAAAACCAGTTCACAGGCAGTTCCTGAAGCAAAGACACTTTGAAGCTCTATATAATGTGACAGGGTGTGTGGCGGATTCATCACCATTTGGACTCAAGGTGGAACATCCATTGCAGAGCAGCAAAAATAGGACCAAGTTAGCATTGACTAGGAATAACACAACCTGTATGCCTCCAAAAACACTGGAAACTATTGAGTATATAAAGGACGGTATCACTCCGATTATAGTATGAAACTTGCTTACAAAACCGGACTCAATCGCTTTAAAAAAGTGTACTACTCCAGTGGTATTCAAAGCATTAAATATTCAGTGAAAACGTTTACCATGATGCTGCAGCACGTTTGTGCGCTATAGCGATTGAACTTCAGATCAAGACTTTTAGAAATGGGTTCTCTACTTGGCAGAGGTATGCGCACTGTCCAAGTAGGGACCACAATCCTAGCCAAGGTAAGTACCAACACAACCTACATTATCCCATGCTCACAGTCCGGTAGTTTGGCACAGAGCAGGGATGTTTAACTTGGAAGACAATGTACAAAGTATTTGTGCACTAACTCATACAGTAACACAGTGAAAACACTACAAAAAGTACTCCACTACAGTTTAGGAAAATAGATAATATTTATATGAATAAAATAGGACTATAAAAACAAAAATCTAATATGCACGGGTTAAGATGTAGCCTTTTAAAAGTTTAAATGAGTCTCAATCCTTAGGAATCAGTGTTTGTAACCTTTTTTACACACATTACCTGGGATGCCTCAAAAATAACCATGCAGAGTGGCCGCAGAGGAGGAGATGCATCAATAAGTAAAGAAATGCATGAATGTTTCTGTTGCAGCAAAGGGCAGTGCCTTGTTTCTTTCCACACTGCACTGCAAGGCAATGCGTCAGTTTCTAGGAGCACAACCTTTGTTACTCACAGCGATATAGAGATATTTTGATGCACAGGGATGATGTGTGGAAAATCCCAAATGAGTTGAGAAAAGGCAACAGCCAATGCATTGAATTTTGCAGTTTTTGCTTTGAATTTTGTGGACAATGCATCGATTTTCCGACACGCTAGATTTGCATTCTCTGGTGAAGTCTTTGATAACCCTGAGAACAGGAGACAAGCTCAATCGGAGCCTGTGGAAAACACTTAAGAAGGAAGGCAGAGAGCTTCCAGCAAAGTCAGGCGTCAGCAGGCAACAGGGCAACAAGCAGGCCAGCATGCCTTCCAGACAGCAGTCCAGATAAGTCCTGTGAGCAGTCAGTCAGTCCCTTTGACAGAGTCCATTTGTAGATCCAGAAGTGTTGATTTAGTGGGGTCACAGATACAGTATATATACCCGAAAGTGTGTTTTTAAATGGAAGAAACTTCAAAAGTGGTTTTGAAGTGCAGAAGTTACCCTATCAACTCAGCCCTGTCTGCCAAAAGCCCTGTGGGGGGTTATCAGTCCTTTGTGTGAAGGTAGGCCACAGGCCTTTGAAGTGAAAGAGAGAGCCCTTCCACCCTTCCTGCCCAGGGAGACCCATCAGTGTACAGATGAATGCAGCTACAGCTGAGTGTCCTGTGTTTGTGGCTAACTGAGTGGAATGCACAAGGAGAGCTGTCAACCAGCACAGACCAGACATGGATTTGAGACAGACTTGTAAGGCACAGATGGCAGTAAGTGCAAAGAAATGCCTACTTTCTAAAAGTGACATTTCTGAAATAGTAATTTAGGGCCAGATGTAGGTACGTTGCAAATTGCGACTTGCAATTTGCTAGTCCGAGTGACTCGCAAATTGCAACTCGCAATTTGCTATGCAGAAAGGTGTCTCAGACACCTTCTGCGACTCGCAATGGGGTCGCAAAGACCCAGCTCATTAATATTAATGAGGTGGGTCGCAGTTTGCGACACCATTGCTAGTCTGGGCACTCACGGGGATGGTGGCCTGCTGGAGACAGCAGACCACCATGTCCGTGACAGCTTTTCAATAAAGCAGGTTTTTTTTCCATCTGCAGCCCGTTTTCCTTAAAGGAAAACGAGCTGCACTTGGAAAAAAATACCGAAACCTTTTGTTTCTGTTTTTTTCAGAGCAGGTAGTAGTCCATAGGACCACTACCTGCTCTGAAAAAATATTTTTGTGATCATTCACAAAGGGGAAGGGGTCCCATGGGGACCCCTTCCGGTTTGCGAATGAGTTACCATCCACTTCAAGTGGATAGTAACTGCGAGTTGATTCAACTTACATCGTGTTGCGAGTCGCAAATAGGAAGGGAACACCCCTTCCTATGTGCAAGTCGGAAACGCATTTTGCGAGTCGGTTCCGACTCGCAAAATGCGTTTCTGCATCGCGTGAGGGCTTTTGCGCCTCGCAAACTGCGTTTTCGCCGTTTGCGAGGCGCAAAAGCCTTGCTACATCTGGCCCTTAGAATCAAACTTCACCACTAAGTAGGATTTCTCAATACCATTCCAACCATACCAAATATGGCAAGTCTAATCCTCTCAAATCAGAGATTACCACTTAAAAGCATATAAGGGAATTTCTGATGCTGGCCTATGAGAAGATCAAGCTTCACAGTAGTGGAAAACAACTATGGGGATTTTTCACTACCAGAACATTTAAAACCTATAGGTACATGTCCTGCTTTTTACTTACATGACACCCTGCCCTATGGGGTACGTAGAGCCTATCTTAGGGGTGACTTACATGTAACAAAAGGGGAATTTTAAGGCTTGGCATGTAGTTTGAACTGCCAAGTCGAAGGGGCAGTGAAACTGCACACACAGGCCTGGCAGACCTGAGACATGGTTAAGGGGCTACCTATGTGAGTGGCACAATGAGTGCTGCAGGCCTACTAGTAGCATTTAATTTACAGGCCCTGGGCACATTTATTGCACTTTACTAGGGACTAATAAGTACATTAAATATGCTAATTGGGTATGAGCCAATTTTACCATGTTCAGGGGAGAGAGCACAAGCACCTTACCACTGGTGCAGCAGAAAAGTGCACAGAGTACTAAAACCAGCAATAGAGAAAGGCAGGCAAAAAGTTGGAGGTAGACCATCCTAAGTCTGTCGGGTCTAGCAAAGACCTTGCAACTTAAAGTTTCTCATCAGATGTTAATGCAATGCCCTTCTGAAACAAATAGGCTTTCAGTCCACTCAGCTTGTCAAAGTTAACATTAAAAATAGGGATGGAGGTTATAAGATAATTTTCCTAACAATGTGTGTGAGTAGAAATAACTCATTATTACAGCAGGTCGTGACCCTGGAAACTGTCACCACACAGGGGACGCCTGGTTTCATCCCACAACAACCTTGGTCATTCAGTATCAAATAATTCCCATTTGAGAGTAATTGGAACACTGGCTCAATCAAGAAGACTTCAGATAACATGCCAAATTGGCCATGGAAGTATTGCATGTGTCATGTAGTGTCATCTCTTTACAAAGCTGAGAGAGAGGATGTGGCGTAACAGTCAGAACTGCCAACTTTGGAGCTGGGGAAACAGGTTCAAGTCTCGGCATCAGTTTAACATCCTGTGATTCTACACAAATCACTTAGGGCCTCATTACAAGTTTGACGGTCTGACTGTAAGACCGCTGCGGTGGTGGCCACCAAAAGATTGCCATGTTGGCAGTCATACAGACTGCTGTATTACAAGTTATGCAGCCAAGCCCGCCAAAAGACAACCAGAATCCTGTCACCACGAGGAATCTGGAGGCTGGGAAAGAGGCGGTCCTACCACTAGCAGCGCCAGTCAGCCAAAAAATCACAAACCCATTATGACTCACAAATCACAATAGCAGTTCCTCCATGGTGGTAAAGCAAAGGCGGTGTGAACCACGGCGGTCACCACAGTAATACACCACACCACATTGGATCATTTAAAAAACCCACACCGTACACACATTCCCACATCTGATACACCTACATATAACACACCCCTTCACGCCCCACAATCCTTTGCAACCAGAATGCCATACACAGCTCAAAAAAGGCTACACTCAAATATCAGTATCTATCGATTAGGCACCCGTACACACTTCACATTGTACACATCTCACACCCGCACAACACACCTAGCACAAAAATAAGTACCCTATATATTAGACACCAATGGTAAGCCACTCACATCACAGCACCCGCACTTCATCACCAATTCTATTTCCCTATATTTTAACATCTTCAACGTCTCATCCACCACTACCAAGTCCCCACAAATACATCCCCATTTCACAGATGATGAATTGAGGGTCATGGTGGATGAAATCATTAGAGAAGAGCCACAACTATTGGGAGCACAAGTCCAGCAAACATTCATCACAAGGAAAATGGAGATGTGGTAAAGAATAGTCAACAGGGTCAATTCAGTAGGCAACTATCCACGCACAAGGGAGGACATCTGGAAGAGGTGGAATGACCTCAGGGAGTAAGGGGGTTCCATGGCCACCAGTCACCAGCTCATGGAGGAAAAGGTCTTGGACATCCTGCATCCTGAAGGCTTGACAGGGATATCTGGGGGAGTGGAGTCAAACACCTATGATCTCACCCTAAACTTATATTTTGCATGATCACTGATCACCTTTTGATATCTTAACTGTCAAACCACTTACCACCCCTGTGTCTAACTGTCCAAATACCCTTCTCTGCCATCCCACATGTCAACTGAACTAACCTGAGGCCCCATTGTCTGTGTATGACATGGGCAGTACAGTGACTGATAGAACTACAGCTCCCAGCAGGCACTGTTCCACCATAACTAAACCAGAACAGTGTACTACAAAAAAATTGCCTTGCATGTTAAACTAACAAACAATTCAACACACCTGAATGTTCCACAGGTGTACAGTCTATGGCAACGACACAATGCTATGAGCATCTGTCAGTACAATACCATCCAACACACAGCTACAGCTGTGTGCCCTGCTAATATGGCAAACTATCCATTTAAACAATGTAATGCACTCACCTGGAGGGCACACACACATATAGGAAGCTGGATGTACTTGAAGTACACACATAAAGAGGCCCATGTATAATGCTTACTCCTATACTGCTGGCCAGCTCTGTTTCCATTGTATGTTGTGCAGCTGTTAGTTGTTTCAATTATGCCATACACATAACTTGGAGAGAACTTTAAAATGTAAATTCATTTGGCAGACAAGATATGAGTTTATGAACAGACTTCTAACCAGCAAGATACCCCAACATCTTGCAGCAGGGTGTATGATGTAGGAAAACCTTTGTTTCCCATATAGATCTAACTAAGATCTGGAAGCAGGTGTCAATGTCCTATTAGGGGATCAAGTAAAGGCTTTGTGTGCATGTCACATAGCATATCTACCGCTCAAAGTTTGATGTCACTTGTTGCATAATTTTCAGGAACTGTGTGTTCCACTTCTCCTACAGGTAACCTATCCATTGTGACAATGGGAAGGACACCAGAGACACCCGCTTCCTCTGTGGGTGAAGCCATCACTGAGGAAATCACCCCTGGATGTGTGGACTTTAAGGATGAATCAGGCCCATTTGGGACACCTGGTCAGTCAACAACTGCCAACCTCACCCTGCCTAAATCAGCTCCTCCCAGTCCTATTGCTACAACATCTCAGGTAACCATTTACCCCAAATCCTGTGCTCCAAGGACAGTGATAACCATCTTGTGTCCCACAGTACAGGTATTTGAGACACCAGTCTTAAACCGAGATAATGATGGACATGGCACAAGAGTGAGTGGGCAAAGAGTACCAGGGGCACAGGCACATGGGGATAGGGTGTGTGGGAGAGATAGGTGGGCCTGAGGATGGAGGATCCTAAGGATATAACTGGCCAGGACACCATCTCCCAAGTCTTTGGAGCTTACCAACAATCCCAAAGCGTGACAGGCCATGGATTGACTTTGATGGGGGAGATCAAGCAGCTGCAGAGGGACAACAACCAGGAACAGGTTCGGCAGTGGGAGGCCCAAAATGCCCATTTAGCTGCTACTGCAGGGATGCTGAGAGACATGAATACCAGCCTGAGTAGGTTATGTTCACAACAGATGGCCCCTTACACTAGCAATGTAGCATTTGCCCATCAAAAAAACATTTGTGGCAGCCAGTGGAATGGATGCCCTGCCAGGGAAAGGACATGCCTCAGATACTTCTGTATGAACCCCCTCCACAACCATGGGCATCCATCTAAACATCCAGGAAGTGGATTTTTCAATGCTACAAGAACACTGCACTTGAGACTCCAAATGTTGTTGCAGTTACCCTGATGATTTCATTCACCACGACTGAACCCTTCACTGTTTATAAGCATTTGATTTGATCCAATTCCCACATATTAATGTGCACTCCTTCTTAAACACTTCTAAACCACAGATCATGTGTAAGAATCATTTGTCAGCTATATGCAACTGTTAACTGTAACACCTCTTGCACTTAAAAGATATGCCCAAACTTATCAACGTTTTAAAGTCCCATCTCACATGTAATGTTTACATGGGTACAGTTTACATTTGATGATACCGATGGATAAACTTATTATCACTTTTATTGCACTTTCATACATATAGGTTGGAAAAATGCAAATGATCACACAGTAAAGTACTGCTGGTCACTTTAATGACTCAGTATAGATATGAATAACTAGCACCCCACAGAAGTAAAAGACATGTCAGTCTTTTACTATCGGGATGGGCAAACAGATTGGTTTACTGTATCATCTGCTAAAGCTTTATCAGACCCTTACCATACCTACTGTCAACACCAGAACAGTACACGCTCTATTGGAGACAAAAATGCAAAAACCCAGCACTCTCAAAACAACATAATTTCTGCATTGTTCTGATATGTTGTGGTTTAACCTTTTGCATTGCAGAGTTCAATCCTGAAAACGTATTTTTAATATGCTTACAAATACTGTTCCTTTGCAATGTATTGCTGCAGGTTTTCAGAGTGTGTTAGGGTGTGGCCCCTATCCAGGGCCTTCCAGAGAATTTCCCTGCAACATGACTGGGCGTGGTTCTGGGCTGGGCCAAGACTCTATAAAAGAGAGCCAGCCCAACTCCCAGTGCTCACTATTCAGAGGTCCCGGTGCAGAGCAGCAGCTTTTTTCCTGAGCTCCTGTCCCGGCTGCCTATTTGGATCTTCCAGTCTTCTGGCCTTCATCCTTCATTGGTGATCATTGTTCCAGACGGTAAGACGGTGGTTGGACTGTTCCAACACCGTTATTGAGAATTTTCATATTCTTGGTTTAATTCTTAAATGAGTAACAGATCTCTTGCGCGCTACCATTTATTGACATTTATATGGTAGATTACAAATAGGCAAGACGCGCGATTTTTTTCATAAAGGTTTGACTTTGTTATTCTTTGCGTGCTACCATTTCTTGACATTGGCATGGTGGCTTAAGAATCGACAAGACGCGCGATTCGTTTTATGGTGTTTAAACATTGTTGTCCATTGCGCGCTACTATTTCTTGACATTTACATGATGTTTTATGAATTGGCAAGACGCGCAACTCATTTCATGAGGATTTAACTTTGTTGTTCATTGCGCGCTACCATTTCTTGACATTTACATGGTGGCTCAAGAATCGGCAAAACAAGCGCGATTCGTTTCATTGTACTTTTATCTTGTTATTTATTGTGAGCTATTTTTTCTTGACATTTACATTGTGTTTTACGAATCGGCAAGACGCGCGATTCGATTAATGATGATTTGACTTTGATATTCATTGAGTGCTACCATTTCTTGGTATTTTACATGGTGACACTCGAATCGGCAAGACACACGATTCTCTCCTCAAGTTTATTTCATGTTGTTTATTGTATGCCACTATTCTAAGATATTTATTATGTAATATTCGAGTTGACAAGTTATGTGATTTGTTTCCTGAATCCATATTGTGTTATTCATGGTGCACAATCCTTTTATGGTGTTTACTATATATATATATATATATATATATATCTGCAATATGTGCAATTTGTGTTGAAACATTTTAAGAGTACACAGAAGGCCAGAGTTTCTAGATTCAATATTGTATGGTCCTACTATACATTCTCAAAACAGGATTTATGTGACTGGTTTAAAATTTAGTCAGAATGTTTTTTCTGATTCTCATGTAAAGGAAAGTACTTGAATAAGAAAGTTTTTATTTAATTCATCTTGATTCCCCTACAGGTATCCAGCCATCTTGAATCTTAGTCATTTTAAACTTAACTCTTAGATTGTTCATGTTTTCAGAGTGACTAGGCTTAGAATCATAGTCTGGTATTGATTTCAGGAGATATAATTTTCATATCTTGTGTTCTAACCTTTTTCTTACTACAGGTCTCCTTCCCAGCTGTTCCCTTCCTAATCCCCTCTTCCCCTCTTGAACTCTCTCAGTCTCTGTGATTTATCTATCAGAGTCTTGGAGCTGTTCAGTGGTGGACGTGTTGGGAACGTGCACAGACCCCAAGGATCTGGTGACTCTGATATCTACCTAATTACCATACCCCATAATACAGCCAGAGTTCTGTACAAATACCCCCAGCCATTGAACCTTCCACTTACTATGGACAGGTCTCATTAGGCATGCTACTCACCTATGTCAGTCTTGATACACATGCACAGAGGCCTGAAACGAAGAAACACACTGACAGCTACATACAAATAAGGTATTACAAAAATCAATCCATTACGATGGTTGAGGGTATGGATTGCACAGGATGACATGTTTAAGAGACACAAAACCACACACATCGCACCATTGGGCCTACCTACAATGGCAAACAGTTCTATAGTGCAGAATAAGACACTGCCATCCAACTGTCCTAAAAGTCTGGGCATAGAAATCACACATCACAAATCTCATGCATGACAGTACCTGGTTCAATCCATTTCCACTTCACATGTCAGTTATCAAATCCCAGCTGCCTGTGACCCTGTCAGATATTGCCAAATGAGGATGACCTTGTGAAATAATCAGCAAAATTAAAATGTAATACATAGGGTTTAGGCAGGAATTAATACAGCTATGTCCCATATACAATGTAACTTTGATTGTGTATTGTGACAAACCTATACTATGGCGATCAAAAAGCTGCACACTACTCATAGTAGTATTCTACATGCACATCTGAGTAATTTCCTTTGAAGCTATTTATGAGCTGCCTGATGGCCATACTAAGACCCTTTTCAAGACCCTTTTCAAGCATACCTAACCCCCCTAATAACCCATTGAGTTAGTGAAATTACAGGACATGACATACCTACAATCAGGTAAAGTACTGATTGCCATCCTCACTTGGCACATCTGCATTCTCACCCACTGGAACTGCTGGCTCCCCCTCATCTGGTATAAATGGGATTTCACATCTCAGGGCAAAGTTGTGGAGCATGCAGCAGGTAACAATAATTTGACATTTTTCAGGAGCCCAAAAGCTGCTCCATGACACGCCCAGTCCTTCCGTGGGTCTCACTGAAGCGGACTTCCCCTGGCATGGTTGGGTACCTCACAGGTGTCAGCTACCAACAATGATTTGGGTAGCGAGAGTCTCTTGTACGAAATAGCTACAAAGAAACAAACTTAAATCTTAGGCATCCACACATTTGGTAGAAGAAAAAAGTTGCAGACACACATGACATATATGACTTACCAACCAACCAGACCCTCCATGTGTACTGTTGTGTCATCAGCAGTGGCATATTGCTGTTCTGCACGATGAGGACACCATGGAGTGGCCCCAGGTACCTTACACAAACTTGTGAAATGTAGACATTAGCCAAACAGACTTCTTGGACATTAATGGAGTGCAAGTTTTTTCCTGTTCCTATACACCTGTTCATTGGCTTTTGGGGGAGCCAAGGCTACATGGGTGCCATCAATGGCATCCACCACATGTGGGATGTTTGCCAAAAGCATAAAAATCAGCCTTCACATGGGCCAAGTCTTCACATTGTGAAAATCTGATATAGCTGACCAGGTGTTTCAACAATGCAGACAATACAGCCTTCAAAATTAGACTGAACACAGGCTGAGACATCCTTGCAGTTAGGGACACGGTATTTTGAGGAGCTTGTGGCCAGGAAGTGAAGCACTGAGATGGCTTGTACAGTGGGTGGTATGCTATAGGGATTGCGAATGGTAGGCATCAGATCTGGCTCCAACTAACAACAGAGATCCATGACTGTATGCCTATTCAGGCGGTAGATTTGGATGATATGTTGATTCTTCATGGTCTGCAGGTCTGTTAGTGGATTGTACACTGGAGGTTCTCTCACTCTTCTCATGCCACGGTAACTATGTGTGATAAAACCAAGATACATGTGTTTCACTCATTCTGGCCTTTGTAGGTGTTAAATTACATATGTCACACATAATTCTAGAACTAGCCACATGAAATTGAACAAACATTGTACACAGTAAATACCTAGGCAAATAATGACCTATTGCAGCAATCACATTCCCTTTCCTCAATCATGATGTAGAAAAGTCTGAAAGACTAAGGCCTATATTTATACTTCTTTAGCGTCGCATTTGCGTCATTTTTTGACGCAAAAGCGGCGCAAACGTAGAAAATACAATTGTATTTTGTAAGTTTGTGCCGCTTTTGCGTCAAAAAGCGGCACAAATGCTGCGCTAAAAAAGTATAAATATGGGCCCAAAAGTCTCTGTGATAATGACATTATTCCTATGTTTTACATTGGTAAGACCCAAATGCCATTTTTCAGATTGCCATTGGTGTGCTGACTATGGCACTAAAGTGACGTTAGTATTAACTCATCAAGTTTACAACCTGGACATAAATCCTGCCTTTTCCTACATGTTTTTTCAAAGCCAGCAGTGAACACAATGTCATAAATATGTCTCACAGCCTGTGACACAACTTTGATGTAACTTTACCAATCAACTATGAGCTTAAATTGACAGCTGCCTGACCTACTGTACTGGACATTAGGAAATTACCTAACTACGCCATTGGAGGACGTCATGATGGTAGGTGGATACAACTGCAGTGGACATTGCCATTAGAACACATTGCTGCCTTTGGTGGTCTTGCACCAAAGGTGATGTCCGCTAGCGGTTGCGGTGTCTTACGTGGCAGATGTGACTGCCATCTCATACTGCATCTCTCAACTGACTCCTGACACTGCGGCCAACAAGATCTTCACAACCTGAGCAGCTGGGAACAATCATGCAACGTCCTACAGGTGACCTGCCTTCTCCCCAGAGGAGCTTGATAAGCTGGTGAGAAGGTCCTTCGCCTGTATGAACAGCTCTATGGTGAACAGAGGAACAGGTAAAAGTACCATGCGCATATATGTATATTTCCCCATCCATCCTTTGTTATGAAAAGCAATGGATGATGGGTAGAGTCTGTGATGATGTCCAGAAAATGTGGATGAATGAAGGAAGAGTTGTGATATGTGTGGGTAGATGGGCATATGCATATGTGTTTTGTAGATTTTGAGTACTTAGACATAGTAGAGGTATGCGAGGTATGTTCTCTGACCCACCTACTGACTGTAATAAATGATCACTGAAGGTGGTATGACAAACTTTGCCAGGAAAACCATCTTTACAGATATTCATGTGGTCTGGTCATATGTAACAAGCTGACAACTGTTGCTGGATATGCATGTTGTATGTCTGTTCCAGCATCACACATGGCCTGATTACATATGTTCATCTATTATTGAAGAGAATGTTTAAAACAATATGTGAATGGATATGCCCATTAACTTGTTTTTCACCCTGCTTGTTTTGGTATGGTGCAGGTGGGCAACACATTCTATTGTTGTCTGTGCCATTCATGCAGGTCAAAGCTCAACAGAAAAAGGGGATCTGGCATGCCATCCCCAAGAAAGTATGCACCATGGGTGTCCATAGCCGGCGGAGCACCTACTGTAGGAAGAGGTGGGAGGCCCTGAGATGCTGGGCCCAGAAGACCACAGAGGACTAGCTGGGGATGTCCTCCCAAGGAGGATGGGGTGGGTGTCCGACCTTAAGTCCCCTAATGGCCTGTAAGTTGGCAGTGGCCTACCCATAGTTGAATGGGCGATTGAGGGCAGCACAGTATCTACAAGGAGGTAACTACAGACCTAACAAAATTTCACCCCTTTAGCAGGTTAGTGTCTGATGTGACAGATTGTTAGCTCTGACAATGTGGTAAGTGCAAAGACTCAAAGATTTCCAGTCACCACATTGATGGACAGTCCCCAACAACGGTACACAGGTGTGCACATTCTAATGTGTATAGGGACATGTTACTCCCCTATGTTGTCCCTTCTGTACAAAAGCTTATGATGATGAACATGTGCCATATGTGTACCACGATACAGCTTTTGTATCGTGGTACAACCCTGGTGGTTGTTCTTTCCCATCTACAGATCAATACTCCTAAAATCATGATGGCATGTTGTCCAGGTCCTTGCTCTTTGTCCATTGCAATGTCCCTTGATCTATGTCTATGTGCAACATTGAGTCAGATAATTTGAAATCATTCCTACTTTTCAAAAGGTTACAGATGAGTGACAGCATCATGTGAGGCTGTGGTGTCCATCTAACATTTCACATGACATACTTGCCTTACTTATTCAGACCTGTTACAAGGTGAAGCCCCTTGGTAAGTGAGAGATGTACATAGGCATTTTTAATGTCTCTTCTGAGTGGACAACCTACATGTTGGGAACCATGGAGGTCTTGCTAGACTCCTATTGGATCCCATACATTGGTGTCAGGATAATGAATGCTAGTACCACATACTTAGCCATACTGTTATAGGCATGTTAAATAGTCAAATAAATCTTATTCACAGATAAGATTTTAAATTTTTTTGCAACATCAGGTGCAAATTGAAAGGCTCTGGCAAGATTCCACATTGTAAAGAGTTGTATACATACTTTCAATTGCTAAATAGGTTATGTTTACTGAGTCCTGGCTGTATGAAAAACCATTGTTTGCACTGACACTAATGTGGTGCAGGTGTGGTAGTTCACATACAAATGAGTGGCATGGTATGTGTATTCAGACATTTGGCTTGCATCGTGGTGGGTGTACCTGTCATGATAGTATCAGATGTGGTTTGTCTCTCAGAAATGTCTCACAGACTGAGGGAAGGGTAGTGATGTCTGATGAGGGATAGTGATGTTGCCACCCAGTCAGTCATTGGCCTGTTTATGAAATGATAGCATGATCGGGTAATTCTGAATGTGACCTTCATGCACATGACAGTGGTCCATTGTCTAGAAACGGACTAGCTGTTGTTGTGTGTGGGTAAATTCTTTGAGCTTATTATGCCCTTTTTTGACTGATATACTTTGTTTTCAGGGGGGCAATGACTTAGATGCCCTGGTACACAATGTATTTACAATCCTTCAATCATTACTATTGGTACATGTGTAGGTGACATGTGTTTAGACTCTTTAATCTAAAACATTTTGAGTATGGCAATTAGAGGAGTTGTATGACTGCATATATCCATTGTGCACGTTGTTAACTATGTGACATTAAGTGGTTATGGCTTATGTACACCAGGCTGTCTAGCGTATACTAGACAATATGTTTCACTGCCTGGTACATGACATTAGACTGATTTGTTAGTTCATGTTGAGTTTGTGTATTTGAATTGTGGAAATTAATGCCACATTTTTTAACTATTGCTTGACTCTTGCTCGACTATGTTGCTGTGGATTGGTAGCCTATGTCATTTGCAAAAATAAACCTTGTCATGGAATAGTCGGTATAATAGGTCTACTGATATCATGGTATTGTAGGTGTGAGAGAGGTAGCTTAGCCAGTGTGTGAAAATGTTTTAATAGAGGGGCATACCTTGTATCTTGTTGTGATATGATGTTAGAACATAACTGGAACTATCTGGGGGTGTTGGTCAACTGGATGTAATGTTTCAGATGTTTAACGTATGATAAAAGTGGTAAAAGAATGTGGTGACCATACCTCACTTTCTGTTTTGCAGCATCAGATTCAGCAGGCGAAGGAGAATGGGCACAGTTGAGTGCAAAAGCTCATGGCCAGCAGACCTCCAGTCATGAAAATAACCACACCAATGGACCCAGTGGCCATGAGGGCAAGGGTGTGCCACAGGGGAAATCAGATCCTGTACATCATCCTTGGAATCTTCCTCTAGTGGCGACTGCATGGCAGGCCACCCCAGCAACATCCAGCCACCCCAGCAACATCTGTCTGCCACCCCCATTTCTATCACTGACCTCCCAGCAGCTCCCCTCCCAGTTTGCAGTGCCTACCCATCCAAGAGGGTGGGCATCTGCTTCACCGCAGGCACCTCTGCACCCAGCGCCTAATAGACCTGCTGCCCTCAGTGAGAAGGCTATTGACCTCCTGAAGTCAATCTCTGTGGGTCGGCGGACAATTATGAATGTCATCCAGGGTCTGGCAACTCAGATACAGCATTGTAATGCTTTCCTGGAGGGCATTCACGGTGCACTGGCTGGCCTACAGAGATCTTTTCTTCCTCTGGCCTCCTTAATGATGGCAGCCAGTCACCCATTGTTTACTATCCCCCCACTTTCCTCTTCCCAATGCAATTTCCCTGTTCCCCGACCCAGCCAAAGCACACAAACAGACAACCATGCATCCACCTCAACATCAAGAGTAGTGCACACAAACATAAGCACCCCAAGACACACCACCAATATATACCGGTCTAAGAAATTGGCCCTCATTATGACCTTGGCGGTAAATAACGAACACCGCTGTGCTGACTGCCGCCAGCATACCGCCGCGAAGGCGGACATCAGTCTGCCACATTATGACACATACATACAAAATCGACAGAAAACAGCCACATCCACAAATCCGCCACACCCTACTGAACCTGATTAAATGTCAGTACTACCACCCATACTGTTACGCCACCAATACTACGCTTCCAAATAATGACCTACCAATCACCACAGCAGACATTCAATGACAGTAAACCATTGGCAGTGAACACCACAGCGGCGGATAAAGCCACCCATAGACAAAACAAGACAACATTGGCCAGAACAATCAACACATATACACACACCCCACACACCCACCAACAGCACTATAAACCACACACACACATCACCCACAATCCTCTGCTAACATGCAAAGACCGCAATGGCTAGCCATGCAAATCACAGAGACAACTTCACACACACACCACAACCACCCATTCATCCATGACGCACCAAACATCCCACACCCCACCACATTACTAAATACCCTCTGCACAACACACACACCACACAACACCCATGTCCTCACAAGGGCACCCCTGTTTCACTGATGAGGAGTTGCGGGTCATGGATGAGGAAATAGTCAGGGTAGAGCCACAGCTTCTTTGGAGCACAGATCCAGCAGATATCCATTGCCAGGAAGATGGAGCTATGGCAGAGGATCGTTGACAGGGTGAACGCTGTGGGACAGCATTCACAAACAAGGGACGACATCAGGAAGAGGTGGAAAGACCAACAGGAGAAGGTGCCTTCCATGGCAGCAACGCACCAGCTCGCAAAGCCAGAGGACTGGCGCTGGACCCCCACCTCCTCCCCCACAGCTGACAGCATGGGAGGAACAAGTCTTAGCAATCCTGCATCCTGAGGGACTCACTGGAGTTGCCGGAGGACTGGACACTGGTGAGTCAATATTTACTACCTATCACCTCCCCACACCTGCATGCCACTACCACCCCTCACTCTGACACCCATCCCTCCACTCCATCCCACCCAGTGCACCACCACAATTAACTAACCAAAATGCCAAGCCCTGCATTCCATACCCACTGCATGCACGTCCCTTCCAGCCCTGCATGTACACCCACCACCAATGCATGCACAGCATGGAGAACTATCAATCCCACAATACATCACCATACATAAATAAAGGTGGTGGGGCAATAGCAACAATATAGGGGAAGCTATAAGTGTAGTAAGTATAATACATCACTTACATCCCCACAGGTGCCACAGCCAATCTCAACAGCGAGGAGGTGCCACGGCTACCCAGTCCCCCACCAGAAGATGCCCGCAGTGATGACAGCAAATCTGGAGTTCTGGATGAACTCCCTGGTACATCAGGGACCACTGGTCAGTCAGCTACCCCAGCACACACCCAGTTCACAACAGAGCCTTCTCCCTCAGTAAACAACACCACAGCTGCCACCCAATGTCTCCAGACCTCTGTCCCTAGGACACATCAATCAGCAATGTGCCCACCTGTACAAGGACCCCAGTTCACACCTCACAGGCAAGGCAATGATGGTCCTGGGGTCAGTGGCAGTGGGCACACTATTCAGGGGACACAGGCACGGGGGCCAGAGACACTCAGAGGACAGCTGTGCACCAGGGGGAGGACAGGCCCAGGGAACCAACTGTCCAGGAGGCACTCACTAATATCCTGGGGGCTTACCAACAATCCCAGATGGGTCATGCAGGAGATTCAGCAGCTGCAGGAGGAACACTACCAGGAGATCAAGAAAGAATTGCAGGCCCTAAACACCATCATGGTCTCTATTGTAGGGGTGCTGGGTTATATGGCCAACATCATGAGGAAGTACACATCACACCAGCAGGTCCCTTCCACTAGCCAGTCAACTGACCAGCCCTCCACATCTGCTGCAGCTAGCGGACAGGAGGCCCTGCCACAGGACCCAGAGGCCACCAGCACATCTCCCCCTGCAGAAGGTGAACCTCCCTGCAGACATATCCTGTGACCCAGACAGACACCAGAGATACTTACCAAGACCAACGCCAGGAAATGAACAGCCTTCTGAATGTCCCCCTTGTGTTCCACTGTGTCACCTTGTTCACTTTGACCTGCTATTGCCCCCCTTCCTATGGCCGCTTGGACACTTGGCCAGTGCTACAAACAGACTGGTCCACTACACTGGACTATTCACAACCATCACCCCCACTCTATTGCACTTCCCA
This sequence comes from Pleurodeles waltl, assembly GCF_031143425.1. Taxonomy (NCBI): domain Eukaryota; kingdom Metazoa; phylum Chordata; class Amphibia; order Caudata; family Salamandridae; genus Pleurodeles; species Pleurodeles waltl. The sequence goes on along the minus strand of NC_090438.1, from coordinate 330,887,043 downwards.
TTGTAGGACAATTTTCATTAAACACCCTTGGACACAACTTGAGTAATAGTGCTTTATCTACAGGTAATGTACAATGTAATGAACTGCAATGAACTGCATGATCCTCTATAAATATCCAGTAACATGTTGATCCATCCAACAAATGTGTCTCAGCAGTCTGTACACATCACAGCAGCACACTGTTGGAACAACACCAACGTCTACAATAAGGGAAGGCATAGGTGACAGTCAGGTGGGATGCAAAAGGAATGACTAGCATTATGCTGCAGTCACAGAGTGCAACACAAAAATATAGAAATGCTTAGTTCAACAGTCTTACCTGAGTGTACTGCTGGATCAAATATGACCTGTTTTCCACATCCTTCTCCTCTTCCCCCTCCTCACTGTCCTCAGTGTCCACTGCCGCAACAGCTGCATTGTCACCCCCGTCCTCCTGCAGATAGGGTTCATGCTGCCTGAGGGCCAAATTGTGCAACATGCAGCACACAACAATAATTCTGCAGATCTTTGCAGACCTTTTCAGGGGAGTAGCATATGGATCCACCTGTCAGGTGGAGGCACCGGAACCTATCCTTCAGGAGACCGATGTTCCTTTCGACAATCCTCCTGGTACGCCCATGAGCATCATTGTACATATTTTCAGCCCCTGTTCTTATATTTCTAACAGGGGTCATGAGCCATGACAGGTTTGGGTATCCATAATCACCTGCAAGTAGTAAGGGACACACATTAGCACTGCACAATGGCATGGGCTATGACTCCTGAAGGCATACACTCACAAACATTGGGTGGGGACACAGGCTCACCCATTAGGCACACTCTGTGCCTCTGTAGTTGTGCCATCAGCTGTGGGACACTGCTATTCCTCAGGACAAAGGCATCATGCACCAACCCTGGATACTTGGCAGTGACGTGAGAGTTGTACTGGTCAACCAAGCACACCATCTGGATATAGAGTGAGTGGAAACTCTTACGATTCCTATACACTTATTCATTGGCCCTGGGGGGGACTAGGGTAATATGGGTTCCATCAATGGCCCCAATAACATGAGGTATATTGCAGAGAATCCAGCCTTCACAGTGGGTAAATCATCTGCCTTCGGGAATGCGATGTAGCTGCACATGTGTTTGAGCAAGGCAGACAAAACCCTTGCAAGCACAATGGAGAACATTGGCTGTGACATCCCTGCAGCCAAACCCAATGTCACCTGTAAAGAACTTGTTGCCAGGAAATGGAGCACTGAGAGTACTTGCACAAGAGGGGGGTTTGCAGTGGTGCTATGGATAGCAGATAGCAGATCAGGCTCCAATTGTTTACCAGCTCTGTGAATGTGGCCCTGTCCAGACGATAGGTGAGTATGATGTGCCGGTCCTCCAGTGTAGCCTGGTCCACAAGGGGTCTGTATACCAGTGTGTGCCTCCTCCTATTCCTCAGGAGTGGTTGGTACCTAAGGGACACAAATATAAGAAAGGAGTGACAACAGGAACCATAAACACACTGCAGCAGTGTACCCAGAGCATGCTTGTATGTTGGACACTGGAATTGTTTGGGTGAGTACATTCAACTACAATGATGCACTAATTAATCAGTACATGTGTACCAGCATTAGAAAATGACACTCGCCTGTCCTTTATTCATGGACAGGTGGAAGTGACCTCACTCCGCTGGTGTTTGGGTCATGGCAGAAGGCAGTCTGCACCGCTGTGCAATTCCTCATTGGCTAGCATGACCCTCTATGGAGAATGGGAACCAATGATGATCAAGCCGGCAGTGAGGGTGTTCACTGCTGCGGACGTGACCAGCATTTTTCTTCTACCACTTCACTTAATTCCTGACTTTCCACAGGATGATATCGCCAATGCATGTGCTGTTGTGACCTGTGTCTGGAACCTGCCATGGCTCGTGCAACAGGGGGAAGGGCCCCAGCCTTCACGTCGGAGGAGTTGGAGTGCTTCCTGGATGGGGTCCAATCCCAGTATAGGCAGTTGTATAGGCCTCCAGACCAACAGGTGAGTACACCATGGGTAATTTTGCATGAGATATGACTGCATGGAGATGTGTGTCTGTGCTGGCAGTGTGTCAGGTGGGGGGTATGGCTGGTGGCAGCGTCAATGCAGGAGTATGGGTCATGTTTGTGCCTGAGGAGTGGAAATGCTTTTTGTGGGCCATATGTGTGAGATGCTGGATTGTCAGGTTCATGGTGTCCCGCCTTCTGTCTTTCCTCTGCAGGTCAGTGCCCATCAGAAGAAAGGGTTGTGGTGTGCCATTGCCAAGGACATACAGACACTGGGGGTCCACAGCAGGTGGTGCACCCAGTGCAGAAAATGTTGGGAGGACCTGAAATGCGGGGCCTGCGGAGGCCCAGCTGGGGATGAACTCTCAATGAAGGAGGTGTCCGTCAGAACCTGACCCCCCTGGTGGCCCGCATACTGGTGGTGGCCTATCCAGAGCTGGATGGGCACTTGAGGGCATCACAGCAGCCACAAGTGGGTGAGTACAGTGTGTTTGTCAACCATATCTGTTGCCTTCCATGGAATTTGGGTGCAAGGTACTAGTCAGTGGATGCCTGTTGTTCAGTTCAGACATTGCTGCGGGGTCCAGCTCAGGTTAATAGGGTGGAAAGCATGTATTAGATAGCTAGGTAGGTGGCTTCCCATCTCAGACCGGGCTTAGCTGGTCCCAGTTGGTGTGTAGCTGGCAGTGTTTGGCTCATACCTGCTGTGTTACTTGGCCAATGGTCTCAGTGTGTGACAGTGATGTGTCTGTCATCTGTGCTGGTGATGCTGAGATTGACCCTGTGCTTCCTTTCTCTCTCTCCCCTCTCCTTTTGTCATCCTGTCCATGTGTGCATTAGCATCATCTGGCGAAGGAGCAGGGACACCAGTGAGTGAGGGAGCTGCAGCCCACGGGACCCAGGAGGTAGATCCCACCGACGGCAAGGGGACCAGTGGGACGGGCAGGGACCGGAGATGACACCACTGACTCTGATTCGTCCTCTGCTGGGAGCTCCCTGGTGGTGGTGGACCCCTCTGGGACCACCCCAGCTACAGGTTCTACCACCAAACCCCGTACCAGCACTGCCTTCCCAGTAGCCACCCGAACAAGTTGCCCATGCCTGCTCACCCAGGAGGGTGGGCATCTCCTTCGCCCCAGGCACCTCAGACCCTGCCCCAGTCAGCCCTGCTGCCCTCAGTGAGGAGGCTATTAACCTCCTGAGATCAATTTCTGTAGGGCAGTCAATCATTGTGAATGCCATCCAGGGGCTGGCATCCCAGATGCAGCACTGCAATGTCTTCCTGGAGAGCATCCACAGTGGGTTGGCAGCCCTATAGAGATGGTGTCAGGCTCTGGCCTCTTCACTGATGGCAGCCAGTGTCTCTGTTTTATCCGTCCCCTCTCCAAGTACCACTACCCATTCCCAGTCTCCTCACCCCTAACCCATCCAACACACATTCTGACAAGCATGCTCCGAAAACAACACACAAGACTCACAGAGACAAGCACAAGCAGCACACTTCAGTCCACAAGCACTCACACGTACAACATTCAGATGCACACAACATCATCCACTGCCTCCACTGTCTCCCCCTCCTCCTCCTCCCTCACAGTCACATCCGCACTCACACCTGCATGCACTGCATCAACAGTCCCTGAATCTGTCCCCTGCACAGCCTTGCCCACAGTCACCACAACAGCAGATCCACAGACATGCACCCCACACACCTCACTTGCAGACACCACCACAACATCCATCCATACATCATGTTTGTCCTCCCCCACCCTGTCTACCCTCACACTCAGACCCCCAACAGCCATTCACCTGACACACGCACACTGTCCATGCACCTTCACCCAAGTCTAGCACACCTCCTCCTCCTACAACCACTCCCTCTACCTTTACACCCATCCCTCCTCACACATCCTTCTCAATTGTCCCTAAGAAGCTTTTCCTTGATTGCCTTGACCCCTTCCCTTCCTCTCCCTCATCCTACCCATAAGAGGAAGGTCACACCACCCCAGCACCTCAAGCACCCAGTCTGTCACAGCTTGTCATAGTGCCCTTTCCTCACGATCTGCACGCTGTTGAACAAAAGGCCCACCTCCTGGCCTCACCAACTCAGAAAGCTATCAGAGCACAGAGTTATGATGAAGCCAGGCGGGGAGAAGGGAATTAGGGAAGTGAACTGCAGGAAGAGAGATCTGAAAAGAACGGTTATAACAAATATGCATATACTCATTTATAACAGTATAAACTCACCAATAGACTCTTGAATAAAGGCGTCTCCGTGATATCAGATTAAGCCCCTTTGTGAATTGGGTGTAGCCCCTTCTTTGAATCATGGAACAAGAACAAACTGCAACCTCTGAACGTAGGGATGGCAAGAGCTTTGGACTATGGTCATACTCTGAATATCAATAATGTAACAATTATGCATTCATAACATAAACGTTTGATCTCAGCCTAGAAATTCTCAAAGACTTAAATATGTACCTCACATATTATGCTTCCCAAAAAACAATGAAACTATAATTTGCTTATCTCCAAAACGTTTTCACATTTACTACTAAGGCCTGAAAGTTTTACTAATTGAACTTGAAGCGCTTTGTTTGTTGGGCAGAAGCGCCTTGTTTGTTGTTCATGAAGCGCTTTGATCATAATACATGAATCGCTTTTTCATTATGCCAGAGAGCGCCTTTACTTGCTTTGTCTGAAGCGCTACGCTTGTTGTGCTAAGGGGTGCTTTACTCATGTGGCCTGAACGTTTTGATCCTAGTGCCAAGACCGCTTTACTCATGTGGCCTAAAATGCTTTGATTGTCATGCCAAGGGCGCTTTACTCTTGTGACCTGAAGCGCTTTGCTTGTTGTGCTAAGGGGGCGCTTTACTCATGTGGCATGAAGTGCTTTGACCTTCGTGCCAAGGTCACTTTACTCGTGTGGCTTGAAACGCTTTTGATTGTCGTGCCAAGGACGCTTTACTTGTGGCCTGAAGCACCTTTGATTGTCTTGCCAAGGGTGCTTTACCCGTGTGGCCTGAAGCGCTTTGCTTGTTGTGCTAAGGGTCGCTTTACTCATGTGGTCCGAAGCGCTTTGATCGTCGCGCCAAGGCCGCTTTACTCGTTTGGCCTGAAGCGATTTTATTGTCGTGCCAGCAGCGCTTTACTCTTTGGACTGAAATCGCTTTGCTCGTTTTGCTAAGTGGTGCTTTACTTTTGGAAGTAACAACTCCCTTCAAGATTTGGGCTCATCAAGACCTTACCCCTACGAGTACGACCTACTCGTATCTGACTTCACCATGGAAACAAGGATACTCCCATTTGCTGTCAATCTGCCATGCAGGAAATGTAATATGGGCTTATCAAGACGTTATTGTTACGAGTACGACCTACTTGTATCTGAATTTACCATGGAAACAAGGATACTCGGATTTGCTGTCAATCTGCCATGCAGGAAACCTACTCTTCTTCAGAGGAACCCCCACGAGGTCTGACTGCATCGAAGTCTTCAAAATAGTGAGCAATGTGCTTGGGTGTGGCTGGGCTTTATAGGTCTGCCACACCCCAAGATGGCCGCTGCCTCTAGAAACCTGGGAATTGTAGTCCATTCATAGAATAGCACTGTTGATAGCATTTGCATCTTGTCCACCAATGTCCTGACCCTACAGCTACATGAGCTTTACCACAGGGCAGGCGACGCTGATAACCACTTCTAGAGTAAGAGGGAATGACAAGTGATGTGCATGAAGCGCTGCAAATATGCGCAGCGGAGTTTCGGGCGGGACCTGGACCGCATACAGCCTTATTCCTGACACAGCTCCACTCTCAAAGTGTCCAGCTGCCATTAAGGGGCACATGAGTGAGAAGCCGGCCCCTGCATCGAGGACACTCCTCCTCCACCAAAATGGAGGGCTAAAGTGCTGCCCCTCCCAAACAGACTGGCAAGACCATGGGTCCACCTCCAAAACATAGGGCCAAGGAGGCCCCAACAAAATCCCTGCCCAAGGAGGCCCCACATAAATCCCTGGGCAAGGAAGCCCCACCAAAATTCCTGCATAAAGAGGCTGACCAGAAATCCAAGGACAAGGAGGCCCCCAAATATCCGAGGCCAAGGAGGCTCCCAGAAATCCACGGCCAAAGAGGCTCCAACAAAATCCCTAGAGAAGGAGGACCCAACCAAATCCCTGGACAAAGAAGCCCCAACAAAATCCCACTCGAAACCATGTCCAAGGAGCCCCCAGTCAAAACTGTGGCCAAGGAGCAGCATCCGGAACCAGAGGCCAAGGAGCAGCATCCGGAACCAGAGGCCAAGGGGCATCATCAATAACCAGTGGACAGGCAGCCCCCTCCAGAAACAGTGGGCAGGTAGCCCCCTCCAGAATAAGTTGGCAGATATCCCCCTCCTGAACCAGTGGGCAGGCAGCCCTCTCCAGAACCAGTGGGCAGGCAGCCCCCTCCAGAACCAGTGGGCAGGCAGCCTCCTCCAGAACCAGTGGGCTAGGAGCCCCCTCACAGTGAGATGCAACCCCCTTCCCCCTAAGGTGCCTGCTTATTTCCAACATGATGCCCCTGAACAGTGGAGTCCCGATGTTGTCAGGAGTCAAGTTGGCGCTTGGACTGTGCCCTGTGGGCATTTTTGACTTTGGACTGGCATTTGGGCCTGCATGTATTTATTTCTGTAGTTGTACATGTTTTTCCATTTTACATATTCATACAGAAGGAATACAGAAATTGGAACTGTTACTGTTATTTTCCTGTGCATGTGTTTCTGGGTGTATGGTGTGTGTATGGTGTGTGTTGTGTGAGTGTGTCACTCTCTCCCCTTCTCTCCCACCCTTGCGTACTAGTGGCTGTTCTCACCGTTGCCATTTTCATTGGAGTTGGTGCTCCAGGACGGCCATGGTGTGGTACAGCATCGGGAATACTTGTAGTTCAGGTTCCAAGGCAGCTGCGGACTCCTGTGTGTCCTTGGAGGTGAGTGTCTCCTTTTAAATGATGTGTTTCCGCCAGGCTTTTGGTGTCATTGCTACTGCCCCGGAAGTCATGGTGGTGTGCTATGTCATAATATGGTGGGCGGATCCTTGTTTTCCACCTGCCTGTAGGTGACTACCGCCATGTTCGGTGTTTGTACCGCGCTGGCAGTTGGTGTGGTAAATTTGCTGTCAATGTAAGGGATCACCGCCATGGTCATAATTTGACGGTCATTACTGCCAGCCCGTTGGCAGTGATACCGGCATGTTAACCCTGGAGGTCAGAAGACTGCCAGGGTCATAATGACTACCATTGTGTCCTGAAAAAGGGAACTACCCAGGAGCCATCATGGCCTGCTATGTAAGGCTGGCCACATGGTGTAGCTTAATCAGATCAATTGAAGCAATTAAAACAAATCATTTGTCTCTACAACCAGCAAGCAGATGCAAAATCACAGTTCTGGTACTTTGAACACCAAGGACTGGCATGGGTACTCGCCATGATGGGCCAAACTTCTTCCTGTAATCTTCTCCTAAACTGGATCCCCAACTTTAGGAATCCAGTCAGAAGACTTTGGTTGCTGCTTCACTTCATCAGTGGCAGAGTGTTTGGAAATTTCATTCGATCACTCATCTCAGAAGTCTTACAATTCCTGTAAGTCAGTGAAACATTCATTTATGTCAAAAGGCATATCTGCCACAACTGTGCTAGTTATCGAGTCTGGAAAGTACATCTGGACCCCAAAAAGAACTTCGTAGGTGGTCCGGCTTCCCAAATATCTTCAATGCAGATTATTTACAATTAATAATGTAGCTGTTAAGGACTTCATTGTGACATTCTTCCTTTCCACTATTAAATTTCCCTTAAGATGAAGGGGAGAGGAATAATGCACAGCAGCACCCAGGGTTCCCATGGTATCCCGTATCCTGGTAAGCCTTAGAGGAAAATGTTGGTCACTGGTCCGAGTGGACCACTGCTATTGCATATGTCCCAATGGAGACTTGCAAATCTTTAGGAACAGTGCAAGTGTCAGCTGATTGCTGTGGCCTCACCCACACAAATCAAGAACATGAATTTATGACCAGTAGAATCCACACTCCAGGCGGTCGGACTGCCACATGACTACCCTGGTGGTCGGACCACCAGGGGACCACCTTCCCCACCAGCAACATGGTTCCTGATGGGGTGATGTCGGTCTGACTCATGCTCAGCCACAGGGGTGCTGAGTTAAGCACCACCGTACTGAGCAGGAGTCCCCTTTCCATCAGCCTCTCCATGGCAGTTCAACCACCATGGAAAGGCTGGTGGAAAGGCTGTGCAGAGGGCCACAGTGGGCAGTGCAGGGGCCCCCATGCCCAGCTCCCTCAGAATGCACACTGTCTGCTTTGCAGACAGTGACATTCCGGGGGTGTTAGTGTGCTATGGTATTGGCCTTGGCTCCCTTTTGGGAGACAAGACCAATACCGTAGCACTGTTCCCGCCGGTCAGCCCAGCTGGAATGTTGGAATACAATGTTCCTGCCGGTCAGGCCGGGGGGAACATCGTAATACAGTGGGGGGTGAGGCCGTTGGGTTGACAGCTGCCTTAACCCTGCATGTTTAATGAGCCCCATAGTCTACATCAGCAGCTGTTAAAAAAGTGGCCCACTGCATCTACCTCTGATGTAAGACTTTCATGTTAGGAATGATGGCCTTGTGCTTCTCCTGAGCCAATGGTCTTTCCTTTATAACAGCTGTCTGAACTGCAGTTAGTATTTTCTCAAGGATGCAAAGTCCATTTCAGCCTTGGAACATAAATGCAATTTCTTAGCAAAAGCACTCTATCACTCTCTTTGAAGGAGACATAGGCATAGTCAGTGGACCCCGCAATTATGTAGATCACTAAGTTAGCTGTGTATGAATATGTAAGTGTCTAGAAGCGAGCATGTCAGTTTACAGTGTTCTGAGAATTTGTGTGGGTTCTGCTGTCCAATTTGTACTGGAAAAATCTGGGTAAATTAAATCTTACAATGGTTTAACCCATTGTGCATAATCTGGTATGTATGTTCTATCAAAGTTCAAAAAGATTAGGAGTGATTGTAGATTTTTTATTGCCTTTGGTAAAAGACCATACTTCTCGAAGAAATGTAGTATAAGTCTCTTGCCTTCATTATACAGCTTGTATCTCAAAAATAAGACACTGAGAAAGGCAATTTTCATTTTTTGAAAATTGAATTTGTAGCCAAATTTGGCATATTTTAAGATTATGGGCCTCATTACGAGGCTGGCAATTTTCAGACCTCCATCCTCCCGATTGTGGTCAGGACCACCGCTGCTGTGGTGATCGGACCGCCAGGGTCCGCCAGCATGCCACGATCCATGATCCTGCCGGCATTGCGGTGGCAGAGAACGTAATCCGCAAGGGCAGCACTGCATGTCCATTACAGTTCTCCAATGCTATTTTATATTTTTTGCAGACTACATTGTTTGGTAAAAGCCGTACTGTGAGAATTTTGAGTTGCAAAAGTGTGTGTATGACTGTTCAAATGTCTGTGGTCTAACAGTGTACAATATAAAGAATTTGGGGCCAGATGTAGCAAAAATAAAAATTGCGACTCGCATTTTGCGAGTTGATGCGACTCGCAAAATGCGAGTCGCAATTTGGAATGCCAGAAAAAAAAACGATCCGATTTTGCGACTCGCAGCCGGACTCGCAACGCATTGTGCGAGTCCGCAGATTGCGAGGTCGCTTTTTGCGAGTGTGCAAAAAACGAACTCGCAATTAGCGAGTAGATGTCGCAAATTGTGATTACCTCGAAAATTGCTTGCAGGTGCAGCAGAACACTCCAGAAAGCACACCAGAACACTCTGGAAACACTTCCTGGCACATGATGATGACATCACAGCCAGGAAGTTTACTAATACACCTGGGAGGAGGGAGGACCACACCCTTTTATAACTGCCAGTCTTCACACAGAACAAACAGCAGCTGCCATGGAGCGAACCCCACGAAAAAGAAAACTCAAATTTTCTGAGAGGGAGCTGGAGGTGCTGACAGAGGAATGCTGTCAGCACCATGATGAGCTTTTGGGGAGAGCAGCCCTCAATGTTCCTGAGGCCACCAAAAAAAAACTCTGGCAGGACATCCAAGATAAAATCAATTCCCTGGGTGTGAGCCACAGGACAATCGAGGACATTAAGAAGAGGTGGTATGACCTCCGCTCCCGGACCAAGGAGAGGGTGGCTGAAAGGCTCCGGGAGATGAGAGGCACTGGAGGGGGACCATCATCTGTGCCACCACCCACACCCCTGGAAGAAAGGGTGGAAGAAACATTGGAGCAGGAGGCAGTGTGTGGATATGGGGACCTGGACACCTCAGAGCCCAGCACATCAACCGGTGAGTACCATGTGATAAGCCTGTACCCCTATCAATGTCAACCCCCACCCACCATGTACACAGGTGCATGCACAACCAAAATAGCTCCATTTCAGGGTAGAAATTGCCAGAATGATGCATTATGGGAAATGTAGTCAAATAGGCAGTTCATAGACAAATGTTTAATAGGATGTGTGCAATAGATAGTAGACACTGACAGTCTGTTCCCCATGTCCCACAGGTCTCCAGCAAGACACCCCCAACACCCCAAGCACCCAGGCCCAGGAGGACACCCCAGGACCCGCCAGCACCCCCACCTGCACCGTCAGCAGCATCCCTGCAGTAGTAACACCTGCTGCAACTTTCACGCCAGAAGCTGCCCCAGCAACAGGCAGGGAGGACACAGGTGGGAGCACAGGGCAGCCACCGCTGCGCAGGCGTCGCAGGGCAAGACCAACTGGGCTGCTGTCTGCATCCAGGAGACTTCCTCCAAACAACAGTGAGGCACATCTGCTGCGGGGTCAGCGCCTGCAGAACAGAATTTTGGGCAGGATTAGTAGTGTGCTGCACCGCTTTGTGAGAACCAACCATGCAAGCATGCAGCACCTCAACAGACGCATGGACATGATGTGCCAGAACACTGGGGACATTGCCCTTGCCATTAGGGAACTGGCGGGAGGACTGCTGGCCCAGGCAGAGGCTGGGCAGTGCAGAGATCGCCAAATAATGCAACGACTGGACAGGATGGCCACATCAAGCGGCAGGCTCGCCATTAATACAACAGGCCTGTCGAGGAGGACAGTTGGGCTGCAAATAGAGATGGGCCATTTTGCTGGGTATGTTGCCAGGGGCCTGGGACGTCTCACCCACATAATAGAACTTATGGAGACACGGGAAATGTCAAGGGCCACAGGGGAAACACCCCAAGACAGTGAAGAGGGCTCAACAGTGAGCAGTGTCTCTGCCACTGACAGCAGGGTGCTGAGGAGTGGTAGGCAGAGCACCATGGACGCAGCAGGGACCAGCCAGGTTGGCAGGAGGGGCAGGAGAAGATATATAACACCCAGGACCATTAACTGTGGCACATGGCGTTAATGTGCCACATGACTGGTTGGCATTTTCCTGCCCATGGACAATTTCTACTTGTATATAGTTCTTAATTACAGTAATAAAACAGTTATTTTTGTTCCACTTAACAAATGGATCTTTTGGTTAATAGGTGAGTATGGTGGGAGTTGACACGTACCGTCCAAAATATTGTGTTGCAATGTGTTCCCGTCTCAGTCTGCCTTGATTAGCTAGACTCCTATCCCCATGATGGCGATGTGGTTGTTCTTGCTCTTCATCATCAGGATCTGGGTCTGCAGGGGTGAGAGGTAGCCCACGTCGGGTGGCTATGTTGTGGAGGATGGCGCATGCGACCACAATTTTGAATGCGGTAATGGGGTGTATTGGAGGGCGCCTCCACTGCGGTGGAGGCATCTGAATCTTGCCTTCAGGAGTCCGAAGGTGCGCTCTATCAGGTTCCTGGTCCTCTTATGCGCACTGTTGTATTGCTTCTCAGATTCAGTTCTGGGTGTTAAAAACGGAGTCATGATCCAAGGCCTGAGAGCATAGGCACTGTCACCTGTTGGGCACAAAAGTACACTGTTAGGAAGTCCAGATAGTCGTGCACAGTGACCTGTGTGTATGTCTGCAAGTGTCTGTGGCTCTACCTAGGAGGTAACCGTCTCCGAATTCCCCACGTTCCAGGCGTTGATGTATCCCACTATGCCTAAAAATGTATGAGTCATGGGTACTGCCTGGAAACTTAGCTACGATGTCCGTGATGACATAATGGGCATCGCACACAACCTGTATGTTGAGTGAGTGGGTACACTTCCTGTTGCGGAAAATGTGTTCCAGATTTGCAGGGGGGCATATTTGAATGTGTGTCCCATCTACACACCCTATGACATGGGGAAAGTGGGCAATGCGGTAAAAGTCCAGCTTGGTGCTGTTCATTTCTGCCTCATTCCTTGGTAAGTATATGAAGTGAGACATGTGCATGACTAAGGCATCTAGGAAGGCCCTGAGGAACCTTGACACTGCACTTTGGGATACCCCACCTGCCACAGCAATGACCCCCTGATAGCTCCCTGAGGCCAAGAGGTGCAGTGAGCATAGTACTTGCACATGCGTAGGAATGGCGCAGCCACGCAGAGTCTGGTGTTCTAGCTGTGGTTTGAGTAAATTTATTAATTCTAGAATGGCTGCGCTGCTAAGGCGGTATTTGTCATAGATCTCCTCTTCAGTTTGCTGAAAAAGAGTCTGCCTGGTTCTATATATCTTCTCCTGTCTGTGGCCCCTCCTCCTCCTCTGCTGGGCTGCGTAGACTCTCCTCCTCACTGCTATCAGGTATATCTCCGCCATCTTGAGTAACCCAGATGGCTTCTGGGTCCCCTTTTACACTTTGGTAATGGTTACCACCTGTTCTGAGTTAGTGGTAAATGGGACATGCAAACTGGGCTTTTTGCGACTAGTCGCAATTTGCGAGTTGCAATTGCATAAGGTTTGCGACTCGCAAATTCCGACTTGCTATTTGCGGGTCGCAAAATGGGATCGCAAGGGATGCGACTCGCAAACGGGTCCCATCGCTTTTTGCAAGTCGGAAATGGGCTTTTTGCATCCCATTTCCGATTTTGCACTGTCGCAAATTGCGATTCTGCCCGTTTGCGAGTCGCAAACCTTTGCTACATCTGGCCCTAGGTTGCATTCCATCATGGGAGATACACAGGGTTCAATTATGCCCTGGTACTCTTATTCTGAAAGAATCTCCTCCACAGGACCTTTTACATCATGTTTAATTGGGTATTGTGTTTGCATTTGTGGGCTAGAGAGTATAGGTCATATATGGAAGGGGAACTCTGAAACCAACCTACATGATTGCATTATAATGCTGAGACTTGTGCAAGCACCCAATCATTGGCATATGCTTGTATAACTGTTTTAGGTTTACAAACAGAGAAGGAAGGTATTATTACATCTTCTCCTTGTAGAACTTTCCTAACAACCTCATTTGGCCAGTCTACTTCAGGTAAGAGAATGTCATCAGTGTATGTTAGATTTTCCTGTAGCATTAATTTAATAGAATGCAGCATGTCATCCTCAATTTGGATGTACTAATCATAATGTCTGTTGAGAGAGCTCACCCTCTGATCTGGGTTTTTCAGCTTGAACAAATTTAGTAGTTGATCTCGAAACCAGAAACTCATGAAGATTCTAGCAAACTATCATGACCTCTGCTGCACTGTCTAGAAGTGTCAGTGCTCATGTCTTGTTCTGAAGAAGCCTTCTAAATATGTGTGGAATACTTAGGTGAAATACCTGTCACCTTCTTTCTAAACTGGGGATTTTGTTGTGGAAGTTTCTCATTTTTTATGATGATGTCGGACGTGTGTTGTGAGTTTGCTTTCAATTTCACATGCTCTTCATGTCTGCGTTTTGTTCATCCTCCTCTTTCAGAGTATTTGTCTGGCAAGTCTCAATATGTACTTGAAAAACCTGCCACCTTCTTTTTTACAAACTGGATTTTTTGCTGTGGACAATTCTCTTGCCTTTTTATAATGATATCAGATGTCCATTGTGAGTTCCTTTTCCGTTTCACATACCCTTCATGCCTGCTTTCTTTTCATCATCCTCTCTCAGAGTATTTGCCCGACATGTCCTGAAATGAGCAAGAAGAACGTGTATCTGTGTGCTGATGCCTATGAGGCTTTTCAATTGTTTCATGGTTACATACATTCTAATGCTTTTCAGTGTGCTCCACCCTGTGTTTTTTTTTTTTGTCCTCATTTTTTTTGTTTGTCCCAGCATTTTTGGGAAGACTTAGGTGCCTGCCTGGGGTTATCTGTTTCAGATTTGCCTTTGGCATATTAAGCCCGACTCCCAAATTATCTCAACCTCTAGATGTATAGGGCCAGCAATAATTTTGGGTAATTGTGCTCTTGACCCACAGCGGGAATCTGCATGAGGCCTTGGCGTACTGTCAGCACTGCTGCTTCACTCTTAATATTACTTAGAATAATTGAGGAAATGCTGGCAAAGTTACCAATTAATTTTATTCCTGATCCAGGGCAGGGGCGGTCCTGTATTCATTTTAAATCTGCTTTAGGACCTCAGGCAAAACAGCTGTTGATGGTGTACCATGTGTTATGGTATATATGGCAGCGAAGATGGTGCCCCAAGTGGCACAAATCTTCGATATGTGGAACCATACCAAGTGGTAGACACATTGTGAAAATTCTGTTTTTCTTGGGGTCCCTTATGGGGAAAGGCTACTTCAAGCTGATTTGTTTTTTGTGCAATCCAGAAGTGAATTTCCTCCCATCTGGTGGGAACCTTACCCATTATTGTGTTGATAGTGACAGGACGAATTGCAGGCACAGCTACCTGCAGCTGCACAACCTGAACAGCCCTTTCGAGGGCTCTTGTTATTGTCCACTTAATAAACTGCGTTAAATATTAATATAGTAGACAGGGTACAGAGTTCACCAACATGTAATGGCATTATTTTTGATACGGTGTGTAGCTGGCTAAAACTGGCCAGGTTGTCCCATCATTGCTGAAGGTGGCTAGTGTAACATTCCGAAGTGGATGTGGGAGGGCACCTTGAAACCAGTTGTGCTGTTCTTAAAGAGTTAATATAATTTCTACTTGTTTATATGTCTTGTTCTGCACCCTCAAATTGACTCAACAATAAAAACGTCACATTTATATGCTTCATGAGCCTCTTCCACGAATGTAGCACCTCTACCTGTAAGAGGGTGTCCCTGTGACAATAGTGTGCTGTAACAGCACATCTGCAATTAACTAAAATGTTAATTGCATTCACAATTTTAAAGAATAGGATTCAGAGAGGAAATACTATGATGGGGTGATCCTTTTAAATTTTCAAGTTTGAACAACCTGCAGACTAAAATAGGGGTTTACTCTTAAACTGGGGAGGATTAATTCCTAACACTATGGATGTCTCCACATAAAGGTGAAAAAGGAACCTTGGGCACGTCAGAACTATTCAGGGGACCCATTCAATGAGAACCTGACCTATAACACTGGTGGTGCCATGTTATACGGTTACTATGAATTAAGTCACTTATTAGAATCCAGATTTAACTCAGCAGATTACACGGTTCTCAGAGATTCTAATTTTCATGTGTAGATCTTTTCAGACAGAGATTCAGAGCTTCTAATTGATATCATTGCCAGTCTGGGCTTTGCTCAGTTCGTAGATGCCCCTACTCATGCAACGGGCCACAAACTAGAATGCATTTTTATTGGCAATCTGTCTCTCAACCCTACAGCAATGTTTCTATTAATGTGGTCCAGCCATATGGTGGTCATGTTAGATCTAAAAATAATGGACAACTCACCGCCAGTTAAAATGCCCTACTATGCTAGAAAGGGGAGCCCATGGCACAAAATAGATTTGACTTTGCTGGCTTTAGCTGTTACCAGTTCAAAGCCCAACCATCCTAAGAACTTAGACCTAGCCATCTTAGATTATCACCATTGGATAGGCACACCTGTAAATCAACTAGCTCCTGAAAAAGTGCATATCAGTTGCATAACTAAACCTTCAGAATTGTGATTTTTTTAAAACTTAAAGCACAAAAGCAATTCTGTCGCAGGTAGGAGCATAAATGGAGAAAGAGTTATGACATTTGCAAACAAGATATTTATAAACACTCAATTAGTGAGTATAATACCCTGATTCAAATGGAAAAATCTTCCTACTTTGCTCACAAGATTAAGGGGCTCATTACAAGGCTGGTGATTGTGAGACTGCCAGCCTCATGGTGATGGTCTGACTGCCACATTATGACCCTGGCAATAGGACCACCAGGTGACCGCCGTCCCTGCTAGGAACATGGTTCCCGACAGGCTGATGGTGGTCTGAGTTGTAGTCAGCCATGGTGCAAGTTTCCACCAGCCATTTCATGGCAGGGACCCCACCATGAAAAGGCTGGCAGAAAGCCAGTGCAGTGGGCCACAGGGAGGCCTCTGCACTGCTCATGCCCATGGTATGGGTAGTATAGCGGCCTCCCTGCCCAGCACCCTCAAATGTGTACTGTCTGCTTCAGGTCTCTTTGGTTCTGATAAAAGCCTGGGATCCCTTTGCGGACCGTCTAGGGCTGAAACATGTCGGCCTAATAAGGACAAGGAAATCATAATCACTTCTCCTTTGTCATCTTATTGATTTTAATCATTCCTCCACGTCCCTTGATTAAAATTTTAATACTTAGGTGATCATTATGACATTGGCGGTCATCTGACAGCCACGCCGGTGATGGGAGTAGTACCGCCACCATGCTGGCAGTAATGACTGACAAATTATTACCATGGCGGTGATCCTTCCTATAGACAGCCAATGTACCACCTCAACCGCCAATGCAGTACGGCCACTGACCATGGCAGTAACCATCTCCAGGTAGGCAGAAGACAAGGATCCACACACCATATTATCATATAGCATTCCGCCAGGATTACCGGGGCATTAGCAATGCCACCAAAAACCTGGTGGAAACACATCATATAAAAGGAGACACTCACCTCCAGAGACACAGAAGAGTCTGCGGCCACCATGGTACCAGAACTGGAAGTCTCCCCGATACTGTACCACATGATGGCACTACAGGAGAACTAATGCCAATGTAGACAACGATGGTGAGTACAGCCAACTAGCACACAAGGAGGGAGGGGAGAGTGACACACACACACACACGCACAACATACATCATACACACATACCACACACCTGGGATAATTTGCAGAGAAATCCCACACTAACATAATCCAGAATGTAAGAAAACCAGGACACATACCTTCGGGCCAACCACGGTGATACGTTGGGTATAGAGACTTCAAGATTGTAAATACAAATATTTACAGATAGGGCCATGGGCCAGTCCAAGTGAATCACAATACCACAGGGCAATGTCCAAGGCCAACTTGACCCCTGACAGCCCAGTCACTCCACTGGACAGGGGCATCATGGTAATGGTAGGCAGGCACCTTAGGGGGTAGGGGGCGGTGGGGGGTTTCTTTTTTGCAGGAGGTTCCTTGTGCCTGGGTTTGGGAGGGGGTGGGTCCTTTCCCTTCCAGTTTGGTGGTGGAGGAGTGGCCTTGGGACGGGGGGGCTAGAGTGCTATCCTTTTTCATCTTAGTGGCAGGAGTACACCTAGGGGAAAGAACAGGAGTTGGTTTGGAGCTGGAGGTACAGGGCTGGTGGTGGGACTTTTCTCTTACAGCTAGGATGGGGATGGTGGAGGAGGGAAAAGGTCAAGGTGGGAAAGGAAATGCTTCATAGGACCACTGGGGTCGGATGTGAGAGGAGGTACAGGTGTGGATGTAGTGGGAGTGGTAGTAGTAGGTGTTCTGGACTTGGGTGCAGGTGCATGGACAGTGTGCATGTGTGAGGTAGATGGCTGTTGGGTGTCTGTGTGGAAGAGTTTGTCTGTCTTTGGAGGAGGCAGACAGGGTGGGGGAGGACAAACAGGATGTGTGGATGGATGTTGTGGTGGTGTCTGCAAGTGAGGTGGGTGTGCTGCATGAGGTGGTGATGGTGGTGGTGACTGTGCACGTAGTGTGTGTGGTGCATGTTTGTGGGTCTGCTGTTGTGGTGACTGTGGACAAGGCTGTGCAGGATCTGGGACTGTTGATGATGTGCATGCTGATGTGACTGTGAGGGAGGAGAAGGAGGGAGAGACAGTGGAGGCAGTGGCTGATGTGTGTGCATCTGTGTGTTGGCTGTGTTTGTGCTTGTTGACTGAAGTGTGGTACCTGTGTTAGTCTGTGCGAGTCCTGTCTGTTGTTTTGGGTGCATGTTTGTCAGAATGTGTGAGTGGGATGGGTTGGAAGACAGGGAAGAGGTAGATGGAGGAGGAACGGAAGAAACAGGGACTCTGGCTGCCATCAGAGCGGAGGCCAGAGCCTGAAACGATTTCTGTAGGGCCGACAAGCCACAGAGAATGCCCTTCAGGAAGGCATTGCATTGCTGCATCTGGGATGCCAGCCCATGGATGGCATTCACTATGGTTGAATGCCCTACAGAGATGGATCTCAGGAGATCAATAGCCTCCTCACTGAGGGCAGCAGGGCTGACTGGGGTAGGACCTGAGGTGCCTGGGCCGAAGGAGATGCCCAGCCTGCTGGGTAAGCGGGCCCTAGCAACTTGGTGGGGGGCTACTGGGAGGGCAGTGCTGGTACGGGGGTGGCCGAATATGAAGTTGCTGCCGTGGTCCCAGAGGGGTCTGCCACCAACAGGGAGCTTCCATTGGAGAAGGAATCAGAATCAGATGTATTAGCGCCTGTCTACCCGTGGTGCTCCCCTCGTCCTCCGTCCCACTGGTCCCTTCGGCATCTGTGAACTCTGCCTCCTGGGTCCCGTGGGCTGCAGCTCCTTCACTCGCCAGTGCCCATGCCCCTTCGCCAGGTGATGCTAATGCACACATGGACAGGATGACAAAATGAGAGAGGGGTGGGGGACAAAGAAAGGGAGCACAGAGTCAATTACAGCACCAACAGCACAGATGGCATACACATCACTATCACTCACTGGGACTAAGAATGGGCAGTATGGATCACAGTGGCATTCCATTAGCTAGGTACTACAGCAGGTAGGACACAAATGCTTCCATCTGCACACCTACTGGGACCAACTAACCCCTGTCTGCCATGGAAAGCTAGCTACCTATCAATTCAAAATATGCATACAACACTACATACCTAAGCAAGACCACGGAGCAATGTCTAAACTGGCTTATTGGGGCATCCACTGACTAGAACCTTGCACCCAAATCCCATGGTAGGCAACAAATAATGAATATCACACACACTGTACTCACCCCCTTGTGGCTGCTGTGCTGCCCTCAAATGCCAGCTCTGGGTAGGCCCCTGAGGGGGGTCAGGTTCCGACGGGCACCCCTCCCTTGCTGGGAGGCCATCCCCAGCTGGGCCTCCATGGTCTCCCAGTCCGAGCGTCTCAGGTCCTCCCACTGTTTCCTGCACTCGGTACTCCACTGGCTATGGACCCCTAAGGTCCGCACGTCCTTGGTGATGGCACACCCCAATCCCTTTTTGTGATGGTTGCTGACCTGCAGAGGAAACAAAGACAGAAGGACAGGATGAACCAAACAATCCAGCCTGTCCCACATATGGACTACATACTGCATTTGCACCTCATCAAGCACACGCATGACCCGTACCTCTTCATTCACATTGCCTGCAGCCATACCCTCCCAAAAGGCACACTGCCAGCACACACATACATCTACGTGCAGCCATGTCGCATACATCGCACCCATGATGTGCTCACCTGTTGGTCTGGAGGCCCATTCAACTGCCCATACAGGGGTAGGACCCCATCCACGAGCCTCTCCAACTCCTCCAACATGAAAGCTGGGGCCCTTTCCCCTTTTGCATGGGCTATGGCAGGTTCCAGACATAGGTCACAGCAGCACACGCAGTGGAGATGTAGTCCGGTGGAAAGTTAGGAATCAAGTGAAGTAGTAGGAAGAAAATGGTGGTTACATCCGCCGGAGTTGATCATCATTGGTCCCTGTACTACAGAGAGCCCCATGTTAGCCAGTGAGGAATTGCACCACATCACACATCACCCTCTGCACAACACACACACCACACAACACCCATGTATGTGGTGTGTGGTATGTGACAGATGTATGAGTAGTTGTGGTATGTGTGTGCAGTTGTCTCTGGGATTGACGTGGCAACGTGTGGAGGTCTTCTTGCGTTTGCAAAGGTTTGTGGGTAATGTGGTGGTGTGTTTTATAGTGCTGTTGGTGGGTGTTTGTGGTGCGTGTATCTGTGTCAGTTTTTTTTTTTTTGTTCTGGCCAATCTTGGATTGTTTTGTATTTGGGTGGCCATTCCCGCCTTGTCGGTGTGCACCACCAATGGCTTACCGCTGTTGAATATCCGCTGTGGTGATTTGTGGGTCATTATTTGGAGGGCATTGTTTTGGTGGTATAACGGTATGGGTGCTAGTTCTGCCAGTTTATCGCGTTCAGTAGATCTGGCGGTTTTGTGGTTGTGGTTGGTTTCTGTTATTTTGTGTATATGTGTCATAATCTGGCAGATGGATGTTCACCTCTGCGGCGGTATGTTGGCGGCAGTCACCGCGGCGGTATACGGAATTTACCACCAATGTCATAATGAGGGCCTTCATGTGTAGGCGGTAGGGATTTTAGTCTGGATACTTCCTTTTTCCCTGTATCTCCTTTGAGGACTCCTCTCAGTCGGGTGACCAGGGCCTGCCTGTCATTAGATTATGCTTTGGTGAGCACAGGATGGCCGATGATAAAGCAGGACACCAGGGGCTGTGTAAGGCCATCTTGTACTTGTGCTTCTGTCAGTGGTTTACTAGGAGCTAGGGACCCACCCAGAATATGAGAATCTCCTTAAGACATTGAGTGGTAGGTGTCTCTATTTATGATGGGTGGATTTGTTCTTCATGAGGCAGATGAATCAAAGCATGGAAATCAGCATTATAAGAATGGTAAAAAAGATAAACAATTCATCAATGATAATGTTACTGTGTTGGTACACTCCTATCTGTTATTACCCACACTATCGAGAGCATAGTGGAAGTACCCTCTGATAGATCAGATGAGATAGCTTAGCCCCCATACCTGGGTATAATTTACTGGGAAGTCAGTGTAGGAGGCTGGACTGGCTTGTAGTGAGTACCAAGGGGTACTTACACCTTGCACCAGGCCCAGGTATCCCTTATTAGTGTAGAGGGGTGTCTAGCAGCTTAGGCTGATAGAAAAGGTAGCTTAGCAGAGCAGTTTAGGCTGAACTAGGAGACAAGTGAAGCTCCTACAGTACCACTAGTGTCACTTGCACAATATCATAAGAAAACACAATACACAGATATACTAAAAATAAAGGTACTTTGGGCCGTATTTATACTTTTTGGGGCACAACTGCGCCAACGCAGTTGTGCGTCAAAAAATGTAACGCCGGCTAACGCCATTCCAAAGCACCTTGCGGGCGCCTTATTTATGGAATGACGTTAGCCGGCGGAGCTGCCTGGTGTGCGTAAAAAAAAATGACTTACACCAGGCAGCGCCGGCGTAGGGGAAAATGGAGCTTGGGTGTCAAAAAATGGGGCAAGTCAGGCTGAGGCAAAATTTTCGCCTCAACCCGATTTGCGCAATTTTTTTGGACTCCCAACCCCCTTGAAATGACTCCTGTCTTAGCAAAGACAGGAGTCATGCCCCCTTGCCCAATGGCCATGCCCAGGGGACTTATGTCCCCTGGGCATGGTCATTGGGCATAGTGGCATGTAGGGGGGCACAAATCAGGCCCCCCTATGCCACCCAAAAAAACAAAAAAAAATACTTACCTGAACTTACCTTAAGTTTCCTGGGATGGGTCCCTCCATCCTTGGGCGTCCTCCTGGGGTGGGCAAGGGTGGCAGGGGGTGTCCCTGGGGGCATGGGAGGGCACCTCTGGGCTCCTTCCGAGCCCACAGGTCCCTTAACGCCTGCCCTGACCAGGCATTAAAAAATGACGCTAAAGCGGCTGGACGTCATTTTTTTTGACCCGCCCACTCCCGGGCGTCATTTTTGCCCGGGAGTGTAAATACGACGCACATGCCTCGGAGTCATTTTTTAGAAGGGAACGCCTACCTTGCATATCATTAACGCAAGGAAGGTGTCCACGCAAAAAAATTACGCAAACTCCAAGATCTTTGGCGCTAGACGGGTCTAACACCAAAGTATAAATATGGAGTTAGTTTTGCGTCGGATTTGCGTAAAAAAAAACGACGCAAATCCGGCGCAAACAGAGTATAAATATGCCCCTTTATTTTTATGACAATATGCCAAAGTATCTCAGTGAGTACCCTCAGATGAGGATAGCAAATATACACAAGATATATGTACACAATACCAAAATATGCAGTAATAGCTATAGAAAACAGTGCAAACAATGTATAGTCACAATAGAATACAATGGGGGCACATAGGGATAGGGGCAACACAAACCATATACTCTAGAAGTGGAATGCGAACCACGAATGGACCCCAAACCTATGTGACCTTGTAGAGGGTCGCTGGGACTGTAAGAAAACAGTGAGGGTTATAAAAATAGCCCACCCTAAGACCCTGAAAAGTGGGTGCAAAGTGCACCTAAGTTCCCCAAAGAGCACAGAAGTCGTGATAGGGGAATTCTGCAAGGAAGACCAACACCAGCAATGCAACAACGATGGATTTCCTGACAAGATTACCTGTGGAACAAGGGGACCAAGTCCAAGAGTCACGATCAAGTCGGGAGTGGGCAGATGCCCAGGAAATGCCAGCTGTGGGTGCAAAGAAGCTGCCACCGGATGGTAGAAGCTGCGGATTCTGCAAGAACGACAAGGGCTAGAAACTTCCCCTTTGGAGGATGGATGTCCCACGTCGTGAAGAGTCGTGCAGAAGTATTTCCATGCAGAAAGACCGCAAACAAGCCTTGCTAGCTGCAAGGGTCACAGTTAGGGTTTTTGGATGCTGCTGTGGCCCAGGAGGGACCAGGATGTCGCCAATTGTGTGAGGAGACAGAGGGGGCATCCAGCAAGACAAAGAGCCCACTCCGAAGCAAGCAGCACCCACAGAAGTGCCAGAACAGGCACTACAAAGTGGAGTGAACTGGAGCTCACCCAAAGTTGCACAAGAGGGTCCCACGAAGCCGGAGGACAACTCAGGAGGTCGTGCAATGCAGGTTAGAGTGCCAGGGACCCAGGCTTGGCTGTGCACAAAGGAAATCCTGGAAGAGTGCACAGGAGCCGGAGTAGCTGCAAAACACGCGGTTCCCAGCAATGCAGTCTAGCGTGGGGAGGCAAGGACTTACCTCCACCAAACTTGGACTGAAGAGTCACTGGACTGTGGGAGTCACTTGGGCAGAGTTGCTGAGTTCAAGGGACCTCGCTCGTCGTGCTGAGAGGAGACCCAGAGGACCGGTGATGCAGTTCTTTGGTGCCTGCGGTTGCAGGGGGAAGATTCCGTCGACCCACGGGAGATTTCTTTGGAGCTTCTAGTGCAGAGAGGAGGCAGACTACCCCCACAGCATGCACCACCAGGAAAACAGTCGAGAAGGCGGCAGGATCAGAGTTACAAGGTCGCAGTAGTCATCTTTGCTACTTTGTTGCAGTTTTGCAGGCTTCCAGTGCGGTCAGCAGTCAATTCCTTGGCAGAAGGTGAAGAGAGAGATGCAGAGGAACTCTGATGAGCTCTTGCATTCGTTATCTAAGGAATTCCCAGAAGCAGAGACCCTAAATAGCCAGAAAAGGAGGTTTGGCTACCTAGGAGAGAGGATAGGCTAGCAACACCTGAAGGAGCCTATCAAAAGGAGTCTCTGACGTCACCTGCTGGCACTGGCCACTCAGAGCATTCCAGTGTGCCAGCAGCACCTCTGTTTCCAAGATGGCAGAGGTCTGGAGCACACTGGAGGAGCTCTGGGCACCTCCCAGGGGAGGTGCAGGTCAGGGGAGTGGTCACTCCCCTTTCCTTTGTCCAGTTTCGCGCCAGAGCAGGGCTGGGGGATCCCTGAACCGGTGTAGACTGGCTTATGCAGAGATGGGCACCATCTGTGCCCATCAAAGCATTTCCAGAGGCTGGGGGAGGCTACTCCTCCCAAGCCCTAACACCTTTTTCCAAAGGGAGAGGGTGTAACACCCTCTCTCTGAGGAAGTCCTTTGTTCTGCCTTCCTGGGCCAAGCCTGGCTGGACCCCAGGAGGGCAGAAACCTGTCTGAGGGGTTGGCAGCAGCAGCTGCAGTGAAACCCCGGGAAAGGCAGTTTGGCAGTACCCGGGTCTGAGATAGAGACTCGGGGGATCATGGAATTATCTCCCCAATGCCAGGATGGCATTGGGGTGACAATTCCATGATCTTAGACATGTTACATGGCCATGTTCGGAGTTACCATTGTGACGCTATACATATGTTGTGACATATGTATAGTGCACGCGTGTAATGGTGTCCCCGCACTCACAAGGTCCGGGGAATTTGCCCTGAACAATGTGGGAGCACCTTGGCTAGTGCCAGGGTGCCCACACACTAAGTAACTTAGCACCCAACCTTTACCAGGTAAAGGTTAGACATATAGGTGACTTATAAGTTACTTAAGTGCAGTGGTAAATGGCTGTGAAATAACGTGGACGTTATTTCACTCAGGCTGCACTGGCAGGCCTGTGTAAGAATTGTCAGATCTCCCTATGGGTGGCACAAGAAATGCTGCAGCCCATAGGGATCTCCTGGAACCCCAATACCCTGGGTACCTCAGTACCATATACTAGGGAATTATAAGGGTGTTCCAGTATGCCAATGTAAATTGGTGAAATTGGTCACTAGCCTGTTAGTGACAATTTGGAAAGAAATGAGAGAGCATAACCACTGAGGTTCTGGATAGCAGAGCCTCAGTGAAACAGTTAGTCATAACACAGGTAACACATACAGGGCACACTTATGAGCACTGGGGCCCTGGCTGGCAGGGTCCCAGTGACACATACAACTAAAACAACATATATACAGTGAAATATGGGGGTAACATGCCAGGCAAGATGGTACTTTCCTACAGTCAGGAATGCAGTCTCGTGTAGTGCAGCCTATCAGCCTCACAGAAGTGCTCCTCTGCTGAATGTAGCACCAAGGCAATCTATATAATTAAAGCACTGTGCACATCGCATTGTGTCAGAGCTGTAGAGCCGATGTACGGATTTGTCTGTGGTTCTGGAGATGTCTCCTAAGGACAATCATGATGCAAGGCCACCACTTTCTGTGTGCCTAGCCTTAGGCCAGGGGTACAGACTTCATTGCAGTGACACTTGCATGGAATAGGCTGAATGTACAGCTTCTTTTCGGTACATCGCACAAGTTTAATATCATGTAAAAAGTCACCATCAGAAAAAAGATACCAAGCTAAAATCTGTACTCTAAAATGGAGACCTTGGCCCTCATTAGAACCCTAGCAGTAAATGCCGCCTACTGCTGTGATGACGGCCGCCAACATACCGTGACTGGCGGTATACTGCTATGGGTATTATGACCCACACTGAGAAATCCGCCACTATACAGACACCCACACAAGTCCGCCAGACCAAAGGTCAGTGATAAACTGGCGGTACCAAAACCCACACAGTTACGCCAACAGGAATACGCCCACAGTATCAGGCCCCACGAATCACCGCTGAGGACTTTCTACTGCGGAAAACCATTGGCGGTACACACCGCATGCTCAAAATACACACACACACACAAAACAACACCACATTGGGCAATTCAAACTATACACACCTGACACACATACACACACCACACCCACAACACTATAAAACACCCACCCATATTACCCACAACCCTTTCAATGAGAAAAAAAGATAGCAAACAGAGAGAGACAAGTCAGGAGCACCCACTCAATCAGAGACACAAAACACCATCACCCATATACCATCCATGCACCTCACACCACACACCCCAACACATCACCCCACACATCACCCCACACATCCTCACGCATACCACTTACACCACATCCATGGCACCCCAAAGACACCCCAGGTTTTCAGAGGAGGAACTAAGGGTGAGGGTGGAGGAAGTCATCGGGTAGAGCCACAGCTATTCGGATCACATGTGTAGCAGATGTCCCTTGCAAAGAAGATGGAGCTATGGCGGAGAATCGTGGACAGAGTCAACGCCGTGGGACAGCACCCCAGAACAAGGGATGACATCAGGAAGAGGTGGAACGACCTGCGGGGGAAGGTATGTTCCGTGGTTCCAAGAAAACAGGTAGCTGTACAGAGGACTGGTGGTGGACCACCACCTCCTCCCCCATAACTACCAACATGGGAGGAGCAAGTCTTGGCGATCATGCATCCTGAGGGCCTCGCAGGAGTAGCAGCAGAACAGGACTCTGGTAAGCCAATTCTTTACTACTTTATCCCCCCCTACCTGCATGCCATCACATACCCCCACCCTCACCCTCACTCCCATTACTCCACCACCTCACATATACCCCACTATCACAACCCACCTATCCCAATACCAAGCCCTGCATGCCACAAAAATCCATGGAACCCCATCACAGACCTGCATGGACACACATCACCACACCATGCCCAGTAGAGACAATCACCTAGCCCACAAAATCACCACGCATACAAGGCAAAGCTGACAGGGAAATCACAACCATAGAGGGAAACACACCCATGCACAAGATGGCACATGCAGATACAATAACACTGAATTTACATCCCCACAGGACCCCTACTCAACGTCACCGGAGAGGAGTTGCCAGCTACATCCAGCCCCACCCCCCCCAGAAGAGGCCCACAGTGATGACTGCAGCTCTGCAAGCCTGGATCCTGATGAACAACCTGGCCCATCAGGGACCTCTGGACAGTCAGTTACCCTGCCACATTCCCAACCCACCACAGAGCCTCCCCCCTCAGGAAACATCAGCACAGCACCCACCCAGCAGGCCCATGCCACTGTCCCCAGGACATGTCAATAAGCAGTGTGTCCACCACTACAGGGCCCCCAGGCAACCCCACAAACCCAGGACAATCAGGGACCTGGGGTCACTGGCAGTAGGCACATGGTTCAGAGTACAGAGGTACAGGACAACAGGGAAGCTAGGAGGACTGCTGTGTGACGGGGGGACAGGCCCAGGGAACCCACTCTCTAGGAGGCACTCACCAACATCCTGGGAGCATACCACCATTCCCAGGAGACGATGGGCCAGACATTGGCCAAGTTGCCGGAGACCCAGCGGCTGTAGGAGAGACAATACCTGGGCATCTGGGAGGACCTCAAACACATCTACACCATCCAGGTCACCATTGCAGGGGTGCTGGCTGACATGGCCAACACCATGAGGTAGGCAGTGGCACACCAACGGACCTCTGACACTAGCCACACCGAAGAACTGTCCTCCACCTCCGCTGGCGCTAGTGGACAGGAGGCCCCTCCACAGGAACAACAGGCCACCAGCACTCCACCCCCTGCAGAAGGAGAACCACCCCACAAGCGGTCCCTGCGATCCAGGTAGAAGCCATAGAACATTGCCAAGACCCCCACCAGGACGGGGACAGGAGGGACGACCACAGACAGCGACTCTTCCTCCGATGGAAGCTCCCTGGCGGTGGCGGACACCTCTATGACCACCCCAATAACAGGTACAGCCGCCACCCCCTCTACCAGCACTGCCCTCCCAGCGGCCCCTGAGCGTGTTTCCCGTGCACTCACAAAGAAGGGTGGGCATCTCCTTCGCCCCAGGCACCCAGGCCCTGCCCCAGTCAGCCCTGCTGCCCTCAGTGAGGATGCTATTGACCTCCTGAGATCCCTCACTGTTAGACAGTCAACCATTCTGAATGCCATCTAGGGTGTTGAAAGGCATTTGCAACAAACAAATGCCTACCTGGAGGGCATTCACTCTGGCGTGGTGGCCCAACAGAGAGCATGTCAGGCTCTGGCCTCAGCACTGATGACAGCCATTGTCCCTGTCTCTAGCCTCCCCCTCCAACTTCCCCTACCCAGTCCCAATTCCCTCAACCCCAGCCTATCCCAAGCACACCTTCAGACCAGCATTCACCCAAATCAACACACAAAAGTGGCTCAGGCAAACACAAGCACCACACTTCATCTCACAGGCACACACATAAGCACTATCCCCATGCAGACACACCAACATCCATTGCCTCCAATGTTTCCCCCTCCTCCTCCTCGTCCACCTCCCTCCCAGTAGCGTCTCCACTCACACCTGCATGCACTACATCCTCATCCACTACCTCCATCACCAGCACACCCATCACTACACACCCCTCACTGGCGGTCAACACCCCCACATCCATGCACACATCCCCTGTGTCCTCTCCCACTGTATCTGTGACCCCTCCTCCCAAAGTATACAAACGCAAGCACCCACCCACCCAACAGCCATCCACCTCACAACAGCATCCATCCCATGCACTTGCACCCAAACTCAGCATACAGACACCTCCTACAACCACTCCCTCTTCCTCCACTCCCAAACCCTCTCCCTCTTCCCACCCCAGTGTGCCTAAGAAGCTTTTCCTGGCAAACTTTTACCTCTTCCCTCCCCCTCCCCATGTCCTTCCCCTAGGGCCAGGGTTGCCAAAACCCAGCCCAGCACCTCAGCCACCAAGTTCACGTCTGCTGTGGTTCCTGCAGCTCTTAGAGGCCTAAAGGGAGCACCTGTCAGCCCAGCCAGTGTGCCACCAACCCCTGCCAAGGCCAAAACCATTCCACCACCTGACAAGATAAAGAGGGGGACAACATCCAGCAAGGGGAAGGAGCCCCAACCACCTAGCAAGGCCACCTCAAAGACTCCAGCTGCCAGACCCAAGGTCACACCACCATCTGCCAAGGTGAGGAAGGGGCACAAAACACCAGGCAAGGCACTTCGGCCATCCGATGCTGCAGGTGAAGGCATGGTGGCTACCAGCACAATCGCCATAACCACCAGCACTGTCACCTGCACCGTGGCCAGCACCGCCAGCAGTCCCGCTGCTAGCACCACCGCAAGCACCGCCACCTGCACCGCCGCAAGCACCACTACTGTCAGTAGCAGCAGCCCCAGTGGGCAGCCGTCTGAGGCTGCAGGAGAAGGTCTGGAGCCTCCCTCCACCACTGGCAGCACCCCCACCAGCACTGGCACTACCACCAGTTTGCAACCGAAGCCGCCGCCAGATGGAGTCTAGCCCTGCCTCCATGGACTATCATGCAACCTGGTCCCTGCAAATCTTGTGCCTCAGAAACCCAGGTGATGGACTGTGAGCACACACACTCCAAGTGTTGCATCACTGGCCACAAAGCCCCCTCCAGAACCAGTGGAGAAATGCATCCACTCACCCTATCCTTGGCAGGATGAAGCACACTGGGCACAAAGCCTCCTCCAGAACGAGTGGAAGAAGGCATCCACCCACCCTATCCTTGGCAGGATGAAGCACACTGGGCACAAAGCCCCCTCCAGAACCAATGGAAGAAGGCATCTATTAGAGAGACTATGGCCTTGCACTCCCCAGGACCAAGCAGTTGGCAAACCACCCACTTGAGAGACTGTGGCCTTGAACTCCCCAGGACCAAGCAGTGGGCAAACCACCCACTAGAGAGACTGTGGCTTTGTACTCCCCAGGACCAAGCAGTGGGCAAACCACCCACTTGAGAGACTGTGGCCATGCACTCCCCAGGACATCGCTGTGGGCATGGAGCCCCCTCCAGGAGCAGTGGCGGTATTCCATCTTTCAGCTGAGGTGCCCCACCTTCCCCGTCCCCCTGAGGTGCCTGTTTGTTTTCCACCTGATGCCCCTGCAGAGTTCTCTCTGTATTGAGGCAGGAGTCAAGTATGGACTTGGCCTCTGAGATTTGGCCCAGTGGCCCACGGACATTTTGAGTGGACAATGTACCACCTTATGTATATATTGTATATTTTTGTAAATACTGTTTTTCAAATTGTTACGTGTATCTGACTATTTCTAATAAATCACTGATTAGACTCTAATCCTTTTGTCCTTGCATTCTTCCAGGGGGTTACAGGGTGTAAATGTGTTGCGTGCTGCGTGTGTGTGTGTGTCACTTTCTTTTTCCTCCCCCCTCCCCTGTGTACTAGATGCAGTCTCCATGGTCGTCGCCGCCGCCGTTGGTACTCCTGGTAGATGAGGAGGTAGACCAGCATGGGCAGGACCTGCAGCTCGGGCTCCATGGCGTCCTGGTTCTTCGTTGAGTGTTGAAAGGTGAGTGGTTTCCCTTCTGGGCACTGTTTCCGCCGTGCTTTTGAAGCGTTGGTAACGCCCTGGAAAAGCTGGCCGATGGGGGGGTTGTGATGGGGTGGGCGGTACATTGACTTCCGCCTGTCTGTTGGCGGTTACCGCTGCGGTGTTTGTTGCTACCACAGTGGCAGTCAGAATATTACAGTGGCTGTCTGTGTTGGCAGTTTCCGCTGGGGTCATGATTCCATTTTTGTTACCGCTGGCCTGTTGGCGGTATTACCGCCGCTTTAACACCGACCGCAAGGGTTGTAATGAGGGCCAATGTAACAACACCAGAGAATCAACACACCCAATCACACATTCATTTAACAAGACATACGTCATACCCTGCAAACATACATTACAACAGGTCTGACATACCAATCACCACACACATTCATGCACACAGTACAACCACACACGGGCACACAACGCTTCAAATAACACGTCAAAACAATCACCACACACAATATTAAAACCTTCGCTGCCAGACCTTTTCCACATCAGGTGCTAGGCCTTTTTTTTTGGCTATTTGGAGCAGTTTGCGCTTAGGCCCTCACCAAATTGATGTCCTTTTTTTCCAACATCCTAGGGATTCTAGAGGTGCAGAGAGTATGTGGGTTCCCCTGAAGAAGACCAAGAAAAAACGGTGGGAAAAAAGGGCTGCAAAAGAAGGCTTGTGGTTTTTTCACTGAAAATGGCATCAATGAAGGGTTTGCGGTGCTAAAATCACCAGCTTCCCAGCTTTCAGGAAAAGGCAGACTTGATTCAGAAAACCCAATTTTTCAACACAATTTTGGCATTTTACTGGGACATACCCCATCTTTACAATTTTTTGTGCTTTCAGCCTTCTTTCACTTAGTGACAGAAATGGATGTGAAACCAGTGCTGGATCCCAGAAAGCTAAACATTTCTGAAAAGTAGACAAAATTCTTAATTCAGCAAGGGGTCATTTGTGTAGATCCTACAAGGTTTTCCTACAGAAAATAACAGCTGAAATAAATAACTATTGAAATTGAGTTAAAAAAAACAGCTATTTTTCTCAATGTTTTACTCTGTAACTTTTTCCTGCGATGTCAGATCTTTGAAAGCAATATACCATTACGTCTTCTGAACTCTTCTGGTTGCAGGGTATATAGGACTTGTAGGTTGATCAAGAACCCTAGGCACCCAGAGGCAAAAAAGTAAGCTGCACCTTGCAATGGGTTTTCATTTTATACCGGGTATACAGCAATTTATTTAGTGAAATATAAAGAGTGAAAAATAGGTTATCAAGAAAACCTTTGTATAACCAAAATGGGCACAAGATAAGCAGAAGCAATGGTTATTTTCACATCTGTGAACTCCGGGGTGCCTATACTAGTGTGTGAATTACAGGACATTTCTCAAATAGATGTCTTTTTTACACACTGTCTTACATTTGGCAGGAACAAATATAGAGAAATACAAGGGGCAATAACACTTGTTCTGCTATTCTGTGTTCCCCCAAGTCTCCCGATATAAATGGTACCTCACTTGCGTGGGTAGGCCTAATGCCTGCAACAAGACACGCAACATGGACACATCACATTTTAAAACTGAAATCTGACATTTTTGGAACATGTCTAGCTGTGGATTTTGGCCTCTAGCTCAGCCGGCACCGAGAGAAACCTATCAAACCTGTGCATTTTTTTAAACTAGAGACCTAGGGGAACCGAAGATGGGGTGACTTGTGGGGTTCTCCCCAGGTTCTGTTACCCAGAATCCTTTGCAAACACCAACATTTGGCAAACAAAATTTTTGGAAAGTAGATACCTAGCTGAATCGAAGATGGGGTGACTTGTGGGGTTCTCACTAGGTTCTGTTACCCAGAATCCTTTGCAAACCTCTTTTTCCTTATATTTCGGTGATAGAAAGTTCTGGAATCTGAGAGGAGTCACCCAGCGTTCCACCAAGTCTCCTGGAAAAAATTGTACCTCACTTGTGTGAGTAGGCCTAGTGCCCGCAACAGGAAATGCCCCAAAACACAACGTGGACACATCACATTTTCCCAAAGAAAACAGCTGTTTTTTGCAAAGTGCCTAGCTGTGGATTTTGGCCTCTAGCTCAGCCGGCACCTAGGGAAACCTACCAAACCTGTGCATTTTTTTAAACTAGAGACCTAGGGGAACCAAAGATGGGGTGACTTGTGGGGTTCTCACCAGGTTCTGTTACCCAGAATCCTTTGCAAACACCAACATTTGGCAAACAAAATGCTGAGAGAGACATGAAAGGAAAGGAAAAGTCCTTCCTTTCCTACCTCTCCCACCCCACCTCCCGGTGTAGTGTCTGTGAAGGTGGGGGATATGGGGAATCAGTGTAGGTAGTGAGTGTTGGTGTGTCTGCAGGTGGGTGTTATTTGTGTGCATGCCAGTGGTGGGTCTTGTGGTGCTTGTGTTTTTCAGCCTAACCCTTGGATGTTGAGGTGGATGCATGCTTGTCTGTCTGTGTTCTTTGGCTGGGACGGGGCAGAGAGGTTTGGTATTGGGTAGAGGAAGGTGAGACAGAAGACAAAGGGTGACTGGCTGCTCTCAGTGTGGAGGTCAGAGCCTCAAAGGATCTCTGTAGGCCAGTCAGTGCACCATGAATGCCCTCCAGGAATGCCCTCTGCTGGACACTTAATGGCATTCACAATGGTTGACTGACCCACAGAGATAGACCTCATGTGGTCAATTGCCTCCTCAATGAGGGCAGCAGGGATGACAAGAGCAGAGGCGGAGGTGTCTGCAGCAAAGAGTGAGCAGGCACCGGCACCTGGGTGGGGAGCTACAGGGAGGGCGGTGGTAGTAAGGGGGGTGGCGGACAAAGATGGTGCTAGGGTGGTCCCAGAACCGTCCGCCACCACCAAGGAGTGTCTACTGGAGGAGGATTCCGAAGATGATGTGTTGGATCCTGTCTCCCCGTGGCACTTCCCTCACCCTCCGGGCCACTGGGTCCCTCGCTGACGGTGAAATCAAAACTATAGGCATTGTGCCAGCAGCATCCCCACTCACCTGTCTCCTGTTTCCTTCGCCTGCTGATGATGATGCACTTAAACAAAGAGCAAGGGAGAGAGAGGGTCATCACATTCTTCACATACACACATTACAACCTGGACAACTGTAGGTGGTAGCCTGTATAGGCTCTCTCATATAGTAACCCACATAACCTACATAATATCACAACATGTTACTCCCATCCAGCCCTTTATTTCATCCCCGTCACCCACATCATAATCCAATTAAGGTAGCATGACTGGAGCATTCAAAGAAATCACCTGCAAAGCTATATCAGAATGCTAAACATGCACTGGCTGAAGCTGAAAATCTGTCCTCATCCTGATCATAACTATCCATACTCCTATCACCTTTAGGAAAAGCAGTTGACTGATCACAACCTATCATGCATGTTCTGATTCTAAACCTGACAAGTCCATGTCCATAGCAATGTCCCATTATAGTTAAAAATACTCTATACACAGACCACACAGCACCTGCCTTTCAAATCACATGCATGGCTTAACCTTGTGTGCATATATGCCATAATGGGTACAATCACTCATGTAGCCATAACATGATGCACTCCCACACAGGTGTCATCTGATGTATAGAATACATATCCGAAGAACAGCCTTGTCACTACATGTTCGAAATCCCAGAGGAACATCTGCAGACATTGAACACAGATACACCACATCACTTCATACATGCATGTGCAGCTATAGTGGCCTACGTAGCATACACTGACAATCACTGAGTGCAGTGTAAGAACATCTAAACATTAGCCAAATACATCATAGGGCACCTAACATTCCACCTGACATGCTGTTACAGTTACACCACATGACTACATGAGTAAACCAACATCGCTCACAACTTTCCTGACATGTGATTACCTCTACCTAAGTCCAGACAACACATATATCATAGTGAAATAATATGAACACATGATGTACACATGAAACAACATTACTACCATTGCAATGACAACATATTCCACACCAACACCTGTATTAGAAATAGTAGTACAGCTAACCCATTACATCTTGAAATTAGAAGTCAATCATTTTCAATCCCTGTCCAAACTGTCCATATCAGCTAGGCTAAGGGTAACAATGATTGTCCCACTCTATTACATGTGCCCCTAAGTAACCATTGAGACATGATGTGTGCAGCTTATACCATGTGTTTCACTGTTATTGGTAAGACATTTGCACGCATAGCATGGACATTGTATATTGCCAAAGGGTAGCTCTGCCTAGCCACTTATCGCCTCTTGTACAAAGCCATTGGGATAAATGTGATTTGCCCACATCTCACTGGCATGGAAATGCAAAAAAATGGCAAATAGACAAAATCAGACACCCAAAGTAGAATAGCCTTCTGTTACAACCTTCACATACCCCAGAGTATGAAGATGAAGGGACAATGGGATACATCTACAGCGCCATATATACAGACCTATACTGGACATATCTGCAAAGTGATTGAGATGCCTGCCTCACCAGGACAAAAGTAACATAGCCTCTGTACAAAACATGTCAGACACCCAGTTGCAAATATTTGGTGATCAAGACAGATGGAGTGGCCAGACACCTTACCGCTACTAACTCACTTATGTTGAAGGATGGATCTGGACATACTCTGTGGGTAGGATGAAACAGCAGCTTACATCCATATAATGGCTGGGAGGAGTCACACATGTGGCATTGTCATTTGAACATCTCCACATGCAGTCATAGAAATGTCTTGACAGGGGTGATCTAAACATGCACATAAGAAACCATGATACCATATCTACATCTAATAGTCAGGCAATATAGTAACTACCTATTCCCACTAGTCTACATACATGTAGCACCTACAACGTTGTCACAGCTGCTACAGTGTGACTGCAAACACCATACAACCAGACCCAGGTACAAGGATACAGTCAGTGCTTACCACCATGTGGCTGCTGTGCTGCCCTCAAACTCAAATCCACCTCAGAGTAGGCCACGGCCAAAATGCGGGCCATTAGAGGGGTCAAGGTCTGACGGTCACCACTCCTTCATTGGGAGGACATCC
The DNA here is from genome assembly GCF_031143425.1 of Pleurodeles waltl. Taxonomy (NCBI): domain Eukaryota; kingdom Metazoa; phylum Chordata; class Amphibia; order Caudata; family Salamandridae; genus Pleurodeles; species Pleurodeles waltl. The sequence goes on along the minus strand of NC_090438.1, from coordinate 330,851,852 downwards.
CCAAGCTGGGCATTAGTGGTCTTCTGGGCCCAGCGTCTCGTGTCCTCCGATCAATGTGACAATGGGGTCTCCGTCGGCTGTGGACCCCCAAGTTCTGCATTTGGTTGGTGATGGCACGCCAAATCTCCTTCTTATGATCAGCGTTCACCTACATGGATGACACAGACAAAAGGAGAAAGTTATGTACACATGCACCATACCAAGAGGAGTGGTCACTATCCAGCTGTCACTGCAAGTAGGCACACATACCCATCCTCTCTGTTCACACACCTTCACAATATGTCATCTGTGTGCATCTACACCCTCACCAATTCACATGGCCGAATAAATGTCATACACAACACCTATCACAAATGGCTAGGGCATAGTACTCACCTGCTCCTCTGGTGCCCCATTTAGCTGTCCATACAGGGGTAGGACCTCCTCCACTAGCTTATCCATCTTTTCTGGGGTGAAGGTAGGAACCCTATCACCTGCACAATGTGGCATGATGGCTCCCAGAGGAAGTACAAGGCAGCTCACATCTTGGAGGTCTTACTGCAACAGTATCAGGAGTCAAGTGAGCAAAACTGCAGAAAATGGCGATCACGACCTCCACGTACAGGACCATCACCACTGGTGGTCATGCTCATTGGCCCCAAAACTCTAAAGGCAGCAATGTTAAACAATGATAACTTTCACAGCGGGTGCGACTGCCTATCCCTATGACGACTTCCGTCGGCATACTTAAGTCATTTCTAACTGTCCACTACAGTAGGCTAGGCGTCTGCCATTTTGGGCACATGTAATTGATGGATGTGCTAAATTATCTACATCAGTCACTTACTCCACCAATTTTCATTGTGACCGTATGTTGGCGCATCATGGTTGTGCAACATATTGTGACAATATTTATACAATGACATGCTGAGGCTGTCTATATGTTGAGAACTCTATAAAGCTTCTCTGAGGTACATAGGCCACTGCCAGGTATAGATAGATACCAACACATATGTGTGATTAGTCCAGGACAGCTAAGTCATCCACACATTTACAATGACATATGTTTCCTATGCACATTCCAATTTACATGTTAGCCAATGTGCCACAATGAGAGTGAGTTAGGTGCATATCTATGGTCTGTATTTTATGTGTCAGCAGTCCTATGCTTCCTCTACAGATTTTAGGTGTCAGGTAATATACAAGGTGTTGGTGATATGTGCATCCTGCATAACTCTTTGTACATTCTCTCCTTTCAACATAGTTATCCTGCCATGAGAGGAGTGAGACAACCATCAGTGTACCGTCCACTAGTTTACCTGGCAACCATGGAGAACAGGCTTGTCATCCAGACATATCGTCTGAATTGTCATACCATCATGGATCTATATACATAGTTGGAGCCAGATCTGATGCCAGCCATTCGTAATCTCTATTGCAAACCTGCCATCGCTCAAGTATTGTCAGTGCTACACTTCCTGGCCACAGGGTCCTTTCAGAAAACTGTTGCCTTAACATCAGGGATGTCTCAACCCATTTTCAGTCTGGTGTTGAAGGATGTACTGTATGCATTGTTGATACACCTGGACAGCTACATCCGGTTCACCCAAAGAGTGGATGTGGCGTTTGTGAAGGCAGACATTTTTGAGATGGGACACATTCCTCATGTGTTAGGAGCCATTGATGTCACCCATGCAGCCTTGGTCCCTCTCAGCACCAATGATCAGGTGCATAGGAACAGGAAGAACCACCACTCAATCAACGTACAGGTGGTGTGTGTGGCAGAAAAGTACATCTTACAAGTCACAGGCAAGTTTCCTGGATCAGTGCATGATTCCTACATAATGCGGAACAGCAATGTCCCACATCTGATGGCACGATTACAAACAGAGAGGGCCTGGCTGCTTTGTGAGTATGCACTGTAGTTTGTGTTTCAGTGTTATGTCACCTGGCATCCCCTGTCATCACATCATAGCTAGAAACAAAGGCTATTTATATTTTGTTCTACCATTGGTTTCACAAGTAACTCTGGCTATCCAAACCTTCCTTGGCTGTTGACACCAGTGAGGTACCCAGCCATAATAGGGGAACTCCATTTCAGTGAGGCCCACAAGAGGACAAGACGTGTAATCAAGTGGACATTCAGACTCCTAAAGGCAAGATTCAGGTGCCTGGACCTATCTGGAGGTGCCCCCTGCTACTCACCTCACAAGGTATGCCAAATAATTGCCTGCTGCATGCTCCATAATCTAGCCCTGAGACGTCAGATAGCAAAGATAGCAGATGAGGGGGAGGCTGCTGCACCAGTGGCTGGTACTGGTGATATAACAAGTGATGAAGAACCAGAGGAAGAAGGAGCAGCTGACTCTAGCACAGAGCTCATCAATCAGTACTTTCACTGGCATACAGGTATTGAAGTAGACCTTTTAAAGTATTGAATGTGCACATTTTGATGTGGATGGCTGCCATTACACCTCCTGACTTGAATCATCAGTGGGGGTGTAATGAGCTCCAATGCCTATATGTGAGTTGTGGAGGCAGACTGATAGACTGTAAGGTGTACAGAAATAGAGGGTCAGCTCAAACATGTATTGTTACATCTGATCCTAACATACACTTCTGGAATAGACAATCCAGTATTGAGCTATGTTTCTTGCAATCTCCTATCCTCTTTTCCTTCTTCTCACTGAATTAGCAATTTCCTGTTTGACTCTGCAACCTATGGTTTGAGGCATTCATTGACAGTAGCCAATGGTAGTAGATGACAGACATGAGATGTGTTAATGGCAGATAGCTGGTAAAATGGATATACTTACAGTGGGATGAAAACTGCTTTTACTCCGTTTATTCACGTGGAATTGTGACTGTTTTGTCCATTTCCTATTACCAGTGGGGTTGGGGATGTGAAATGGTGTATTTCATGTCAGTTAAAGTATGTGGCCCTTGTGTGAAGAATGGATAATGGCCTCTGGCTTCACAGTGGGTGGAGTAGTTTGTGATAACCATGGGGCCTAGGTGTGTTTTTATTCTGATGATGCTGTCCAAGTTGCAGATAACTGTATAGTGACAAAGTTGGATAAAAAATCCTACTGGTATAGTCCCTATGTTTGTGTACAGTTAATGTCCTTGGTCCTCAGTGATGTTATATGTGTATTGAATTAGATCTGTGATCATGTAGCTATGGTATGTATATGTGAAGAGTCTGTTCCTGTTGATATATGGGTCCAATCTGGGTGCCCCTTCTTTGTAGGTGGGTTACCATAGGCATGGCTTCTTCTACTTGTATTTGTGCATTGTGTGCCACCATGCCTTCAGTCCTGATATTACTCTCTGTCAATCCACTATTTACATATTGGAATACTGATTATACTGTGGTGTTAGCCTGTATTGCAACCTCCCTGACATCTGTTATGTGACATTTCTGTTGTTATGTGTCTCTTGCTGGGAGAGCATCCGTTTGTTGACCATTACACTGGCTGTTCGATGCATGGGGACATGACCTCACCACAGTTGGCAAGCATGGCAATTGTTGATGTATTATGAAAGACATATTTACAGTAGCTTTGCTCAATTGTGATTTATTGTGCATATTAAGATAAGTCAGGTCAAAATCAAAGTGCTTAAATGAAAAAAGGAGTGATGAGTTAGGTCATGGTAGATGGATTCATCAGAGTAGCAGCAAAACCAGTTGGTTACACAGGTCCAGTGTCCTTGTACTATTGGAAAATAGAGTCATGTCTCAGAACAGTCTACAAGGTGTCTCAGTGGCACACAAGGGTGACATATCAGGAGAGATTCACTTCCTAGCAGTGGGTTTGGTCTTGGCGTCTGTTCCAGCTGGATGTCTGGGTGGACGTCCATGTTTGCTGGTGGGGTTTCTTTAGCTACAGAGGGAGGGATATCTAAGGCTTGTGGTTCCGCTGGCAGGGCCTCCATTCCACTAGCTGCTGCAGATGTAGGTGGGACAGATGTTAGGTTGCTAGTGGAAGGGGCCTGATGATGTGTTGAGAAACCAATGAGGGTGGTATTGATGTCCCTCAGCATCCCTACAAAGGTAGCCATGGTGGCATTATGTGACTTCCTGGTGGTATTCCCTCTGCAGCCTTTGATTCTCCCCCAACATGGTAATAATTTGGCCCATCTTGTCCTGGGAAGTTTTGTATGCTCCCAGGCCTTTGGTGATGGTTTTCTGGTCAGTGGAGTCCCTTTGAGGCCCTATAATCTGGCCCGCAGCATCTCTCCCACACACCCTACCCCCAGCTGCCTGTGCCCTGGCATGGTGTGCCCACTCCCAATAGTAGCAGGGCCATCATTGTCAGACATGTCACGGTTCGACTCGAGTCCCTGTACTGTGGGGCACACAAAAGACTGAACAGGCCTTGGGACACAGGTTAGGGGGCGAATGGCTGCTTGTGATGTGGTTGCACCAGAGATGGGCGGTGTTAATCTGGGCAGGGTGGGGCAGGGAGTCGTTGGCTGACCAGATGTCCCAGATGGGCCAAGTTGTTCGTCATTGTCCAGACATCCAGGTGTGTTGTCCTCACTGGGACCTTCATCTCGAGGGGGATGGCAGTGTCTCGTATCCTCTTCATGGTGACAATGGCTGGGTTACCTGTGGAGGGATTGAGACACAGAGTTCAGGTTGGAATGTGTGTTTGATTACCTCTTAATGAGATGCATGAGAGTGGGTTAACATGATCCCCTTCAATGACATTTTACAGATGCTGTATAGCATACCTTTGTTGTACATACTACTCTATGACATGATTTTCAGACTCCATGTTGGGAGCTTCATACAAGTTTGGTACAGATTGCATTGCAGATGGGTTCTGTTTTTGTCGAATTATTGACATGACTGTTCACCTCTGTTACCTCGTGATTTGCGACGCTTGCTAGATGTCACAAATTATGACTGTACAATGCACATGTGTGTCCTGTATCTAGATGTTATGCATGTGCATCGACTCAGCCATCTTACTTTCCAACTCAGGTCAGTCCATTTATGGCTTGGGATATTTGATCTGTGGCCATTAGGAGTGGTCACTCTTCTGTAGCTGTATGTTGGTATATATGCTGTTGTAAGTGTGCCACTGCATTTATGTCATTTCCATGTACTGGTCCTCACTAGGTCAATCTAGATGGTGTAACTATTACTTTAGCTGTACATGTATGAAATGTGATTTGATGTGCACATTCAAGGTTTCACAAAGTTGGGTTAGTGCATTCTAAGAGTCGTCATGATTTGATTTGCCAGCAGTTAACGTGCTATTGCCAAGGGCTGTGGGGAAGTTGGGCTGGGTGGAGTGGTGGCATGCAGGAGAGGGGAATTAGGTGAATAGGTGGGTGGTGCAGTGGGAAATTTAGTTAATTAGAGAGTATTTGGGTGGTGAGGAGGTGTGGAGGACAATACAGTTGTGTGGCATGACTGTTGTGGATACTTATCAGAATCCAGTCCCAGGTATTCCAGTCAGGCCCTCAGAATGCAGTATGTCCATGACCTTCTACTCCCATGATGTGAACTGTGGGAGAGGAGGTGGGAGCCCACCGCCAGTCTTGTGCGCGGTTATCTGGTGGCTGATGCCATGGAATGTACCTTCCCCCTGAGGTCATTCTACCTCTTCCTGGTGTTGTCCCTTGTGCATGGATGGCTGCTTATTTAGGCCCATATTTATACTTTGCTTGCGCCGGATTTGCGTAATTTTTTAACTCCATATTTATACTTTGGCGCTAGATCCGTCCAGCGACAAACTTATGTCGTTTGAGTCATTTTCTGTACGTGAAAACCTACCTTGCGCTAATGACATGCAAGGTAGGCGTTCCCGTGCAAAAAATGACTCTAAGGCATGTGCGCCTTATTTATTCCCCGGCGTCAAAATGACGCACAGGAGGAGGCGGGCATTAAAACAAGGCACCCAGCCGGATTTGCGCCATTTTTTAACACCTGGGTCAGGGCAGGCATTAAGGGACCTGTGGGCTCATTTCCATGGTGGGAGACCATGAAAGCAGTCCACAGGTGCCCTTCCTTGCACCCAGGGACACCCCCTGCCACCCTAGCCCACCCCTGGAGGATGCCCTTGGATGGGGGACCCATCCATGGTGAGTGCAGGTAAGTATCTTTTTTTTCTAAGTAGAATAGGGGGTCCTAAACTGGGCCCGCCTACATGCCACTGTGCCCAATGGCCATGCCCAGGGGATAGAAGTCCCCTGGGCATGCCCATTGGGCAGGGGGCATGACTCCTGTCTTTGCTAAGACAGGAGTCATTTTCATGGGGGTTGTGTGTCAAAAAATGGCACTAGTCAGGTTAGAGACAATATTTTTGACTGTAATCTGACTTTCACCATTCTTTGGCGCACAACCCCCAGTCTTCCCTTCGCCTCCACTGCCTGGTACCATATTTTTTCTATGCAAACCCGGCTGCAGTGCCGGCTAACGTCATTCCATAAATAAAGCACCCGGCTGGCGCGTTGGAATGGCATTAGCCCCGGGAAACTTTTTGACACAAATCTGCCCTGGTGCTGATTTGCGTCAAAAAGTATAAATATGGGCCTTAGTTGACCCTGTCGACTATCCTTTGCCAAAGGTCAATTTTCCTGGCAATCGATGTTTGTTGGACCTGTGCTCCAAACAATTGTGCCTCTACCCTGACAATTTCATCTATCATGACCCTCAACTTCTCATCAGTGAAGTATGGGTGTTGTTGCGGGGACATTGTAGTGTTAGTGTCAATGGTCTGTGGAGGCATTGTGAGTGTAAGGGTGCAGTTTTGGGTAATTTGTGAGATGTGGGTGCTGCGTTATGGGGTGTGACAGCTGTCATGATTTGTGTGTGCTTGTGATCTGTCTTTTGTATTTGTTGTGCTGATGTAGGCTGTGTGCTGAGTGTGATATGTATGTGTGCCTATGATGTGAAGGTGCTATTTCAATTATCATCTCCTACTCTCTCGGTTTGTGAATGGCGTTTTTGTTGCAAAGGATTGTCAGGGTGTGTTACATAGTGCAGTGAGTAGGTGTGCCAGGTGTGTGGATTTGTGTCACGTGTGGGGTATCCAGTGTGGTGTGGTATTCTGCCTGATGAGAGTTTTGACCGCAGCAGTTCACACCACCAAATGTTTTCTGCCATGGAAGAACCACTGTGCTGATTTGTGGCTTGTAATCTGGTGGGTGGACGTTTGTGAACCTGGTGGTGCTGGTGGTGGAATTGCCTCTTTCACTCCCTCCAGTGTCCTGGCGGTCTCAGATTTTTGGCTGTTTTTTGGCGGTCTTCACAGTGTGACTCTTGTTACGGTGGTCGGATGACCAAAAAGACTGCTGAAGCCGTAATGAGGCCCGTATTGTTGATTAATGCTAACACCTCTTCAATCATCCGTAGCATATCCAACAACACTGCACGCATTGCATATATACATTATAGGAACCAAGAACTCTGCTTCTTTGCCAGACATGTAATAGTACATGTAGCTTTACTTCCCCAATGTGTCCCTCTATCATGTTCCATCCCCATTGTACACTCAAAGCTCATCCCTTGTGTTATTACATGCTGCTGGATAGGCTTCCTTTTTTTGTAAACCCTCCGCTAAGGTAGATGTGTTTCTCCATCAGTGAAGACCAGTCCTTCTCCTTTTTTATTGAAAGTATGGAAGATGCATTGAGCTCCATCATCAGAGCACATTTCTCCTGTCCATCATGAGACCCACCAGCCAACACCCTCCCTCCCCCCAAAGTCATCTTCCTTGGAGGGGCCCAGGTCTGCCTCCCATTACCCCTTAAAATTCACCATGAGTTCTGGAGTGCTGTGAATAATCTTTTGGGAAATTAGAGATATTGCTTTCTCTGGAATTACTTCAGAGAGCAGCCTATCCTCTGGAGAGGGGAATGCATCTGCCATGGGTTCTCCCTCTGGGAATAAGCTGCTAAGGAATGGCATAACTGTAGTAATTTGAATGCCTCCAGGCTTCCAGGGTTTTTGGTCAGGTCTCCCTAGTACATCTACTAACTTACTTGTACCTATTATAAACTATTTTCTTGAAGCCCTGCAGGTCACCCACTTCATAAAGCAGGTCACTGTCCCACAAATCACTTGCAAGAATCCCCGTCCATCTTGGATGCCTCTGTTCTGTCCCATGCCTGAAGATCCACCTGAATGCTCTGCAGAAGTGTGGTCGCTTTTAATACAAGGACACAGGGTATCCCCTAGGACTCATTGCATGTCTGTCATCCCTCAAAGATGGCTCATCTAGTGGAGCGAAGGCCCATTCATTAACAACTACCAAGTGTGAGGCTCATTAGAATACTTGCTTTTCTGGGACGACAATCCTCTTCCCAGACGCTGATGGTTAGCTTTCCCAGCGCAATTCAGATGGAGTTCACATTCCATCCATAATAGAGCTTGCATGTTAGTTTCCACGCACCTGAAAAAGTCTGCAGGGATTCAGATAAGTATTCTGGAGGGAGTAAGGTTCTCCCAGAATTTGCCAACATGAGTCTGCATATAAAGGCATTGTTTTGAATCCAGCATGGAAGGAGCTCAGGCGGCAGGGCACAAATCATAAAAGACAGTGGGCATCCCGGTCTGCTCCCCCTCCCAAGTAGGAAGAGGGTCCCATTCAATCAGACAGTAGCTAGTGGGGAGTTATACAGTAGGTCCGCCCAAGTCAAAAAGATTGGTCCGAAGCCCATTTTGGGTCAGCTCTTCTTTTCTTCTTATCTCCATTGCAATGCTCTGCCGACTGTAGAAACAAACACACAACAGCGTACATCATGGAACAAAGTAAAAACAAAAAAAGGACAATTTCTCCAAATGGACTGAACGCAACTTCGTGAGAAAATGTTTTTAAAAATTGTAAATAAAAAAAGTTAAACACCAACTTCCATTTTTTTAATACAAACCTATACTTTTTACTAATTTATTAATTACTTTCTGCTTACAAAAAATTAGTATAGTAAAGATTTAATTCAAAACAACCATTACATCTTCTTTACTTATTTCTAAAATAAAGTAAAAGTTCTTAAATATTTTATTACAGTCTGTTACTATTTTACAATACAATAACAATACAATAAGCATTATTCGGTCATGAAAACCATCAAAGCAGAAGAATACTCCTTCTAAATACAAATTACAAAATAGAAAGTTTAAAAATAAACAATGTATAATAAAATATAAAAGAAGAATACCTTCCATTATTAAAAAATAAAAACAATAAGAGATCTATCAGTGCATATCCTGTGACATACAAATTACAAATTACAATGTTTTTAAATGGCAAGTCCGTATATACCATGCAGCCACAAGGAATAACCTAACTCCTCTACATCCCATGCCTAAATGTTAATATTGCAAAAACATCAAACTGTATTTTATAAGTACAATAAATGAATAATGTTCAATATATAATTACATTATTTTATTTAAAAAATAATAATACTCCAGTATTAAAGTAAATACTAGAATATTAATGTACTTTCCATCTTATACCCCTATATTCTCTATATCCCATCCCTTTATGTCATTATTAAAAAACAACACACAATCAACTTTTAATTATAATTAAAGAGATTTATTAACAATTATCTCCTGGAGATAATTAAATGCATTTTGAAAAAAAAATATGAACACTCAAGTATTAAAATAAATACTAGAGTATTAATACACTTCCCCACCCTTTACCCCTATATTCTTTACATCCCGTACTTAAACTTTATTTTTAAAATTATCGAAAAATTATTTAAAACTAATACTTAATTCATTACTGATAAGAAATACAAAATGTTTAAATATATTAATACACAAGTACAAAGTACCTGAGTTTTAATACACTATCCTACCCTTTACTCCTATATACTTTGCATCCCATACCTAATTTGTATTAATCCAAACTATTCACAATTTATTTACCTTTAAAATGTATTAAATACCTAAAAGAATAATACGTAGACATAATTAAAACTTCATAAATTTGAATACTTACATTTTTAATGAAATACTCCAGTATTAATACACTTCCAGACCCTATACTATATTCCTTAACTACCACCCCTTAATTTTGTTATTCTAAATTATTCATAATTATTTCCCATTTAATAATTCATATATTAAACATGTTTGCAATTTCTATAACTAACTAATGTAAATTAAACAAAAATCTTACTACTCAAATATTTAATTAGCCACATAAGTAATAATACAATTCCCCCATCTATTACTAAAATTAACTTTTATGTATTAAAAGTCACATACTAGTTTAAATAATGAATATATATATTTTTAAATTAAAAATGAATACCTAAGTAATTTAAAAATTACCTAAGTATGAACACACTTACCCACCCTTAAACTATCTATCATTAATGGGCCCTATCTAAATTTAGAAAATAACTTTAACAAAAAAATAAAACATGACATGAGTACTGCAGTGGCCTCCCTGCTCAGCTAGCCTTTCATGTTGGGGAATCAGCAATGAAAAGACTGGCAGAGAACAAGGTTTTAATCAGCAGGGCTGCAATGAGTTCAAAGCTGCCCTGGTTGATTAAAACCAGGATTGCTGCCAACCTATCAGAATCTTGGATCCTGTAGAGACGGCAGTCTGTTGGCAGGTTCCCCCACCAAACTTTTAATGTGGGGGTCAGACTGCCACAGCCACAGCAGTCTGACCACCACTGCAAGTCTGGCGGTCTTGTGACCGTCAGACTTGTCATCAGGCCTTTTGATGTTAAGGCAGGTCATTGTTTAGGCTTCATTGTAATGGCTGTTTCCCGATTAATCTGTTCATTGCTCCACCTCCCAGACACCTCAACATAAAAGCCCTATGTGTCTTCCCATGTCCCCCCAAGCTGAAAGCAGACTGAATTTTTCACCAGAATGGCCTCTCCCCTAGAGTCCATCATAAAGCCTACATGAGACCGGAGCGTGTGTCCTCCTCCATTAAACATTGTGTAGGCATTCCCCCTAAGGTGAATCCTGGCGGACCGCCACGTCTGGACTGCGGGCCTCATTACGAGTTTGCTTGTCTTTTGGTAGTGGCCGCCCATATTACGACTCACACAGGGATGTTTGACAAAAAACAGCCAAAACTCCAAAACCATCAGGACACTGGAGGGTGGGAAAGAGGTGCTCCCACCATCAGCACTGCCAGCCTGCCAAAAAATCTCTGAGCCTATTATGACCCACAAATCTCCATAGTGGTTCTCCCATGGCGGAAGACCAATGGCGGTGTGCGGCAGTCACAAAAGTAATATACCACACCACATTGGATAGTTTAAAAACCCACACCTGACACACATCCACACATCCGTCACCCCTACACACTGCACTATAAAACACACCCCTTCATACCCCACAATCCTTTGCAACCATAAGGCTATACACTATACACAGCTATACACAGCTCAAAAAAGGCCAGACTCAATCTGAATCCATAGATTAGGTACCCCTAGCACATATCACACACCTGCACAATACACCCAACACAACAATTAGTACCCCACACATTAAACACCACCGGTCATCCACTTACATCACAGCACCCACACTTAAGCACCAATTTAATTTACCTTTTTTTTACTTCCTTACCATCTCGTCCACCACTACCATGTCCCTACAAAAGCATCCCAGTTTCACAGATGATAAATTGAGGGTCATGGTGGAAGAAATCATCAGACCAGAGCCACACTGTCGCAGGATGGACGCTAGCAATCACACAGGACTCGTTGATTCTACAGGTAAGTGGTTTTTATTGATTGTATGTAACAGTTTCTGGTGATGAAAGTCTTTTGTAATATGTTTCTGTTCTCCAGACGTCTTCTCTAGACAGGGTTTAAGGATCTTTTCTTCTTCTTTCTGTATTCTTCGTAGGCCTCTCGGGAAGCATGTGTGGAAAGAAGAAGAAGAAAAGTCTCTGTAAGTACTTGTGGAATTCCCTTCCCTTATTCTCCCTAATGTGTGCCTCAACCCTTTCGTGCTTTCCTTCATCTCTCGTGTCCCTTATCTCTTTCAATAGTGCAACCCACAGTATTGTCCTCGGTGCCTTCTTGACTTGCTGTTTCCATACGTCCGCTCCTTCTCCGCACACCCGCCGCCGTCCTCCCTCTCTGCTCCGCGACCTGGCTCTTTGACGTCCCAGGTTACCGTGGAAACGGACTCGAGCGCACTTGATTGGTTGAACCCAGAGACACCTCCGGGTCAGCCCAAGAATCGTCAGCACCGGGCGAGATATTGTGGGGTTCAGCCCGGTCCGGCCCGTCACACACACTTATTTGGAGAAGAAGTCCATCAAACATCTATCGCCAGGAAAATTGAGATGTGGCAAAGAATAGTCAAAGGGTTGAATTCTGTAAGCAAATATCCACGCATAAGGGAAGACATCAGGAAAGGTAGAGTGACCTCAGGGGGAAGATGTGTTTCCATGGCCCCCACCTCCTCCCGCTACTTTTACATCATGGGAGGAGAAGGTCTCAGACATCCTGTATCCTGAGGGCTTGACAGGAATACCTAGGGAAGAGGAGTCAGGTAAGTCACAACACCTATGATGTCACCCTAAACTTCTGTCTTGCATGTTCACCGATCACCTTGTGACATCTTAACAGACAACCCACTTACCACTTCTGTGTCCAAATGTCAAAATACCCCTCTCTGCCATCCCACATGTCAACTAAACACACTTGTGGTCACAATGTATGTGTATGACAGGGGTAGTGCAGGGACCAATTGCACTACAACTCCCAGCAGACACTGTTCAGCATTAAGAAAACCAGAACAGTGTACTACAATTAAAACTGCCTTGCATTTTGAACTAACAAAAAATTCAGCCCACCTGAATGCCCCACAATTGTACAGTCTGTGGCAATGACAGCAATGATATGGGCATCTGCCAGTATTATAGCATCCAACACACATCCACAGCTGTGTTCCCTGCTAAACTGGCCTTTAAAACACCGTTCAAACAATACAGTGTACTCACCTGGGGGCACACACATATAGGAAGACAGATGTACTTGGAGTATATCCATACATAGGTCCAGGTATAACAGTTAATCATATACCGTTGGCCAGCTCTGTTTCCATTGTACACTGTGCAGCTGTTAGTTGACTGAATGATGCCATACACCTAGCTTTTAACTGCAAAGCCATTTAGCAGACAAGGTATGAGTCTATGAACAGACATCTAACCACCAAGATACTCCAACATCTTGTAGCAAGGTGTATGATCTAGGAAATCACTGTTCACCAGATAGCTGTATTTGGAAACAGGTGTCAATGTTATATCAGGTGATAAAGTAAAGGCTTTGTGTGCATGTCACTTAGCATGTCTACTGGGCAAAGTTTGATATCACTTGTTTCATTATTTTCAGTAATTGTGTGTTCCACTTCTTCTACAGGTAACCAAGCCAGTGTGGCAATGGAAATGACACCAGAAACAGCCACTTCCCTTCTGGATAAAGCTCTCAGTGAGGAAATAAACACTGGATGTGTGGACACTGAGGACGACCCTGGCCAATCTGGGAAACCTTGTCAGTCAACAACTGTCAGCCTCGCCTTGCCTTGTTACTACAACATCTCAGGCAACTACTCACCCCCAATCTTGTGTTCAAAGGACCGTGTCAACCATCATGTGCCCTCTAGTACAAGTACCTGAGTCACCAGTTGTAAACCCAGACAATGATGGACCTGGCACCAGAGGGAGTGAGCAAACAGTACCAGGGGTACAGGCAAGTGGGGGTAAGGTGCATGGGGGAGATGGCGTGGGCCCGAGGATGGAGGCTCCAAGGGATACAACTGGCCAGGACACCATCTCCCAAGCCTTGGGAGCTTACCAACAATCCCAAGATGTGATGGGCAAAGTACTGATCATGATGAGGGAGATAAAGCAGCTGCAGAGGGACAACCACCAGAAAGCGATGCAGCAGTGGGACACCCAAAATGCCCATTTGGCTACTATTGCAGTGGTGCTGAGAGACATGAATACCACCTTGAGTGGGTTGTGTACACAACAAATTGCCCCATCCACTAGCAATGTGACATCTATCCCTTCAACATCTGTGGCAACCAGTGGATTGGAGGCCCTGGAAGGGTAAGGACATGCCTCAGACACTCCTGCTTCTGTAGCTGACGAACCCCCCCAGCAAACGTGGATGTCCCCCAAAACATTCAGGAAGAGCAAATGCCAATACTTCAAACACTTCCAGGAAGGGATCTTCTACTGATTGGTTCCCCTGGTGTGCCACTGATACTGAAACTTGGCTTCCCAACAGGATCTGTGGGTTTTATAAATGTAGACACTGTAATATGTGTAATATAGCATTACATAAAACCATGGATTTTAGTTTTAATGGGAGCAATAGGTACAAGATAAAGACTTTAATAAAATTGAACACCAAATTTGTTGTTTACATATTGGTATGTGAATGTGGCGAAATGTATGTAGGCAGTACCATCGGGCCCCTCAAAGAAAGAATTCAGGAACACATGCATTCACTACGGAACAATGATCTTACATTGCCCCTATTACGTCATATGAGTCAGAAGCATGGCGCATTGGAAATTCCAGTAATCAAATATATGGGTATCAGTCATACTCCAGTACACCCTAGAGGTGGTGACAGAATGATGGATCTTAGAAGAAATGAGGCTAGATGGATCATTAGATTGTAATCTATTGAAAAAGGTATTAACAGAGATGATGAAATGCACCATTTCTTATGAAATCAATGGTTAGTGTGGATATCATGCTGAACAAATTATGTTGTGTTTATTGATAAGTATAAAAATATGATAATCAATATTGAATTTAGACTAAGTGTACATTAATTTAACAATAGAAATTTTGCATGTTTTGGAAATCAGAAAATATGTTAAACAATCCATAATACAGTTAAGTATCTAAGTATCATGTTATTAAATATATAAATTTATTGGTCAACACTCATGCATGTATTTATTAAATACTACCCTAACCTCTACTTTCAGACCATTATATTGACACACTTGGGTGTTGTTGACATACAATACTAACGGAGGATGGACTCACTTAAGATGGTGTACGCTGTATGATTTGAACTTTCATATCTTTTTTGATTGATTTGATTATGGAAATAGGAACTTATTTGGTAACTTTGAGATTAAGTGTGGAGATTGGAATCTGATATATTTGTGTTATTGCATCGGGTTTTCTGGTAGGATGTGGAATCCTGCAGATCATGAGGGAATTGTAACATCTTAAGTACTTACATAAACTGTTTTGTGAACTAGATTGTAATTATCAACACAATCTCTCACCAACAATTGGAAGATACATGTGGCTCAGAGCTATATAAAAATGAATTTTGGGAAGTTTAAGTTAATTTTTCAGTATCACATAGTAGTTGCAGCTGTTTTATTTTTTGATTTTTTATTGTTTACCAATGCCCGCTATGATCAAGCACGCCATATTTATATTGAACATTGACCTGCCCACATGTAAAATCGGCCATTTGATTCAATTGTAGTTGTTATCTCTTTCTTATGGTTTACTAATGTCCACCATGAATATGTATGCACATTTATATTGAATATTAACTTGTTAACATACATAATAGGACAGCTAATTTAAACGTTTTTCAAACTTGCTTTCTCACCTTAGGGGGCAGTTGGTATATATTTAGTGTTGTTGATGTGGTATTGTACAAGTTCGAATAAAGTAAGTTCCTATTGTTCACAACTAGCATTGCCGATGAGGTTTCCAACAAGTCCGAAAAAATGATTCTAACATTGACGAAAATTGCTCTAATTATATAATGTGATTATGAGAAATAATGTGGGGATAAACTAAAAATCTTTTGGTTGTTGAGCCATGTAGAATGCTGTGTCCCTAAATTATGAACTGTCATTTTTGCCATTACAAAATGGCCACTGCGATGTTAAGAGTACCGCTCGGGTTGCTCATTCACCTGACATCGAATGGATCTTTAAATTTGTTTGCGTTTAACGACCGGGTTTTGTTTGTACATGAGACACTGTTTACGAAGCACTGGATAATTCAGGATTGAGAGGTAAGAGTGATTTAGAAAATCGTGATTGCGAGTTGTAGGTATATATACGCATTCCAATTCTTAAATAAAAGGTATTCCTTTAGTTAAAGTAGAATTAATTAAATACAACCATCTGTTGTTTACGTGTCCCTGCTTTGAACAATCTTATTATACATGATACATTTTTTCTCAATTGTGGCACTGGCCACTTTTACATAATTAAACAGGTGTTTTGAGGATGAATTATGCAGGTCCCTTTGAAGATATTGGAACCTGTAAGTGGTTTATATTTCACTCTAAGGTGTGAAGTCATATAATAGTTGGTACTTCGACTAATTACCATATTTTTCTCGATGTGTTTATAATGGTCTTGTTTGGCCTTTTATGATTTTATATATATAATCTAAACTTAGTGGCGTAATTTATTTTATGCCTTCTGTTGGATGGATATGCACTTAGTCAAGATATTGCATTAATTTATCAATTTATCAATATTCTTTATTTTTTGCAAATCTTATTGCTTTTACTTGAATCACTTATGTTGTTTACCATCTTGAGATTTGTGTAAGACACAATATATGTCATATTTGTGCATATAGAGAGTCCTAATTTTGGAAATATGGGCGAACAAGTGACAATGAGGAGCTTTAATAGTAGATTAAGAAACAAACGTGTCACAAACCTTAAAATTGGCTTACATGGCATATGTGGACATAGAGTCCGTATGCTACACAGCTCAAAAATGAAGGTGGAATATTGTATAAAATCTTTGGATATTATTTTACAGAGTTGGATTCCAATAAATCGGATTTTGGAGTATAGTAGGAACAGAATATAAGGTATAGTTAGTATCCTCTTTGGCATAGGTTCTTGTGAGAGTTTTTCATCTTTGATTCCTAATCTTTACCAACAAAGCATGCTTCACACTTTAAGGGATTACTGATGGGTTGTCGTGCAGCAACTAACTTTCTTTGAATGTATTGGTGTTGTACTGTACTCATATTACAGTTTTTTTCACATAGTAGGCATCTTAGACAGTTGTTAACTTATCACATGCTAACTTGGGGTTGTCAACACGGATGAGTCAACAGATATATGGTATAGATGACAAAATATTTTCTCTTTCTGTTGTCAACATTCTGTCAGCCTTGATAAAGTCCCGGATTGGGATGAAACACGTGTCGGCTAAAAACATCACATGGGCTGAAGTTTATAACCATCAATTGAAGACCTATAGAAATTGGATATTTCGACAAATATTACATGAACTGAATTCACTCCTATTGGTTGATGCCTTACAAAAATTGGACACTATGAGTTTCATTGTTGAATGGAACCTTACATGAATGGACATTAGCCTTTTGTTGTGTTTTCAAAGGAGAGAAAACTGTTTTCGGTTTCTCATATAAAGCTTGGATTTAATGAGCAATATGTTGCCTTTTTTTATACATAGAAATGTATCATTATTAAAGTTAATAATGGCCAAATGAATTTGGGCACCCATATGATTCTACATTTTCTTATTCTTGATTTTCTTTCTCTCCTCACCTATCATTCATTTGAAGAGATTTCTCTGGATGGTCCTATTAGGTACTATATTAATGATTCAATATATAAGTCTGAGTGTTCCACTATTATTGAATGTTCATAATAACTGGTATTTTCCAGATCAGACATGGTGGCAACAGATGTGTTGAAGTGTTATTGAACACCATTAAGTTGATACTTTGCCATTGAACAGTTCTTTGGATGTGCGGCCAGTGTAAAGTCATTGTTGCCATGTTTTTCCTTTTATGCCACTGATACACCCTGTTGACTGTCCTACAACCAATCTCCATTTTCCATTGGTACAAGAACAATGGATTTGAAACTCCAAATGTTGTTGCATCTAACTTGATGATTTCATCCACCCTTCACTGTTTATATTCATCTGATTTGATCCAATTCCCACATATGAATGTGCACTTCTAAATAAACACTGCTAAACCACAGATCATATATTCGAGTCATTTTTCAGCTATATGTAACTGTTAAATGTAATGCTTCTTGCACAATATACTAACTATGTAAAGTCCCATCTCACATGTACTGTATAATCAGAGTACAATTTGCATTTGATGACACTGATGGACTCACTTCGATTGCACTTTACTACATATAGGTTGGGAAAATGACAATGATCACACAGTGAAGTACTGCTGCTCATGTTAGTGACTCAGCATAGGTGTAAATTACTAGCACCCCATCGACCACTGAAGTTAGGAACTTGTCAATCTTTCACTATCCGAATAGGCAAACAGATTGGTTCAATGCATCATCAGCTAAAGCGTTATCAAATACTCATACCAAACCTCCCAAATGACCATACCCCATAATAGAAACAGAGGTCTCTACAAATGCTCTCATTCATGGAACTTTCCATTTACCATAGTCAAATATCAGTTGGCATGCTACTTACCTATGTCAGAATTGACACACATGCACAGTGACCTGAAATGAGGAAACACAGCGACACCTACTTATCAATATGGTATAATCAAGCCATTAAGAAGTTTGAGGTTATGGATTGCACAGGATGACATGTTTCAGAGACACAAGAACAAACACATGACACCATTGGCCCAACCCCACATGGCAAACAGGAACATAGTGTGGAACAGAACACTACCATTCCACTGTACTAACAGTGTGGGCATAGAACTCACACACAACACATCTCATGCCTGACGGTACCTGGTTCAATCCATATTCACATCAGTCTGTAAATCCCAGGTGCCTGTGACACTATCATGTATTGCCCAATGAGGATGACCTTGTGAAGTAATCTGCAAAATAAAAATGTCATACATAATGTATAGGCAGGACTTTATTGTAAAACATCATACAGCTATGTCCTATATACAATAGTAACTCTGATTTTGCATTGTGAAAAGCTTAGACTATTGTGCTCAAAAAGCTGCAGACTACTTTATGTAGAATAATGCATGCACAGCTGAGTTATATGCTTGAAGCAACATATGATCTATCTGATGGCAATACTAAGGCCCTTATCAAGCATCCCTAACTCCCCTAATATCCCACTGAGTTTGTTAAATTACAAGACATCACATACCTACAGTCATGTGAAGTACTGATTGAAGATATCTGTCTGGATGTATCCAGCTTCATCCTCATCACAATCATCCTCACTTTGCAAATATGCATTCTCACTTGCTAGAAATGCTGGCTCCTCCTCATCTGGTATTATTGGGAATTGATGTCTCAGGACGAGGTTGTGGAGCATGCAGCAGGCAACAATAATTTGACATACTTTGGTGGGTGAGTAGAGGAGGGTTCCACCAGAGAAATCTATGCTATGGAATCTTGCCTTCAGGAGCCCAAAAGCTCGCTCCATGACATGCCTTGTCCTTCCGTGGGCCTCATTGAAGCAGATGTCCCCTTGCATAGCAGGGTACCCCACAGATGTCAACAACCAAGGATGGTTTGGGAAGCCAGAGTCCTCTGCAAGAATAGTTACAAGAATACAAACATAAATATTGGACATTCTAACATTTGGTAGCAGATAAAAATGGCAGACACACGACATATATGATTTACCACCCAGCCAAGCCCTCTGTGTATACTGTTGTGTCATCAGCAGTGGGATATTCCTGTACCACATGACCCCACGTACCTTGCACAAACTTGTGAAAGATAGAGGTCAGACAAAGAGACTACTTGGACATTAATGGAGTGGAGGTTTTTCCTGTCTCAATACACCTGTTCATTTCCCTAGGGGGAAACAAGGCTACATGGGTGCCATCAATGGCTCCCACCACATGTGGGATTTGTGCCAAAGCATAAAGATCAGACTTCACATGGGCCAAACTTCATGTTGGGGAAAGTTGATGAAGCTGTCCAGGTGTTTCAACAATGCAGACAGTACAGCCTTCAAAACCAGACTGAACATAGGCTGAGACATCCCATGGTATTTTGAAAGGAGCATGTGGCCAGGAAATACAGCAGTGACATAACTTGTACAACAGGTGGTATGCTACAGGATTATGAATGGCAGGCATCAGATCTAGCTCCAACTGATGATAGAGATCCATGATTGTATGCCTATACAGTCCGTAGACTTGGATGATATGTTGATTCTCCATGGTCTGCAGGTCTGCAAGTTGATGGTACACTGGAGCTTTTCTTACACTTCTCATGCCAGGGTACTATGTGAGATAAAACCAGGATGTATGTGTATCACTGAATCTGTTCATTGTAAGCATGTAAATACATATGTCACACATAATGCTTAAACATTCCACATGAAAATGGCTAAACATTTTACATAGCACATACCTATGTACCACTGCAATCACATCCCCTTTCCTCATTCATGATTCAGAAATGGATATGCATATAAAGAAAGGTCTCTGTGATAATGACATTCTTACTGTGTTTCACATTTATAAGACACAAATACCATATATCACATTGTCGTTGGTGTGCTGACTATGCCACTAAAGTTACATTACTTATAACTCATCATATTTACAACATTATCCTGCATATTCCTACATGTTTGATCAAAGCCTTCAGTAAACACAAGGTTGTAGATATGTTTCACGGGTTGTGACCCAACTTTGATTTAACTTTTCTGATCATCTATGAGCCTTAAAATAGCAGCTCTCTGACCTACTGTACTGTACATTATGAAAGTATTCATGGTGGTAGGCAATACAACTGTGGTGCACATTGACATTGGAACTCATTGCTACATCAGGCGGTTTTGTACCGATGGCAATGTCTGCCGGCGGTGACAATGTCTTACGTGGCAGACATGACTGCCATTGCATACTTCATCTCTCACTTGATTCCTGACACTGCTATCAGCAAGACCTCCACAATCTGAGCTGCTGTGTACGTCCTCAGGGAGCAATCATGCAATGTCCTACAGGTGATAGGGCCCCTACCTTCTCCCTGGAGGAGCTTGATAAGCTGGTGGAGGAGGTCCTATCCCTATATGGACATGTCTATTGTGCACCAGAGGAACAGGCAAGTGCACCTTGTGCACATTTGTATATTTGCTCATCTATCCTTTGTTATGACCGGCATTGGTTGATAGGTAAGTCTCATGATGATGTCCAGGTAATGTGGAAGAATGATGGGGTTGTGGTTATATGTGTTGGTAGATGGGCATGTGCAAATGTGTTCTGATAGATGTTGAGTCCTGAGACATAGTAGAGAGTGTGATGTATGTTCCCTGACTGGAAAACATGATCACTGAAGAAGGTATAAAAAACTTTGCCAAGAATACCATTTTACAGATATGCTTGTAGTCTGCTCATATGTATCAAGCTGACACCTGGTGCTGGATATGCATGTTGTATGCCTGTTTCAACTTCACACATGCCTGGCTGCATATGGTCATCTATCATTGTAGGTAATGTTGAAGGCAGTCTGTCTATGGTTGGTTGCACTAACTTGTTTTTCACCCTGTTTGTTTTGGTATGGTGCATGTGGACATGATATTCTCTTCTTGTCTGTGTCATCCATGCAGGACAACCACAATCAGAAGCAGGGGATCTGGCATGCCATCACCAAGAAAGTGCAGACCCTTGGGGCCCACAACCAGTGTAACGCCCACTGTAGGAAGTGGATAGGAGGACCTGAAACCCTGGGCCTGGAAGACCACAGAGGCCCAGCTGGGGATGCCCTCCCAACAAGAATGGGGTGCCTGTCGGACCTTGACCCCCCTAATCGCCCGCATATTGGCAGTGGTCTCACTGGAGTTGGATGGGTGTTTGAGGCAGTGCAGCAGCCACAAGGAGGTAAGTACAGACCTAACACAATTTCACCCCTTTACCAGGTTAGTGTGTAATGTGACAGATTGTTAGCTCTGAAAATGGGGTAAGTGCAAATGGTCAAAGATCTCTAGTCAACACATTGATGTACAGTACCCAACAAGGGTACACATGTGTACATTCCTATGTGTATAGGGACATATTACTCAGCTATGTTTTCCCCTCTGTACAAAAGAAAAAGATGATGCACATGTGACTGAGTCATATGTGTACAGCTATACAGCTTTTCATACCCTGTTGATTGTTCATTCCCAATTACAGGTCAATACTCCCAATATCATGATGGTAAGTTGTCCGGGTTCTTGCTCTCTGACCATTGCAATGTCCATTGATCCATGTCTAGGTGCAACATAAGGTTTCCTCAGAGTGACAGCATCTTTTGAAGCTGTGATGTCCATCAGACATTTCACATGACATACTTGCTTAACTTATTCAGACCTGTTACAAGGTGATCCCTCTTGGTACGAGGGGGATGTACATATATCTTTGTGATGTCTCATCTGACTGGACAATCTACATGTTGGGAGTCATGGAGGCTTTGCTAGACTCCTATTAGATCACATACATTGGTGTCAGGGCTATGGATATTGGTACCATGTTCATGTTCTGTAGGCGGTAAGTGGCTACACAGCATTTTCCTTAGCCATACTGCTGTAGACATGATAAATAAGCAAACATATATTCACAGTTACAGTCTTAGCAGTTTTTTGCCAACATCATGTGCACATTGCAAAGTTCTGTCATGATTCCACAATGTAAAGAGTTATATACATATTTTCTGTTGTTATTTAGGATATGTTTACTCAGTCATGGCTGTATGGAAAACAATTGCTTGTACTGACACCAATGTGATGCAGGTGTGGTAGTTCACATACACATTTGAGTGGTATGATATGTATATTCAGGCATTTGGCTTGCATCATGGTGAGTGGACCTGTCATGGTAGTATCAGATGTGGTTTGCTACTCTTAGTTTGTCACAGACAGGTGTAAGGCAAGTCATGTCTGATGTGTGGCTGGTGATGTTGCCACCCAGTCATTCGGCTATTGATGGAATAATTGCATGATTAGTTCATGCTGATTGTTACATTCATGCACATGACAGTGGTCCATTGACTGGAACCATTAGATATACTACCTGTTGTGTGTGAGTAAATGTTCTGAGCTTCTTAGGTTCTTATCTGACTAATAAACTTTGTTTTCAGGAGGACAATAACTTAGATGCCTTGGTCCAAAATATATTTAGAATCCTTTCATAAATCACTATTGGTACATGTGTAGATAACATGTGTACTGACTCTTTCATCTCAAAAAGTTTAAGTTTACAAATTAGAGGAGTTGAATGATTGCATTTATTCATTGTGCATGTTGTTAACAATGTGACATGAAGTGGGTATTGTAGCAAAGTCACCTTCTCATGGCATGATCAATGTGATGGGTTTACTGTTATCACGGTATTGTTGGTGTGAGATAGGTAGCTTAGCTGGTGTATATCAATGTTTTTGTTGAGGGATACACAATGTATCTTGTCGTGACATGATGTTGTCACTTAACTGGTACTACCTGGGGCTGTTGGTCAATTGGATAATGTTACTGATGTGTAAAGTATGATGGTAGTGGTATGTAGAGAATGTGATGACCATATCTCACTTTCAGGTGTGCAGCATTAGCATCAGAGGGTGAAAGAAAAAGGGCACAGCTGAGTGTGGAAGCTTCTGGCTACAGGCCCCAGCATCACAGGCACAATACCTGACATACCTGCAGACAGCACACCAACATTCACTAATCCAACCACCACACCTATCCTAACCACAGACTCTGCCCCAGCAGACTCTCAGATATTCACCCCAGTCACCACACCTGCAGATACCACAAACACAGATATGCCTACATGCAGCATACCTACCATACCTGCAGTCACCATCCCAACAGTCACCCACCTACCATGGCATCCCACAGCACATCCACACCCACCCTCAGCCTAAGACACATAAACGCCCTCACTCACCCACCCAATGGACACCCACCACCCACAAGCATACCTCCCACAAACATGCACCTTGGACATCCACACCAACACCTCTTACAACCACTCCCTCTCCCTCCACACACAAACCCTTGTGTTATGTCCATCCCTGTGAGTCCAAAAAAGCTTTCCTCTTAGAGTTTAACCTTTTCTCTAGTCATCCCACCCCATGACACCACTAAAGATCAATTTCTCTCCCAATGACATCAGTTCCACCTCCAATACCTCTCCCACAACCTGACAGTACCCATGCCCCTCCCCGCCAAGAAGTCGACCCCTTCCAATAAGACCCAACCCTCCCCTTAACAAAAGCCAAATCCCCAAGCCTAAGCCCAAACCCCCCTTCCCAACCTAGGCCCAAATTCCTCTCTCCTGCCACCCCAAAGACTCCCTGAGGTGTCAGCCTGCCCCCTTGATGCCCCTACCTGTGGAGGCTACTTGCCAGTCAGGAGTCACGGTGGGGCAACATTTTGTGGCTTTGGTGCCAGTTTATTTGTATTTGTGTATTGGCCAGTAGCCTTGGACTTTTAGATTTCCTATTGTAAGTTAATATATTTTCACCAATCAGTTGTTGGTTTTCTGGTTACAGCTTTGTCCTGCATTTCCTTTGCTAGGTTTGAGTTGTTCCTGGCTGACATTGGTTGTGTGCCAGTGTTTTTGTGTGTGTGGTGCTTGTGCATCCTGTATTGTTTCAGCAGTATGTGAGGGTGTGTGCAGTACTTTTGTTCCCCAAGGATAGGGTGTAGGTGTGTGCGGCGTGATGCACATCTGTATGTTGTTGTCATGGTATTGTGCCATGTTCGTATTGACATATGTTTGTTGTAGTGTGTGGCTTTGTGTGCTTTGACTGTGTGAGTCTGCGTACATTGTGAATGGTATATAGGTGCAATGTGCTGTGTAAGTGTGATGTGTATGTCGATTGCTAAGTTGCATGATGGTGTAACTGTGTTTGTTCATTCCCAGTTGGTTGTACATTGTGTTGTACGTGTGAGGAGTCCCTGGCCAGTGTCGGTTGTGCATGCTTGACGATTTGTTTATGATTGTGCAGTTATGGTATAGTTGTGATGTATTGGAATGTTGTATGGGATTATATGTAGGAGGCTATAGTATGTTGCTGTGGTGGATAACTGTGTGTTATTGATGCCTGGTATGTATGTCTGTGGTGGCTGCAGTGTGTGTGCTGAGTATGTGTGGGTGTAATTTGTGCTGTATATGAGAGTGTGTGTCACTGTACTGTTACATGTGAGTATGGCCCTCACACCCCCCTCCCTATGGTATGATATGTGAGTATACAAAATTTGCCAATATAGAAATGTAACAGGTGAGTGTGTGTACTTATGGTTGCTGTTACCAGCGACGGCAAAGATTCCGTTGTCTTTCTGTGAGTAGCTGGATGATGTTTAGTTGTGGTTTCATAACAGCTCCAGACGAGTATGGCTTCCTGGAGGTGAGTGTCTCATTTTATACAGTTTGTTTCGGCCTGAAGTTTCATAGTGGTCTGACAGTGGCAGAAATGTTGGTGTTGTGCAACCTCGTAATGAGTCCGATAGAAACATCATTACAACCCTGGCCGTCGGTGGTAAAGCGGCAGTAAAACTGCCAACAGACTGACGGAAAACAAAAAATGGAATTATGACCATGGCAGAAACCGCCAACATAGAAAGCCACTTTAACACTCCGACCGCCACGGCGGTACAAACAAACAGCATGGCGGTCACTGCCAACAGACAGGCGGAAGACAATATACCGCCCACACTATTATGAGAGGCCAATCTACCACCTTTTCCGGAGCGTATTCAACTCGAACAAAAACACAGCGGAAACAGGACTTGGAAGGGAAAACACTCACCTCTACACAGCCCACGAGGAACCAGGACGCCATGGAGCCTGAACTCCAAATACTCCCTGCGATAGTCTTCCTGCTGCTCTACCAGAAACACGACCGATGGTGGCGACGACCACGGTGAGTACTGCACGTACAACACAGGGGAGGGGGGAGGAAAAAGAGAGTGACACACACACGTAACACCTCCACCCTCACCCACAACAACACACACACCAAAATATGCAGAAACATTACATGTACACACCCAACCCCCCTCCCCCGGAATAACGCAATGACAAAAGGAAATGATTTGAACGATTGTTATCACGTAAAATACATTAGTCAAAACTTTATATACACTGTAAACAAATATGTACACCAAGAATTCAAGTCCAGGTACTGCACCTATATAGTCCGTGGACCACTGGGCCCAAAATGCATGGGCGAGGCCCACACTCGATACCCAATCGAAATGGAGAGAACCCTGCAGGGGCATCAGATTGAAATAAAACAGGCACCTCAGGGGGAAGGGAAGGGGGGCACCTCAGCCGATGAGTGCACAACGCCAGCACCACAAGGGGGCTCCATGCCCATTGATGTATCCTGGGGAGTACAAAGCCACAGTCTCTCAAGTCTCTCCAGTGGGTGGTTTGCCCACTGCTTTATCCTGGGGAGTGCAAAGCCACAGTCTCTCAAGTCTCTCCAGTGGGCGGGTTGCCCACTGCTGCATCCTGGGGAGTGCAAAGCCACGGTCTCTCAGGTGGATGCCTTTCTCCACTGGTTCTGGAGGGGGCTTGGTGCCCAGAGTGCTTCATCCTGCCAAGGACTGAGGTAGTGGATGCCTTTCTCCACTGGTTCTGGAGGGGGTTGGTGCCCAGAGTGCTTCATCCTGCCAAGGTCTGAGTCGGTGGATGTGATACTCCACTGGTTCTGGAGGGGGCTTGGTGCCCAGAGTGCTTCATCCTGCCAAGGACTGAGGTAGTGGATGCCTTTCCCAACTGGTTCTGGAGGGGGCTTGGTGCCCAGAGTGCTTCATCCTGCCAAGGACTGAGGTAGTGAATATGATAATCCACAGGTTCTGAAGGGGGCTTGGTGCCCAGAGTGCTTCATCCTGTCAAGGACTGAGGTAGTGGATGCCTTTCTCCACTGTTTCTGAAGGGGGCTTGGTGCCCAGAGTGCTTCATTCTGCCAAGGACTGAGGTAGTGGATGTGACACTCCACTGACGGTGGGACAACATCGAAGCTACCCAGGCCCCTGGAACTGACCACCAGCCTTGTATGAATTACCACTGGGGATGGTAGCCATGTCAGCCGTGGTGCCATTGGCTCAGGATGTCACGTGGCTGCTAGCGGTGCTTGCGGCGGGGTCAATAGCGGCGGGGTCAGTAGTGGCAGTGCTTGCGGCGGTCATTGGGGTGGCGGTGTTTGCGGCGGTCATTGGGCCGGCGGTGCTGATCGCGGCCTCACTGACTGCAGTGCAGGTGGCTGGCTCGCTGACTGCCGTGCTGGTGGCTGGCTCACTGACTGCCGTGCTGGCGGCGGTGTCAGTAGCAGTGGTGCTGGTGGCGGGCTCACAGACTGCGGTGCTGGCGGCAGTGTGAGTAGCGGCGGTGCTGGTGGCAGCCAAAAAAGACTGCGGGGCTGGCAGCGGTGTGAGTAGCGGCAGTGCTGGTGGCGGGCTCACTGACCGTGGTACTGCTGATGGGGCACAGTGTCTGCGGTGCTGGTGAAGGGCTCAGTATCTGGGGTGCTGGCGGCGGTGTCCGTGGCGGCGGTGCATGTGGTGGTGGGATCTTGTCTGCTGTGCAGGTTGGCGGCGATGTTTACTTGCCTTTCTTTTTCAGGCCCCCACCTTGGATGGTGGCTCAGCTGTCTTCCCACTCCCAACTATTGTCTTGGCTGAGCCCTTCCTGGCAGGTGTTTTGGCCTTCTCCCTCCGGGATGTGGGCAACTTCTTCTGTTTTGGAGGTGGGGGAATGTCCTTGGAGTCGCTCCTTGGGACACTGGCAGCCCTGTTGCTTGGTGCACTCCAAATCTGGATATTGCTGGCACCACTGTGCCTGGTGATGTGGTGGCTGTGGTGCTTGGTTGGGACCTGGATGGGCGGGCCCTAGAGGATGGACGGGGGGGTGTAGGGAAGATTTGAGAGGAAAAGCTTTTTTGACACACTGGGACGGTGGGGGTTTGGGAGTGGAGGAAGAGGTAGTAGTTGTAGGAGGTGTTTGTATGCTGACTTTGGGTGAAGGTGCATGGGCTGGAGGCTGTCGTGAGGTGGATGGGTGTTGGGTGGGTGTGTGACTATGTTTTGTAGTTTGGGAGAAGGGCTCACAGACACACTGGGAGAGGACACAGGGGATGTGTTAATGGTAGTGGGGGTGGTGAGTGGACGTGAGCGGTGTGTGGTGATGGGCGTGCTGGTGATGGAGGTAGTGGCTGAAGATGTACTGCATGCAGGTGTGAGTGGAGACGTGACAGGGAGGGAGGAGGGAGACATGGAGGAGGGGGACACAGTGGAGGCAGTGGATTTGGTATGTGTGCATGGGTATGATGCTTGTGTAAGTGCTTGTGGAATGTGTGGTGTTTATGTTTTCCAGAGCCACCCTTGTTTGTTGAGGTGTGTGCATGCTGGACTGATGGTGTGCTTGGGATAGGCTGAGGTACTGGGGATTGGGTCTGGGTGGAGGAAGTTGAAGGGGGAGGCTGGACACAGGGACAATGGCTGCCATCAGTGCAGAGGCCAGAGCCTGAAATGCTCTCTGTTGGGCTGCCTGGCCAGAATGAATGCCCTCCAGGAATGCATTTGTCTGTTGCAACTGCCTCTCTATACCCTGGATGGCATTCAGAATGGTAGACTGCCCAACAGTGAGGGATCTCAGGAGGTCAATAGCCTACTCACTGAGGGCAGCAGGGCTGACTAGGGCAGGGCCTGAGGTGCATGGGGCAAAGGAGATGCCCACCCTCCTGGGTGAGCGACCAAGGGACACACGGTGAGGGGCTGCTGGGAGGGTGGTGCTGGTAGGCCGGGTGGTGGCTGTACCTGTAGATGGGGTGGGCACAGAGGGGCCTGCCACCGCAAGGGAGCTCCCATCAGAGGAAGAGTCGGTGCCGCTGGTCTCAGCTCCTGTCCCCACTGTGGAGCTCCCCTCACCCTCCGTCCCACTGGTGACTTCAGACTCTGTTGTCTCGCCCTCCAGGGCTTTGTGGGATGCAGCTCCCTCCTGCTCTGGTGGCACAGCTCCTCTGCCTGATGATGCTAATGCACACAAGAACAGGGAGACCACAAAAAGGGGGGGGGAGAAAGAAGAAAGACATGTTCAGTGCATACAATACCGCTACCGTCGGCGGACATTACAGACACAGCAGCCCTCTGCACTGTGCCATGCACTTAGAGTTCCCTAATTAATCACAGGGACATGGGGTACATGGCCTATGCCCGATTGCTGCACACATGGAAGTCACAGGAGCCTGACTAGGTGTAGATGGCTCTTACCACTGGTGGGGATGGGGTGCCACTTAGCCTGCCTCACAAAGGGTCCTTGCCTACAAAGCTCACCCTAGCCTAGGGGAACCCACTGCCCACCTCCCCCACCCAGACACCTCCAATTCACGCAGAGTCAGATGGATGTGAGGGTACTCACCCCCTTGTGGCTGCTGTGATGCCCTCAAGCGCCCCTCCAACTCTGGATACACCACCACCAGGATCCGGAACATCAGGGGGGTCATGGTGTAATGGGCACTCCTCCCACGTTGGGAGGCCATCCCCAGCTGGGCCTCCGCCGCCTTCTTGCTCCAGCGGCGAAGGTCCTCTCATCTTTTACGGCAGTGGGTGCTCCACCTGTGGTGGTCAAGACGTCCTTGGTGATGGCACTCCAAATATCCTTCTTCTGGTGGGCGCTGACCTAGAGGAATAGTACAGGGGAAAATGTAAAACTTTAACCGTCCGGACCATCACAGTCATTGTCCCACGTTCCCACCCTTGCCCTGACGCACATACACACACCGTCCGATCATGCAGGCCTCATCTCCCCCCGTATCTTCCATCCACACCACTCCAAACAGGCATTGCCCATACAGCATTCTCACAGTGTACTCAGCTGTTTGTCTGGAGGACCATAGAGTAGCGTGTACTGGGGGAGGACCCCATCCACTAGTTTATCCAACTCCTCTGATGTGAAGGCAGGGGCCCTTACCCCAGACACATGAGCCATTGTCGCTTCCAGACTGAGGTCACAGCAGCACTTGCAGTGTAGGTCCTCTCCTGTCGAAGATCAGGTATCAAGTGAGTGAACAGACAGAAAATGGCAGTCACGTCCGCGGCGGTGTGTACCGTCACCGCCAGCGTACATCGTCATTGGCTCCTGGAACCCATAGGGCCCAATGTTAACCAATGCAGGATTGCGCCGCGGTCTTCGACCGCCTACAGCGACGGTGTAGAACGCCAGCTCAGTTACCTCATATCCCCTTGTCCCACATTACAGGTCAGGCAGCCGCTATTTCAGGGGGCCACATGGCATCAATTTGTAATGCGTCACATCTATATAGGTCTTTCATATACACAGAGACAGGCGCATAGCGTATTGACAAATGTGTGCAATAAAATTGTTTTTTTACTACCTCAATGTTGGCTGACTCTGTGCTCGCTGTTCTCATCCATAGGGCACGTCCGCTGGGGCAGGTGAGGAGATTGCGGCATCCTCCGTTGTACAGTCCGCTGATGGACCTGTCGACAATGGAAGAGAGACATGTAATAGTCACCTACAGACTTGATCGTGCCACAATCCAGGAACTGTGTGCCATGTTGGAGCCAGACATGATGTCAGCTATCCGCCATCCCACAAGAATCCCCCTGTAGTGCAGGTCCTGTCAGTACTCCATTTCCTGGCAAGTGGGTATTTTCAAACAACAGTGGTTATAGCATCAGGGATGTCCCAGCCTATGTTCTCCAACGTGCTGTCCAGAGTGTTGTCTGCCCTGCTGAAACACATGCAGCGCTATATCGTGTTCCCTCAGGTAGAGGATTTGCCTACAGTGAAAGGTGACTTCTATGCCCTGGGACATATCCCCAACATCATAGGTGCCATTGATGGGACACATGTGGCCTTGGTCCCCCCTGCAGAAGTGAACAGGTGTACAGAAACTGGAAGAGCTACCATTCTATGAATGTGCAGATGGTGTGTTTGGCCGACCAGTACATCTCCCATGTGAACGAAGTTTCCTGGCTCAGTGCATGACGCTTACATTCTGAGGAATAGCAGCATCCCTTACATGATGCGGCAAGTCCAGAGGCACCGTGTGAATAGTTGTCTGGGTCTGGGGTTGTCCCTAAGGGTTAGTGTGTGTCTAACAGATTTCCCTCGACATTTGCAGGTGACTCTGGTTACCCCAACCTTTCATGGCTACTGACCCCAGTGAGAAATCCCAGGACAAGGGCAGAGGAACGCTACAATTGGGCACATGGGCGAACTAGGAGAGTGATAGAAAGGACCTTCAGCCTCCTGAAGGCCAGGTTCCGTTGCCTCCATATGACAGGTGGTTCCCTCTACTACTCACCAAAGAAGGTGTGCCAGATCATCGTGGCCTGCTGTATGCTGCACAATTTGGCTTTGTGACAACAGGTGCCTTTTCTGCAGGAAGATGGTCCAGAAGGAGGTCTTGTGGCAGCTGTGGGGACTGTGGACAGTGAAGAAGAGGAGGCAGAAGAAGAGGACATAGACAACAGAAACAACGTGATCCAGCAATACTTCCAGTGAGACACAGGTAAGAAGACATAACTGCCTCCTACATCTGATAAAATTGTTAGACCTATCATCTGTCTGTCACTTTCACCCAGTGTATAGACCCTGAATTGTCACTTTGCCTTTTCATTTCACAGATGTGGCTCCCACTGTGTGACCTCTGCTATGTTACCTCACGGACTAGAGCTGTGTGACATAGGTATGTTGACAATAGAATGGACATTGCTATTTTCCTCAGTTATTGCAAATACACATTTGTTAAAGCACAGACTGACTCCAGATTGTTTTGTGATTCAAGGGTGTTTATTTAAGTGCTAAATAGTGGAGGAGGTTGTAAAATGGTCAGGGGTGATGGTGGAGGAATGTCCATGGCAGAGTCGTTATTAGTCTCACAGGTGCATTGTCCAAAGGGGCATGGGAAGTGGAGCTAGGGCAGTTTAAGGATGGACAGGGTGACAAAGTGGGACAGAAGGATGACATTCAGGGTGGTCTAATTTCTTGGTGGGGGTCTTGGCATTGTTCTCTGTCTTTGTCCTGGATTATCAGGGACCGCTTGCGGGGTGGTTCTCCATTTGCAGGGGGTGGGGTGCTGGTGTCGTGGTCCTGTGGCGGTCCCTCCTGTCCACTAGCGATGGCGGAGGTGGTGGGCAGTTCATCATCCAGGCTAGTGTCAGGGGCACCTTGTTGTGCCACAGTGTCCCTCCTGGTGTTCACAAGATCCTTTAGCACCCCTACAATGGTGCCCAGGTTGGTATTGATGGACTTGAGTTCCTCCCTGAACCCCAAATACTGTTCCTCCTGCAGCTGCTGGGTCTCCTGAAACTTGGCCAGTACCGTTGCCATCGTCTCTTGGGAATGATGGTACGCTCCCATAATGTAGGAGAGGGCCTCGTGGAGAGTGGGTTCCCTGGGACTGTCCACCCCCCTGTCGCTCAGCAGACCTCCCAGTTCCCCGGTTTTCCTGGGCCTCTGTCCCCTGAACCGTGTGCCCACTGCCACTGCCCCCAGGTCCCTGCTGCTCTTGGGCTTGTGGGTTTGCCCGGGTTCCCTGTAGTGGTGGACACACTGCTGCTTGACGTGTCCTGGGGACAGAGGTATGGGCCAGCTGGGTGGGTGCTGTGCTGGTGTTTCCTGGGGGGGTGGCTCTGTGGTGGCCTGTGACTGTGTCAGGGGAACCGACTGTCCCGAGGTCCCAGATGGGCCGGGCTGGTCATCTTGATCCAGTTGGTCAGAGCTGCTGTCATCACTGTGGGCCTCTTCTGTGGGCAGGGGTGGACATGTCTGGAACCTACTGTCCGGTGACATTGGGTAGGGGTCCTACAGGAGTGTAAAAGCATGATTATTGCATCTGTGAGTGCCATGGTGTGCAATGGGTGGGTGACCCTGTACCCCAGTGCTTACATTCTTGTGTAGGACCTTGTGTGATAGTTGTTTTTGGGTCTGTGTGGGTATCTGTAGTGGACATGCTTTGGTGATGGGTGTCAATGCTTTGTTCTTGCATGCAGGGCTTGGTGTTGGGATGTGTGAGTTGTGATAATGGGACATATGTGAGAAGTTGGAGTGATGGGGTGAGGGCGAGGGTGGGGGTATGTGATGGCATGCAGGTAGGGTTGGGGATATGGTAGTTAAAGATTTGACTTACCAGAGTCCATTCCTCCAGCTACTCCTGCGAGGCCCTCAGAATGCAGTATAGCCAAGTCCTGCTCCTCCCATGTTGTTAGTTGTGGGGGAGGAGGTGGGTGACCGCCGCCAGTCCTCTGAACTGCAATGTGGTGTCTTGAGACCACAGAACGCACCTTCCCCCGTAGATCATTCCACCTCTTCCTGATGTCATCCTGTGTTCTTGGATGCTGTCCCACTGCGTTGACCCTGTCCAAGATTCTGCGCCATAGCTCCATCTTCCTAGCTATGGAGGTGTGCTGCACCTGTGATCCAAATAGCTGTGGCTCTACCCAGATGATTTCCTCCACCATGACCCTGAGCTCCTCCTCAGAAAACCTGGGGTGTCTTTGCGGTGCCATGGGGTGGTGTGGGTGATGTGTGAGGTGGTGTGTGTTGTGATGTGTGAGGGGATGTGTTTGTGTGTGTTGTGTGAGGTGCGTGGATGTTGTGTGAGTGATGGTGTTGAGTGCCTGTGGATGCTAGTTTGTTGATGGTGGTGTCTCTCTCTGGCCTTCTGTCGCAATTCTGGTTGTAAGGGATTGCGGGTGATGGGGGTGTGTGTTTTATATTGTATTGAGTGTGTGGGAGTGGTGTGTGTATGTGTATCAGGTGTGTGTATTTTGAATTGTCCAATGTGGTTGCATTTTGTAAATGTGTGTGTATTTTGAGCGCGGCGGTGTGTACCGCCAATGGTTTACCGCGGTTGAAAGACCGCCGCGTGGATTCGTGGGTTGTAATAGTGTGGGTGTATTGCTGTTGGAATGACGGTGGAGGTTTTGTTATCGCCAGTTTATCACTGACCTTTGCTGTGGCGGACTTGTGTAGGTGTCTGGATTTTGGTGGATTCCGAGCTGTGGGTCGTAAT
The DNA here is from genome assembly GCF_031143425.1 of Pleurodeles waltl. NCBI lineage: Eukaryota > Metazoa > Chordata > Amphibia > Caudata > Salamandridae > Pleurodeles > Pleurodeles waltl. The sequence goes on along the minus strand of NC_090438.1, from coordinate 330,817,919 downwards.
AGCTGTAGCGGAATTCCGCAGCCGCGGCGGTGTGTTGGCGGTCTTCTGCATGGCAATAAGCGGGATTTACCGCCAATGTTGTAATGAGGGCCATAGTCTCCGCCAGACTGTTGGTGGCTCCGTTTGTCTGCAGAGGTCTGACAGCACTGTTCTTTGGCTGTTTTCCATTGGCATCACTGCCAAAGTTATATTTTGATGGTCCTCTCTGAAAAAACCTGTTGGCGGTCTGACCCCTACTGCTAATATGGTGGTCACAGGACCACCAAACTCGTAATGAGGCCCTGTGTCTTCTAAGGTACCCTATGACCACCCCCAGTTTATTCTTGCTTCCCAAAACATTTCCATTCCGTGATAGATTAGTCCATACCCGCTGAACCTTTGCATGCCTATGTGGGTCCTGTTTGTGCTCTCTCAGAGTATTTGTTGCTTCCCATTGGACCTGGCTTATAAAGTCATGACCCTATTCAGGGTCTTGAAAGTCCTGCATCCATGCCCGCAATGTATCAGTGTGTTCAGCAAAAAACATTTTCAAGCACCTATCCCTCCTCACAACCCTGCACTATCAGCTTGCAAATGCCCACCGCCCCAATTTTCAGGTAGCCTGTCGTTCCACCCCTCACTTTACCATTGTCAACATTTACCTTTAACCCAGGTGTGGTTCTCTGTAAAGCAAGATACACCACCACTGAACCCCCCCCGGATACAACAAGTAAGAAGAAAAGACACTGGCAGGCTGTATATTGAGCACCACTACCTACTGGTAAATCAACAGCCCCAAATGTGTTCGACTCCTCAGCCCATGACTCCACCTCTGTGGTAATCGGGTGCAGATGATTGGTGTCACTGGAGGACATGTCCACCAATCGCAAGTGACACTCAGCATCCTAGCTCCTTCTAGTCAGCTGTGTCCATGAGTCACATTCCTCTATTTGACCGTGAGCATGCACTGAAGATGAATTTTTCCTTGTTTGTGGTTGTTCACTTCCAAGCCACTTCTGGTATTTTAAAAAATAAAGTTTTATCCTGGAAAATCAGTTTTAGGTGTGCTGGATATGGGATCATTTACTCAAGTTGCTAAGCCCTTTGCATGTGTTTCACAATGGCAAAGGAGCAACATTGTTTCTGCACCTTCAAGGTGTAATCAGAAAACATCATAGCCCTTGCCCCACCAAAGATCAAGTCACCTATTAGACGTGAGGCTTGAAGGATGGCATCCCTGTCCATGTAGTTGAACAAGGCTGTAATCAGCCCTGGATGACTGCAACCAAGATCGGCAACACCCCATCGGGATCTTAGATCGTGGCAGAAATGGCAGTTGGACGGTGGTCCAACTGCTAAACTTGTAATGTGGTGGTCGGACCGCCACAGCTGAGGTGGTCTGACCACCACCGAATGGCTAGAGGTCTTGTGACCGCCAGCCTCATAATGAGGCCCTTTGTCCTGAATCCAGAGATCAAGTGCCCAATTATGAGGCTGGTGGTCTTAGGACCGCTAGCCTTGTGGTGGTGATTGGATCGCTATGGCTATGGCAGTCCGGCCGTCACATTACAAGGTTGGCAGGCGGACCCACCAACCAAGCATCATCTATGCCGGGATCCAAGATCCCGATGGAGTGACTACGGTCTTGGTCGTAAGTAGCGAGGGCAGGGATGAACTCAGTGCTGCCCTGCTAATACAACATCGTTCTCCACCAGCTTTTTTATGGTGGTCTGACCACCATGAAAAGGCTGGCAGAGAGCAACCGCAGGGTGCCACGGGGGCATGGTTCCCCCTGCATAGCACCATTGAAATGCGCTGTTGGGAAATGGGTTATTGGTAAGGGCAGGTAAGTACCGACATTTAGCAATAGGCCACTAACCTCCACTTAGGTCCAGTTAGGTCTCAGTAAATGAAACCTAGCTCAACCCTTGGTAGCTTGGCAACGAGCGACAAGGCTTAACTTAGGAGACAAAGCGTAAAGCATTCAAATATCACAAAACAGTAATTAAATAAAACACAGGAAACAGTTTAAAAATCCAGAACCAATTTATAAAAATAGACTATGGGGGTCATTACGACCCTGGCGGACAGCGGAGAAGCGGCGGTAAGACCGCCAACAGGCTGGCAGTCTTTTTTTAGGAATTATGACCATGGCGGTTACCGCCATGGTCATCCGCCGCTTCTCCGTTCCGCCCCCCCAGGGCGGAGACGACCGCTGGGCTGGAGACCTGGTTCTCCAGCCCAGCAGTCATCACTATACCGCCGGCGGTATTTTGACCCGGCTTACCGCCATGGATTTCATGCGGTTGGAACCCGCCATGAAATCCATGGCGGTAAGCACTGTCAGTGCCAGGGAATTCCTTCCCTGGCACTGATAGGGGTCTCCCCCACCGTCAACCCCACCCCCACCCCCACCCCCACCCCGACTCCCTCCCATACACCCCCCACCACACTTGCCACCCCCAAAAGGTGGCAGGACCCCCCTCCCCACCCCGACCCCAACATGACATCACTCATGCACACACGACACCCACGCAGGTACCACCAACACACATACACACACACACACCGACATACATGCCAACATCCAAACACACAGTCAGACACGCACACCCGCATTCATACATACATGCACACAACCATGCAGACATACCTACAGACATACACACACTCATTCCCATACTCACAACACCCCTGCAAGCATACAGGCACTCACACATCCCCACTACATACACACACGCACACCCCCATGCACGTACACAACACACAACACCCCCCACTTCCCTCCCCTCACGAACGATCGACTTACCTGGTCTGACGATCCTCCGGGAGGGGACGGGTGCCATGGGGGCTGCTCCGCCGACACCACACCTTCAACAGAACACCGCCACGCCGAATCACAGGACGTGATTCGGTGGGCGGTGTTCTGTTGATGTGGCGGTGGAGGTGGAGCAACCTCCACTTCCCCGCCGCCCGCCAGTATGGCTGTTGGCGGCTCTCCGTCCGAAAAAGGATGGAGAGCTGCAAAGAGTCATGATACGCCAAGCGGAAAAAAATGACCCCCTTTATTTTTATCTTCAAAATTACACCCAAACGAATAAAATTGGATGAGTGGAACCGGAGCTATGAATTTTTAAAAGAATTAATGCTTTCTAGCGCATAGAGGCAACTAGCGCTCAAAGGGTTAAAAAGGTCACACTGGAAAGGAACAAAGTCCAGAGTTCAGGCCACCCACAAGGTAACACTGTTACACTTACTTTCAGAAGTGTTTGATTCCACAACTTGATCCAAGTTTCCAGAAGCTCTGAGATGCTCCTTGGGAGTTGGGACTAGAATTCCCAGAATGCACCTGGTCAGAATCCTCAAATGGCCACTGGACGCTGGTCAGCTGGGCTCTGCTTGCAGGACTTGATGCAGGGGACTCTGGGCAGCTCCTTTGTACCTGAAGCAAACAGGGAGTCCCTTCTTGAAGCCGTAGAAGACAGGTAAAGCCCGTTTAGTGGTGAAGCCCAAGTGTGTAGCTGGTGCAGTCCTCCAGAGTGCAGTGTCCAGGTGCAGGTCAGGAGTCCAGCAGGGCTGTCCTTCTTCTCCTGTAGTTCTTCTTTGTTGGAGTCTGATAGGGATCTGAGTTGTGGGTGCAGGTCTGCCAGTTTTATCCCTGCTCCTGGGTAAAAAAAACAGGGGGGTCCTGGTTCTCCAATCACGTGCAAGGTCCTTCCCCTTGTTATGACCACTTCCTGGGAAGTGTGGCAAAAATCAATCCCTGGGAGCAACATTCCTCAAAAATCCATCATGGCTGAAAGTGATTTTTGGAGGTTACATCTGGCTGAGCCCACCCACTGGTGTGGCTAAAAATCCTAAACACACCCCTCTCCTGCCCTCTCCTAATCTAATCAAGGGGGCAACTAATTGTCTGGGTTTGCAGGATGTGAGGGTGTTGCTGGGTTGCTCCAAATGTCCTTCTCTGCCTTTGAAGACCAGTTTGGCAGCCCTCCCCCTTCCTGCTTCACCATCTGCTGAAGGGAGATCTCCTCCCCCAGGCACATCTCTTTGTGTGGAGCCAGGCCACTTCACACCTCATCAAGGCAGTCTGGCCAGGTTGCCAGAGGCTGGCCAATCATAGCACAGCAGCAAAAACACTGCAGGGCTGAAGTTGGAAACTTTTCAGGTAAAGTTTAAAACTCTTTACCTGAAAAAGTTATATTAAATCCCACAACTGGAAGTTGTGGGATTTTTATAACAATACATTTGATACCAAACTTCTGGTATCTGTTACTTAAGGGGACTTTTAAAATTAAAATAGTCTCCCCATTCTAGCCTATGGAGGCCATTCACTACAATGAGGGAAAAACGAATTTGGCTGTTTTACCTCACCAGGGCTCATAAAACTATTTTTATAAGGTCCATGCTTATAGTTACATGGCACCCAGTCCTAGGCGTACACCTTAGGGGTGACTTGTATGTAAAAATAAGGTAGTCTAAGACTTTTGAACTACTTTTAATTCCAAAGTCGAATTTGCATATAACTTTAATTTAAAAGCAGCCAGCAAGGCAGGCCTGCCTTTAAAGTGACACTGGGCACCTCAGCAGTGCACCTTTGGGTGCACTACCTATGCTGGGGTCCCTAAACCTATATTCCCTACCATATACTGGGGACTTATAGGTAGGTTGACTTAGCCGATTATAATTAGCCTAATTTGCATACTGATTTTACACAGAGTGCAGGCCCTGGGACTGGTTATCAGTACCCAGGGCACCATCAGAGTCAGGAATACACCAGCAAAAAGTTGAAAATGGGGGCAAAAAGTTAGGGGGCCTCTGCAATCTGCCCTGTACTCTCACATACGCACTCTCTGTTGTGTATCTCACACGGCGAGTCCCCCTTGATTGACATACCCCCCTGCTTTGGCCTCCCACACAGGTCACCTGGGTCCCCTTCTTAGCCACCTGGTGTTCGCCATGGAGTTTGCCCCAACCTCCTGGGGCAAGGTGGCCAGGTTACTAGTCCCACAGTGTCTCCCACAGTTTCAGTGGCACAGTTACTGCATCGTCCAGTCTGTGTCTGTCCAGAGTCCAATAGCAGGCCTCACTCTGCCATCAGGAATCCTCTTTATTCATCAACTGGAGGGCCCAATCACCCTTGTGGTCTGCAGTCACTTTGGCCACAGGGTCAGCCTATCAGGGTCCAGTCAGAGGTTGCCATCCTAGGACCCCAAACAACCAGCCTGTGGTGCACCTCTACTTCTCACCTCTCCTCCCCAGGTCGTCTTTTCAGGATGAGGCCCGTGCTGGCCACCTGTCTCTGTGCAGCCTATTCAGGTGTCACACACTTGTGGCTCTGGAAATCCCAGGTGCAACCTAATTGGCCTCAAGTTAGTCGGTCTGGGAGGGCAGCCAATACTCTCTCTCAAGGCCTTCCTGTGGTCTACAGATGGGGTGTCTGTGTGCCAGATAAATGTTGTATTTAGCTGCAGAAGGAGGCAAGCATCTGCCATCTTCGATGGCTAAGCCATGCCTCTCTCTACATGCAATTTTGATTAAATTTAGACACGCTAAAGACTTGAGAGGGACTATATATCCCAAGCTGCTTTAAGGCCCCTGGATGCGGCCATTTTCATGAGCACCTGTACCCACTTGACACCAACAAGCGCTATAAAGTGCGTGGGGGCACTTTGCGGTGTGGGACGCGCCCGTGCAAAGCCAGGGCCAAGGTTGGGCCCTTCCCCGCCCGACTGAGCCCAGAAGAGGCTGGGCTGGGCCACCCCCTAACATTGACCTTTCAAGTAGGCATCACTGACCCTCGCTTTATATATTATTTTAATAATACTGTGCCACCCTGCAGGTTGCATTGTTATGTTAATACTTTACAGAATATTTTATCACCAACCAAAGTCCCAGATGGGTAAAAGGAAAGCAATAGAGGCTGGGGAAGGAGCAGCGCTAAAAACTAAGCGGAAAAGGCATAAGCATGCAGCTAGTAACTGCGTTATGGACAGAATTGACACTCTTCTTGGTGAATGCGAAGGAATTTTAACCGCTTCTCAGGGAAATGACTCTAACGGAATTGGGGGAGAGTGCTCCCCAACCAAGAGGAGGACAGGCCCAAAGAAAATTGCTGAGATATTTGTAAAACGTGGACAACAGGACACAGCTACTATGGGGCAGGGAGAGGGCTGGAATGTCATGACCCACGCTGCTCCATCTTAAGTGAATGAGCCACTACTGGGCTCTAATGACTCCATCCATTGAAGCGACCACTTTAGCCCTTTAATTAATGCCTCAGACCCACATGATGACCCCAACCCAGGTACCATGGTGGTGGGCTAGTAGCCACAAACACACACCTAACTCACATAAACACAGAACATTCAATGCATACAAGAACTAAAAAGTGAGGTATCAGAACTCAAGCTTATGGTTAACTCCTTAACTGCAATAGTAAAGCAGCTAATTCCTCCAGATGCCACGGCCACCATGAACTACACCCAAAGCCCAATTACAACGTTATCAGGCATCTCAATGAAGTTGCCCAAATTACCAGCACCCAGTTGTGATGGCCTCCTCTCAGCCGGCGCTAAGACAAAGAACGTTTACCAGCCTCCTTCGCACAACAGCTTAGGCGCAGGAAATGTATTAGACGACTATCACAAACTCATGAGCGGCGCTGCCCCAAAATACCCTGCTCAGCCTGCCATTGATCGGCTTCAATCAGGAAATTTAATTCTAATGGTCAACGTTCCCAAGTTAAACTCACTGACACGAAGGGAAGGGGCAGACTCTATCAGAAACAAAGCAATTCACTGGATCTGCCACGTAAGAGGCTGTCGCTCTGTAATATGTGAGGATATAATTAATGAAGCAAGAAGGCCTGACCCAGGGACACATTTTGACATCTTAAAACTGACACTTAGGGACAGGACCATGGTGGACAATTTGGTGGCCCTAGATGCAAGAATAATTCCTCCAGGACACTCGCACATCCAGTTCAAATACCCTAGGCCACCCGCTTACCACGGGGGTTGCCCCAGCCACTGCCTAGCAAACAATTTATCTGCCCTCAGTGAGGACTATTGATTTAAAGCTCCATCTGGAATCTATGCTGAAATACCGAGCAACTCACATATATCAACTGTCTCTGGGTCGGCTGCAGTCGCCAACACTGTCATTGCAAGTACTCATGTTCCCCCTCATGACATATCCCCTCAGACCTCTGACGACTTACTGTGCAAACAAGACAACATTGCATCTCTCACCTTGCAGGAATATTATCCACCAAATCAAGAACCAATAGCTAAGTGTGCAAGCACCTCCCCCATCAGGGCCAGGCCAGCTCTACCAGAGGAACATCGCCACTTAGCCCAGGGCTCACTGGGCAACAGCGGCATTGATCCCTGTAAATACTAGGCCATTGGACAGGACAGCTCTGCCAGTCACTGGGGTATGACTTGTCTCATGGAACGTGGCAGGTTTGAAATCTATCCTCCCTCTTCCACCCCTCACCTATTTTATCGAAGAACACAACATATGCCTTCTTCAGGAGACATGGTCAATTGATCCACTTTTCCGAACAGGATATTCAAATTTCTATATCCCTGTCTTGCCCAGCACCAGGGGCAGGCCTTCTGGGGGCTTGACCACCCGGGTTAGAACATCACTTAACTGTCGTATATCCCCGTTATCCACTGATTCCTCCAACATGTCAGGTCTTCGCCTATAACCCGGGCCTGACACAGTTGTGAATGTTTTAAACATCTACACTTGAGGGGTGGGGGGCCAAGTCTCCAAAACCCTTTGTGTACTGGCAGCCTTTCTGCAAAACTGTCCCCGCCATCATAAAACCATTGTGGCAGGTGACCTTAATGTCACATTCGAACCTCTAGACTGGGATGATCTCAGGTCCACAGATGAGGAGGATCGAGCTTGGTCTATCCCTGGCCTGACTATCCCACCCATCAAGAGATGGATGTGGGCCGCTGTCCAAGTAAAATCGTTGACCATGGAATTTGGGCTCAGGGCATTCAATGGCAGAACCAAATCAGATTCCAAAGGCTGTCACACATTCAACAAAACCAACCACACCAGTAGAATTGACTACTGTTTAGTCGACATAAGATTATGGCCCCTAGTCATCGACATTACGATCATTGAGAGAACTGAAAGTAACCATAATCCTCTCTCTGTCCATATGCTAGCTCTAGGTAGCTACCCGCCCATGATTAACTCGTCAGCAACAGCGCCAGAGGGCATTAGTCTGGTAAACGACAAATGTCACCTAAAGAGGGACAAGGTTGTGGCTCGGCCCACACTCATTAATGCAGCTAATAACACCTTAAAGAACCCCAACGAGGAAATAAGTTTAACCCACATCTCATGCTTCAGGGAAATCACAGCCCACTTCTCAGTATCCACAGCCCATGATGGCAAGAGACCTAAGGGTAGGCATCGCTGGTTTAATAAAATGTGCTGGTCCTCAGACAAGCATTTAATCCAAGCCATCAAATCCAAGGATGCCGACGCCATCCACTTAGATAGGAAGTCCTACAAGCTAGACATACGCAAAGCCAAGCGTGACCAAGATTATAAGTGGTGGACAGCACTTAGCGACGCTGCGCACGTAGGAATTGTAGTCTGTTTTGGTCCCTGGCAGCACGAGGCCCAGAAAGCAGTGGATTGAACATAACAACTAACATTGCCCCAATAGACTGGGTAGACCATTTTAGTGGGCTGCACTCCTACGATCATGATAGTCCCATTCCTGATCACATGGACCCTTGCTTAAACATTACTTCAGCACCCACCACTCAAGTGCCTCAGCTGTTCTCCCAAAAAGACATAAGGCCTCATTTCAACCTCGGCGGTCTTTAAGCAAGACCGCCGAGGTACCGCCGTGCTGAAAACCGCCAGTGCAGGTGGTTTTCTGCACAGCGTATCATGACTGCTGGCAGCCCTCCGCCCTTTTTCGGATGGAGAGCCGCCAGAAGCCATACTGGCGGTCGGCGGTGAAGTGGAGGTTGCTCCACCGCCACGTCATCACGTCCCATGATTCGGTGTGGAGGTGTTCTGGTGACAGGGAGCTGGTGGCGGAGCAGCCCCCATGGATCCAATTCCCTCCCAGAGGATCACCGTACCAGGTAAGGTGATCGTCCCTAAGGGTAGGGGGTGGGAGGGTGCTGTGTGTTGTGTGCGTACATGGGGGTGTGCGTGCAAGTTTGTAGAGGGTGTGTGTGAGTGCGTGTATGCATGCAGGGGGTGTTGTGTGTTTGGAAAATGTGTGCATGTCTGTGTGTATGTCTGTGTGTATGTCTATGTGTATGTCTGTGTGTATGTCTGTGTGCGCGTGTCTGTGTGCGTGTATGTGTAGTTGTAGTGTAAGTATGCGTGTGGGTGTGTGTGTGTCAATGTTAGGGGGCTGGGGAGGGAGGTCCTACCACCTTTGGGGGAGTGGTAGGGGGTCGTGGGTTTGGGGGGAGGACTCTGGAGATGGGGGAGTGGGTGGAGAAGACCCCTATCAGTGCCAGGGAATTAATTCCCTGGCACTGATAGTGCCTACCGCCATGGATTTCCTGGCGGTACTGAACCCCACGAAATCCATGGCAGTATGCGGGGTCGTGATGCCTCCTACGGTGTAGTAACGGCAGCCGGGCTGGAGACCGAAGTATCCAACCCAGCAGTCTTTACCACCCTGGCGGTCTGAGTGGAGAAGTGGCGGTTTTGCATGGCGGTCACTGCTATGCCACTTCTCCACTGACCGCCAGGGTTGTAATGAGGGCCATAGTATATTCCCTAGGCACTATAAAGCGTGGCAGGGCCCCTGGATTGGATGGTGTTCCAGCAGACCTGTTCTCAACTGATATTGCAACCTGGTCAAGATACATCACTATCATAGCGAATGCAATAGCATCTGGGGTGCCAATCCCTGAGTCCTGGAAAGGGGCTATTTTTGTCCCGATCTTTAAAAAGGGCGACAGATCACTCCCCTGCAACTAAAGGCCAATCAGTCTAATCGATTGTGCGCAAAAAGTGTTCTGCCACTGTCTCTTGGGGAAAATCTAATACTGATGACTGAATATGGTATTCTTAGTCCCCTCCAAGCTGGTTTCTGGAAAAAAATATCTACCACTGAGCAAGCCCTTAGGTTCCTATTTTTATACTGGAAAACAGTGCTCATTGGCAAAGGGAGCTTATATGTAGCTTTTGTGGACCTAAAATCTGCATTTGATCTAGTACCCTGCAACAAACTATGCAACACTCTTTCCCGAATGGGTATTACCGAGCATATCCTTGCACTATTGATACGGATCCACGAGGGCAACTATGCACGCGCCAGGTGGGTCAACAAGAGGCAACTAACTTATAGAATCCAGGTACCAAGGGGTGTGCGGCATGGGTGTGTCCTTGCCCCCACCCTCTTCTCCTTGTATATCAATGACATCATCCCCTCTCTGTTTAGAGTGGAGGCTGACGCACCATCACTTGGCCCACATAAAATCCCTGTCTTACTCTTTGCAGACGACACTCTCCTGATATCCAAGACCCCAGTGGATTAAGGAAACTCCTCATGTGCTTTGAGGAATTCTGCTCCATACCGGGACTTGAAATTAATGCCTCAAAAACTAAATTAATGACCCTCAATCCCCATAGATCCTTTAGAGGGAAGTTCACACTAGATGGCAGCAAACTTGAGAAGGTGGGCACCTTCAGTTACCTGGGCATAGCTTTGACTGATAACATGTTTTTGAAACCACACATAGGAAAGCAAGCTTTAAAACTAAAGCAAACAACGGGGGTAGTAATAAAGGATTTTCACCTCTCACATATAAAACCAATTTGCCCAGCAATCCAGATATACGAAGCCCAGGCTGTGACCTCAGCGCTTTACGGGGCTGAACTATGGGGCTATGCTAAAATCCAAGATATAACCATACCTGAAAACAACTTCCTAAGAAACCTTGTGTCCCTCCCGCCAAGCACTCCACTGTTCCCCCTTTTTAAGGATCTTGGTGTGAAACGCATTGGTCATAAAGCCCGCCTACGCCCTCTTCTGTACTGGCGGCATCTCTGGACTACCCCAGAGCTCAAATCCTTCACTGCAGCCCTGCAGGTCAGTTTAGAAGCTGACCATCTTCATAGCATCCCCTGGCTTAGATACCTCAAGGGGTTACTCTACTCACTTGGGCTTAGAGAACTCTGGTATTCACCAACCACCTCCTCCTTCCCCTCAAAAAGCGAACTTAAAAAACTGTATTGGCACATGGTAGACTCCGAAGATCTGGGGGCACTTCATACTACATTATCTTGCAACTTTGTCAACCTAAAAGAGACATGCAAGTACGAGGCTTTCTGGGACATAATCACGGTACCAAGGGAAAGGAAACTGTACTTTCAGTTCTGTATTGGCACGCTGCCACTAAGACCGTTTACCAGCCGAAGAATCACACGAAGAATCAACCACTTGCCCAGCCTGCAAAGCCCCCATTGAGAACTCCCTCAAGTCCTATTTGCTTGCCCGCGTACACTGCCTCATGTAGGAAATGGCTGGCCACGGCATGCATACTGCTGGGAGTCCTCAGTTCTGTAATAGCCCTCCGAATCCTTAGATCAGACACTCAGCCAATGTTAGTGATCTCCGTCGCCAAGTTCCTTGGAGCTAGTTGGATTGTTAGAAGAACATTTTTATCTGTTTCATGGTCCCAACAAGATTGTTCCATCATACCATGTGAGTGTATTTGATCTTTATTTGATTCTTATTTTATCAGCCATACGTACCGTTATATTTATTTAAATTGTGTATTTATTTGTATTTATTGCTGCTATGTGCTTTTATGGCTCTCGTAGTTGAAGTAAAGTTATTTTGACTGACTGACTGATTAAATTTAGAAATAATGTGGGGAAAATTCCATAGCAGTATATTGCCATTAGCACTGATGGGCCATCCTGTGATTTTTTTTTCTGTGTGACTTCGATAATTTGATCAAGCTATGAATTTAGAAAAAGTTGGGATCTGTGCATTCTCAAGTTGCAAGGACTTGAGTGATTTAAAATATCCTTGTGGATCATATCTAGTTTCCTTATTCTAGCATATAAATTGTGCTGATACATGTGATAGATTAGTTCCCCATAAACATGGAAATGGTATTGTCTCTGCAAATTGCATATGGCTCTAAATCTTGAAATTCTAGTTACTTATGTGAGATGTCAAGCACAAGCACTAAACAATGGCAACTGGTGGTAGTTTTCCACTTCAGCTCTGCCTCAAGCTGTGTGAAGAAATAAGAGTCTCTTTACAAGTATGACAGTCCAACCGTCACAAGGTTGGTGGTCAGACCGCCATATTACGAGTCATGCGGGCTGTTAGACCTGACAGACTTGGGGTGGTCAACCCACAACTTTTTGCCTGCCTTCCTCTAATTTCTGACACTGTTTTTGCTAGTTTTAGGACTCTGCATACTTACCATATCTAATCAGTGCTAACGTACATATGCTCTCTCCCCTAAACATGGTAACATTGGCTCCTTCCCATGTGGCATATTTAACTTACCTGTAAGTCCCTAGTAAAGTGCACTAGAGGTGCCCAGGGCCTGTAACTGAAATGCTACTAGTAGGTCTGTAGCACTGGTTGTGCCACCCACATAAGTAGCCCCTTAACCATGTCTCAGGCCTGCAATTGCAAGGCCTGTGTGTGCAGCTTCACTGCTCCTTTGGCGTGGCATTTAAAACTACTTGCCAAGCCTTATACTCCCCTTTTTCTACATATAAGTCATCCCTAAGATAGACCCTAGGTAACCCAAAGAACAGGGTGCAATGTAAGAAAAAGGCAGGTCATGCAGTTATGTGTTTTATGTGTCCTGGTGGTGAAAAGCTCACAAATTTGTTTTCCTTTACTGTGAGGCCCGTTCCTTCTATAGGCCAGCATTAGAACTACCCTTATATACTTTTAAGTGGTAGATTCTGATCTGACAGGAGTAGCCCTAACATGTTTAGTATGACCAGAATGGTAATAGAAATTCCTGCTTACTGGTGAATTTGGATTTAATATTACTATCATAAAAATAGAACTCTTAGAAAGTGCCATTTCTCTGTACTTATTGCCATCTGTGCCCTGCAGTCTGTCTCCAATCTATGTCTGGTGTGTGTTTGTTGACAGCTACCCTGGTGCATTCCACCCAGACAGCCTTAAACACTGGACACTCTGACCCTCATTAGGACCTTGGCGGAAAATACCACCTACCACCACGGCAGCGGCCACCAACATACCATTGCTGTGGTTACCGACCGTCCATGGCATTATGACCGTAGACAGAATACCACCAGAAGGCTGGCAGTATTCCATCTACGGTCATGGCAGCGGCTGATGGTAAGGTGGCGCTGCTGCCAGCAGCAGCGCCACACCAGCTAAATACCGCCTACAGTATCATGAGCCATGATACGGCCTGGCGGTGTTTTGCTGGCGGACGCTGCTGCTGGCAGCAGCGCCGCGTCCCGTCTCTTGTCGGAGGACCCCTTGCAAGCAGGTAAGTTGGGATCTCCGACAGGAGAGGGGTGTGGGGGTATTGTGTGCATGAGTGGGGGTGGTATGATTATGTATGAATGCGTGCATGCATGTGTAATGAGTGTGTGCATGAGTGGGTGTGAGTGTCCGTGCATGTTATGTCATGAGATTTCATGTGTGCCTGGATGTATGTTCGTGAGTGTATATGAATGCGTGGGTGAATGTGTGTATGTGTGTGTGTGTATTGGTGTGTATGTATGTGTGTAAATGTGCGGGGTGTCGGGAGAGGGAGGGGGAGGGTGGAGGATGACTCTGGGGATGGGGAGGGGGCAGGGGAGACCCCTATCAGTGCCAGGGAAGGAATTCCCTGGCACTGATAGTGCCTACCACCATGGTTTCAGTGGTGGTACCAAAACCACTTAAACCATGGTGGTGGGTGGGATCATAATGCCATGGGCGGCCTAGTGACGGCCTCCGTGTTGGAGTCTGAAGTCGCCAGCTGGCGGTTATTACCGCCGTGACGGTCAGTGTGGCGGTAATACCTCCACTATACCACCGACCGTTGTGATCGTAATGACCCCCACAGTCACAGCTGTATTCATCTGCATACTGAAAGGGTCTCCCTGGGCAGAAAGGTTGGAGGGGCTCTCTCTACTTCAAAGGCCTGCCCTCACAAATCAAATCAAATCAAATCAAATCAAATCATTAACATTTATAAAGCGCGCTACTCACCCGTGCGGGTCTCAAGGCGCTAGGGGGGAAAGGGGGGGTTATCGCTGCTCGAACAGCCAAGTCTTTAGGAGTCTCCGGAAAGCGGAGTGGTCCTGGGTGGTCCTGAGGCTGGTGGGGAGGGAGTTCCAGGTCTTGGCCGCCAGGAAGGAGAAAGATCTCCCACCCGCCGTGGAGCGGCGGGTGCGAGGGACGGCAGCAAGTGCGAGGCCAGCGGAGCGGAGGGGGCGGGTGGGGACGTAGAAGCTGAGGCGTCTGTTGAGGTATTCCGGTCCCTTGTTGTGGAGGGCTTTGTGTGCGTGGGTGAGAAGACGGAAGGTGATCCTTTTGCTGACTGGGAGCCAATGCAGGTGTCTCAGGTGTGCGGAGATGTGGCTGTTGCGGGGTACGTCGTGGATGAGGCGGGCCGAGGCGTTTTGGATGCGTTGCAGGCGGTTTTGGAGTTTGGCGGTGGTCCCGGCGTAGAGGGTGTTGCCGTAGTCCAGGCGACTCGTGACAAGGGCGTGGGTCACGGTTTTTCTGGTGTCGGCGGGGATCCAGCGGAAGATCTTGCGGAGCATGCGGAGAGTGAGGAAGCAGGCGGAGGACACGGCGTTGACTTGCTTGGTCATGGTGAGAAGAGGGTCCAAGATGAAGCCGAGGTTGCGGGCGTGGTCTGCGGGGGTCGGTGCGGTGCCGAGGGCCGTGGGCCACCAGGAGTCGTCCCAGGCGGACGGGGTGTTGCCGAGGATGAGGACTTCCGTTTTTTCAGAGTTCAGCTTTAGGCGGCTGAGCCTCATCCAATCTGCGACGTCCTTCATACCCTCTTGTAGGTTGGTCTTGGCGCTGGCGGGGTCCTTGGTGAGGGAGAGTACAAGTTGGGTGTCGTCGGCGTAGGAGGTGATGATGATGTCGTGCTTGCGTACGATGTCGGCGAGGGGGCTCATGTAGACATTGAAGAGTGTCGGGCTGAGCGATGAGCCTTGAGGTACGCCGCAGATGATCTTGGTGGGTTCTGAGCGAAACGGAGGGAGGTAAACTCTTTGGGAGCGGTTAGCGAGGAAGGAGGCGATCCAGTCCAGGGCCTGGCCTTGGATCCCGGTGGAGCGTAGGCGGGTGATTAGGGTGCGGTGACAGACGGTGTCAAAGGCAGCCGAGAGGTCGAGGAGAATGAGGGCGACTGTTTCACCGTTGTCCATCAGGGTTCTGATGTCGTCTGTGACTGAGATGAGGGCGGTTTCCGTGCTGTGGTTGGTTCGGAATCCGGTTTGTGAAGGGTCGAGCAGGTTGTTGTCTTCCAGGAAGGTGGTCAGCTGTTTGTTGACGGTCTTTTCTATTACCTTGGCTGGGAAAGGTAGAAGAGAGATGGGGCGGAAGTTTTTCAGGTCGCTTGGGTCAGCCGTAGGTTTCTTTAGTAGGGCGTTGACTTCAGCGTGCTTCCAGCATTCGGGGAAGGTAGCAGAAGAAAAAGAAGAGTTGATGACGGTCTGGAGGTGCGGGGCGATGATGTCGTCGGCTTTGTTAAAGATGAAGTGCGGGCAGGGGTCCGAAGGGGCGCCGGAGTGGATAGAGTTCATGATGGATTTGGTTTCTTCCGTGTTGATGTGGGTCCAGTTGTTGAGGGTGATGTCCGGGGAAGCGGGTTCAGTGGTGTATGGTTGGGTCTGGTGTCCGAAGCTGTCGTGGAGGTCGCTGATCTTGCGATGGAAGAAAGTGGCGAGGGATTCGCACAAATCCTGTGAGGGCGTGACGGCGTTGGCGCTGGCGCTGGGGTTGGAGAACTCTTTGACGATGCTGAAGAGTTCTCTGCTGTTGTGGCTGTTTTTGTCTAGTCTGTCGGTGAAAAAGTTCCTTTTGGCAGTGCGGATCAGGTGGTGGTGTTCGCGTGTAGCGTTCTTGAGGGCGGTCATGTTGTCAGCGGTGTGATCCTTGCGCCAGGCCTTCTCAAGGGCACGACAAGTTTTCTTTGATTCTTTGAGGGTGTCAGAGAACCAGAGAGGTTTTTTGGTGTTGGTCTGTCGATGCGTGCGTTTGAGGGGAGCAAGGTTGTCAGCGCAGTTGGAGATCCAGTTTGTGAGGTTGAGAGCTGCGTCGTTGGGGTCGGTGGTGAGGGTGGGTTGGTTGGCGGCGAGAGCGGAGAAGAGTTGCTCTTCAGGGATCTTGTTCCACTGTCGACGAGGGATGGGTTGAGTGCGGAGGTGGGAGGTCTCGCGTCGGAATGTGAAGTGGACGCAGCTGTGGTCGGTCCAGTGTAGGGCAGAGGTGTGGCTGAAGAAGACGTGTTTGCTGGCGGAGAAGATAGGGTCGAGCGTGTGTCCGGCGATGTGGGTGGCGGTGTTCACCAGTTGTTTGAGGCCGAGGTTGGCGAGGTTGTCGAGCAGGGTGGTGGTGTTGGGGTCGTTGTTTTGTTCCAGATGGAAGTTGAGGTCGCCTAGGAGGATGTAGTCCGGTGAGGCGAGGGCGTGCGGGGAGATGAAGTCGGCGATGGCGTCGCTGAAAGAGGCGCGAGGTCCGGGAGGACAGTAGACGAGGGATCCTCTGAGGGTGGTCCTTGGGTCGGTGCGAATCTGAAAATGCAGGTGTTCAGCGGCGAGGGGGGGGTCTTCGGTGGAGGTGGTGACGCTGATGGAGTCTTTGAAGATGATGGCGACACCTCCTCCTACTTGGTTGGTGCGGTCTTTTCTGGAGATCTTGTAGCCTTCGGGGATGGTGGTAGCGATGTCTGGAGCAGAGGAGGCGTTCATCCATGTCTCCGTGATGAAGGCGACGTCCGGGGCTGTGGAGTCCAGGAGGTCCCAAAGTTCAACGGCGTGCTTGTGGACGGAACGAGCGTTGACCAGGATGCACTTGAGGTGGTTGATGGCGCGTGGGCTTGTGGTCGTGGTAGTTGCGTGGTGGAAGATGCGTTTGCAGGAGTTGCAGGCGAAGGGTCCATGGGTGCGTTTGGGGTGAGCTAGGAAGCAGGTTTTGGAGCGCCCTGGGTTGAGGGCGTGGAGGGTGGTGGGGTCGTAGCGGATCAGCGGGGCTTGGGGGAGCTGGGGACCAGGGGTCGTGGCGCTGGGCGCGGGCCAGGCGCAGACGGGCTTGCCTCTGGTGCGCCTCTGGCGCGCCAGCGGCGTGCCCGCTGCGCGCGCCCGCTGCGCAGTCGCGCAGCGGCCGCCATAAGAGGTAGGAGGGGGGGGAGGGGTCAGCTGGGGGCGAATGGGAGCTGGGGGACGGGGGCGTGCAGGAGGTCGCGGCGGGAAAGCGCGAGGGAGGGGGGGGGACAGGTAGAGTGAGAGGAGCTGGGGGAGGGGGTTTAGGGTGGAGGAGGGTGAGTATTAGGAGGTTTGGAGATTAGGGAGAGAGATAGGAGTAGGGTTGTGAAGATAGGGGAGGGGGGGTTGTAGAGGTGGGTGAGGGAGAGAGGTAGAGTGAGAGGATAGGGAGATAGGTAGTAGAGGGGGTGGCGGGAGGGGGGGAGAGATAGAGAAATAGATAGAGAAAATAGATAGAGAAGTCGATAGATAGGGAAATAGATAGATAGACAGATAGGTAGGTAGGAGGAGGTGGAGAGTGGGGGAGTTAGATAGTGAGATAGGGAGCTAGAGAGATAGGAAGATAGGAGGAGTGAGGGAGGTAGATAGCGAACGGGTTAGCTAGGGGTGAGAGAGGGGGAGGCGAGTGAGGGAGGGGGATGAGGAAGGAGCAGGAGGGCAGGCTCGGGGGAAGAAGACGGAGGAGGTAGAAGAGCCGAAGACAGGAGAACAGAAGACAGAAGAACAGAAGACAGAAGAACAGAAGACCGGAAGAGCAGAAGACAGAAGAACAGAAGAACAGAAGACAGAAGCACAGAAGATCGGAAGAGCAGAAGAACAGAGAAGAACAGAGAAGAACAGAGAAGAACACAGAAGAAGAACACAGAAGCACCGAGAAGAACAGAGAAGAAGAACACAGAAGACCGGAAGAACACAGAAGAACAGAAGGGAAGAACAGAAGAACAGAAGAGAAGAACAGAAGAACACAGAAGAAGATTGCAGAGGGGGAGCGAGGAGGAAGAGACAGAGAGGAGGAAAAGAAGCAGGAGCAGGAGAGAAGGTGAGTGGCGCGGGGCAGGGCGAGGGGCTGGGAGGAGGGGGGTACTTACAGTTAGGTGGGTCTCAGGAACACAGGAACTCGGGAACTTGGAGGAGCTGCAGCGGCAGGGGGAGCGACCTACCCTTGGGTCAAGGACTGATAACTACCCCAAAGGGATGCTGGCAGACAGGACTGGGCTGAAAGGGGAATATGTGCACTTCAAAACCACTCTTTGAAGTTTCCTCCATTTCAAATGCATTTTTAGGTATATATACTGGGTCTGTGACCCTCCAAAATTAGACACATCTGGACCTACACCTGGACTCCATTAGTGGGACTACCTGGCTACTCAAAGAACACATCTGAACTGTTTTGCTGAGAAGGACTGATGCCCTGCTACCTGCTGGCCCCTGACTCTGCTGAAAGGACTCTGGGGGTCATTCTGACCCTGGCGGTCCATGACCGCCAGGGCCAGGGACCACGGAAGCACCGCCAACAGGCTGGCGGTGCTTCCAGGGCCATTCTGACCGTGGTGGTAAAGCCGCGGTCAGAAAAGGGGATCCGGCGGTTTCCCGCCGGATTTCCCCTGGCCCAGAGAATCCTCCATGGCGGCAGTGCAGGGGCCCCCTAACAGGGCCCCATAAAGATTTTCACTGTCTGCTTTGCAGACAGTAAAAATCGTGACGGGTGCAACTGCACCCGTCGCACCCGTGCAACCCTGCCGGCTCCATTCGGAGCTGGCTTCCTTGTTGCAGGGCCTTTCCCGCTGGACCGGCGGGCGCTCCTTTGGCGGGCGCCCGCCGGCCCAGCGGGAAAGCCAGAATGGCCTCTGCGGTCTTTTGACTGCGGAGCGGCCAAGTGGCGGTTCCCATTTGGCTGGCGGCGCCCGCCGCCAGCCAAACTTGGAATGAGGCCCTCTGCCTTCCTCACAAGTACTGTCCAAGGGCTTGACTTGAGCTTGCTTCCTGTTCTTAAGTCTCAAGGCCAGAAGAACTTCACCAAAGAGAAGAAAATCCCTGTGCATCGGAAATTCGGCAGAAAGCCTACAGAAATCAATGCAATGCCTGCCTATTGGCTTCAAAATCACTCTCACACAACACCAACAACACAGCAACATCACATCTGAATATACATTGACACACTCACATTGCACACATGCTACGGACAGTCATCACAGTCAACAAACATATGTATGGATGTGGCATGGAACGCAAACACCACTCACATCAAACAGCCCTGCAATGGATACACACATCACCCACATTGTGGCACAATGGAAGGACAATGGGATGTACAATAGACAGAGAGACAAATATACAAAGCTCACTATGCAAACAATATCTGCACAATAGGAAAAGGGGCATCAGGAGCACTCAGGGAAGGAGGCTGCACTGGGGCACATTACACTTTGCACATGCCCCTTAAACAACATTTGCACAGGAACTGGCCCTACATGTATCTCAGGGACAAACAGTTCTAGGCTCAAATGACATGCCTATCTGCACAATGTGGATGTGCAAATCAACAAAGTACATACAACTCCAAATGCATGGGACATACATCTACTTGACATAGCTGCAAGGTACACACAGCTAAATTGACACATGCACAGCCAAATGCAAACAAAGGTAGCAAACCTGAACACACTCCATGTCTGCAAAAACAAACCCAAGCTGCCACACTTTAGATGAATCAATAATCCATATCAGGGGGAGAAGTCTAACATCATACGTGCTCACATTGGACAACACAATTTGAAATACTTACCATACCAAACAGTACAACATGCTGCAGTACCACCATTGCATTTGCACACACATATCCATACAGTCAACATATACCCTTGTCTTGGGGATACTAGCACTGCCCACTAAGTCAAATACTGCAAACAACATCAAATTGATCAGCAAGCAGGCCAAAACACACACAACTGTAGGCATCCAATTCAAGTTACTCAGGAACAATGTAAAGGTAGAAAATGAATTGCAGGACAAATGTGTACCCAAAAAAACAACTATTTTGGGTTTATTATTATCCAAACTTGAAAAGTCCAAGACCATTGGCCAGTCCATTTTGAAATGTACAGGCACATCATTGTGCTGTCACTTGACTCCTAACTGCCAGGGAACCTCCACAGGAAGGAGCATCATTGGGCAGTCAGGCACCTCAAAGATCATTGTGGGGGGAAGGTCACATTTGTCATGGTCGAGTTTGTGAGGGGTGGACGGTGTCTTAGGAGGGGTGGGTTTCGTCTTGGGGGGTATGGCTGCTTGCAGGGAGGGCAGGTGTGACAGGGGAGGATTTAGAGGTGAAAGCAGAGGTTTGAGAGATGGATTAGGGCCTCTTGGGGTTGGGACAGGGGTGGAGGGTACAGGGGTGAGGGCACGGTCAAGCAAAAAGGTTTCTTAGGAACACAGGGACAGTCAGCAGAAGGGGGCGGGGATTTGAAGGTCGAGGGAGTGGTTGTCTGCTGTATCGGGTGGGGTGTGTCGGTGTGAATGTTTTGGCTGTGCGAGGTATGCTTGTGTTTGGGAGGTATCTGTTGCATGGGTGAGTGGGGGTGTTTCCGTGTCTTGGGGGCTGGGAGGAGCTGGGTGATGTGGGAGTGGTGGATGTGTGTGTCTGTTGAGATGGTGTCTGCGTGTATGCTGGTAGTGTTGGATGTCTGTGTGTCTGTTGGGGTGGTGCCTGCAGGTATGCTGGGTGGGGTGAGAGTGTCACTGACTGTTGCAGTGGTGCCTGTGTGTATGCTTGATGTCATATGTGTTATGGTGGGGCAGTGGTGACTGATGCTGTGTGTGTGGATGTCTGTTGCTTGCTTGCATGCCGGTATGTTTTGTGGTGCTTTTGTCTATGTGTGCTGCTTTTGACAACTGTGGTAGGTGCATGCGGATCAGTCGGTGAGCTTGCAGTAGGTAGGGGAATGGGGGATTTGGACTGGGAAGAGGGAGGTGGAGTGGGGACGGATGATGGGGGGTGACTGGCTTCGTAAGCCAGATATTGCACCCTGAAAGCCTTCAGGAATGCATTGGTCTTCTGCTGTTGGGTTGTAAATCCCTGGATGGCATTCACAATGGCTGTTTGACCCACAGAGATACTCCTCACTAAGGGCAGCAGGGGTAACAGGGGCTGAGGAAGAGGTGCCTTCAGCAAAGAAGATGTCCACTTTCTTGGGTGAGCATGCACGGCCAACTGGGTGGGGAGCAACAGGAAGGGTGGTGATATAACGGGTGCTGGTGGTACAGGGGAATGCCCTGATGTGTCAGTGGCTAGGCAAGATATGCCTTTGGCCATTTTGAAACCCAGTCGATTAAAATGCAGGCAGACCCTAGAGTTTGTTGTAAATGTGATTGGAGTCATCTTGTGGTCAGTGCATTGTGAATACATCTGGTGCCAATACCATTCTGATTATGCATTATGAGGCATTTATGACCATTGTTTTGCACACTGGGTAAGGTGTCCTTCCAGTCCACAATAGTTTCATCTTGGGTTAGCAGGTCAACATGGAGCTAGGTGGCCATTCACAGTTGAGCATTATCTGTATCTTCGTCACTCCCATATGAGTAAACGCCAATTGAGAGATGCCAGACAAGGGTATTTGGACAAAAGTGCCTCCTGGAGGTTGCAGTAAGGTCACTCTCCACACTATACACACTTTACAAATGTTGTCCTCCCAGTTGAGTAAACAGCAGTTGAGAGTTCATAAATATATGGATTTGCGCAACTGAACATTGTTTTTGTGGTTGGAGCTGGAGACACATGGCCTATTGGGCTTTGCATTCTGGTCACTTCCTCTACTTTCCACCACCATATAATTGTTATCCTCTGTGATGAGTAAACTATATTTGAGAGTTAGGACACAGTGGTATTTGGGTATGAGAACACTGACTGTGTGTTTGGAGTTAGAGAGACAGAGCCTCCTGGCATTACCGTTTTCCACTCCCTCTACTTCGTACACTTGATAAATGTCATCCCCACGGGTGAGTACCTTTCATCTGTGAGCTTCCAAAGAAGAACGAAGGGTATTTGGAGAACTGAACACTGGGCTGGGGTTTTTAATTAGTGAAACAGTGCCTCCTGGGATTTGCAGTCATGTAACTCCCAGTACTACATACACTACTATACACATCTTATCCTCCCAGGTGAGTACATTTCAATTAAAAGTTAAGATAACAGGGGTCTTTGGACAAGAGAACACTGGGATGTAGTTTGGAGTTACTGATACAGGGTCTTCTGGGAGCTGGAGTCATGTCTCTCTCTCTAGTACACACGCTATACACACACACACTGAGGTGAATACACTTCATTTGTGAGTTACCAAACAGGAGTCTTTGGAGTTGAGGACAATGGGCTGGTGAGTGAAGCACCAGTGACGGACTCTCCTGGCCTTAGCAGTAATGTCAGTCCCTCTACTATACAAATGGTATGCTCCCAGCTGAGTTAACAGACATTGTAAGTTGCCAAACAGGGGTCTTTTAATGAATAAACACTGTTCTGGTACTTTGAGTTGTGAAAACAGTGCCTCCTACAAGTTGCAGTCAGGTTATTCCATCTAGTTTACACATATTTCCAATTTTAGCCCCTCAGGTATACTTCATTTCAGAGTTGACAGCCAGGGGTGCATGGGCTAGTAACAAACTGTGCAAGTGTTTAGAGTTACAGATACAAGGCATGTTGGGAATTGCATTCAAATCACTCTCTCTAGCACACACACTACACAAATATTATTCCCCAGGTGAGAAAACGTCATGTGTGGGTTACCAAACAGGAGTCTTTGGAGAAGAGGACACTAGACTGGTGGTTGGAGTGACAGTAACATAGCCTCTTGGGTGTTATGGTCATGTAATTACCTTTACTACACACACTATACAAATATTGTCCAGGTGAGTCCACTTACATTGAGAGTTACCAAACAATGGCATTTGGACAAGAGAACGCTGGGTTTGTGGTTGGTTTAACAGATACAAGGTCTTCTTGGCCTTAATAGTTATGTCACTCTCTCTACTTTACACACTTATCAAATGTTATCCTCCCAGCTGAGAAAACCTAAATTGTGAGTTGCCAAACAGAGGTCTTTAGACAAGTAAACACTGTTCTGGTGTTTGGAGTTTTTGAAAGTGCCTCCTGTGAGTTGCAGTCATGTCACTATCTCTACTATACACACTTGACCCCAGGTGAGTACACTTCAATTGGGAGTTCACTAACAGATGTATTGTAACCACTCTGATAGTATTTGTTGTTACAGGACTAGTGCCTCCTGGGAGTTGCAGTCAGGTTACTTTCTCTACTTCCCACACTTGACAAATGGTATCCTCAGGTAAATAAAGTTCATTTGTGATTTGCCAAACAAGGGTATATGGATGGAGTTGGAGACAGGTCACTCTCTCTACTTCCCACGCTTGACAAATGATATCCTCCCAGGTAAATGAAGTTCATTTGCAATTTCCCAAACAGGGGTATGTGGACAAGTGACCACTGGTCTGGTGTTTGGAGTAGTAGAACAGTGTCTTCTGAGAGTTGGCGTCATGTTAGTCCTTGTATTACACACATTATACAAATGTAATCTCCCCAAGTGAGTAGACTTCAATTGTGAGTTGCCAAATAAAGGTTGTTTGACAGGTAAACACTAAGCGGGTGAGTGGAGTGACAGTAAAAGTGGCAAAAGTTGAGCTATGGGCATGCATGACATAGCATTTGGTGACATTTTTAGAGTTGTGACTTACCAGACTCCAGACCCCCAGTAATTCTGTCAAGCCCTCGAGATACAGGATGGCTAAGACCTTCTCTTCCCAGGGAAAGAGATGTAATTGGGCACTGTGCGGGCCACCTCCAGTCTTCTTGATCTGCAGCTGGTACATGGAGACCAGAGAACAGACCTTGCCCCTGAGATCATTCCACTTCTTCCTAATGTACTCCTTTGTGAACAGGGTGGTGCCTACAGCTTTCACTCTTCTGATGATCCTGTCCCACATGTCGATGTTCCTACTGAGAAGAGTATGATGGACTTGTGCTTCAAACAATTATGGCCCTACTCTTATGAGTTCATCCATCATGACTTGTAACTCAACCTCAGAAACATGGGAATTTTTGGAACGTGACAGTGAAAAAAAAAAGTTGACAATGACTTTCTTAACAGGGGGATGTAATAGGGTGTGAACGGACAAAGGTGTGTGCAGGGTGTTCAATGTGATGGTGAAACAAGATGTGCCTAATCTGAGTAATAAGGAATATTTGCTGGTCATGGTTCCGAGCAGAATTGTAAAAGATTGTGGTCTGTGAATGGGTGGGTTTTATAGTGTCCTTTGCAGGTGTGTCCAGTGTGGCAATGTGTGTCAGCTGTGTTGTTTTCAAATTCATCAAATGTGCAGTTGTATATTACTTTGCTGACAGCAGACTGCTGTGGTTTGGACTGTCATTACCTGACCACCATGGAAGTCCACCATGGTGACTGAGTGCTTGTAATAAGGTCAGTGGTTGGTCACGTTGCTGACAGTGCTGGTGGTCAGACCTCCTATTTCCTGGCCTCTGCACCACTTGCGTCTGCCTTTTTTGGTAGGCGGTCTTGCAGGTATAACTCTTAATAGGGCTGTCTAGACGTGACTATCCCAAACTTTTTTTTCCTGATTTTCAGACTATTCCTATAGTCCTTAGCACTGCAATTCTTTTGCTTCCTAGCATGAAATATTGAGATTTCTTCTGAGCATTAATCATTAACCTCTGCAATTTCTAAATTTTGGTGAAATAATGGTACTTATTCTCATGTTGTTTTCACTTGGACCAAATTGCATATTCTTTTACAAAGCCCCGGAGCATGACTTTACATATATCTCAGACTTTTAGTATATGTGTAATTCTCAAATTCAGCAGGCACATGTTTACTGTTTCGTCCTGTAAATCCAATATGAACTTGGCATCTAAAATGAGCGAGCAATTAGTGTCTACTTACTCTGCTTCTGATGTTTGTTTAGGTTTTCTTGCACAGTAATAATAATCATGTATGCCAAAAATCACTACTTTCCCTCTGCGAGGAATCCTGATTCAATTCAGTAGATAAAAGAAAAAAAACTCTTCCTGACAATGAGTAAAATATATGAGAATATGCAGCCTGGAACATTTGGAATATTACTTTTTGAATACTCATTAGAACTAAGGATGTCATACTTATCACCTCAGTTTGTGCTTTGGCTTGTTTCATCAGATGGACCTATTCTAAAACATGCTGACCTAAATATGTAACTTAAGTGGTAACTGAGATTGCTATGTGTTAGATTTCTGTTTTAGGGGCCATCACTACACTATTTTCTCAATTATTTAAGACAGGCTGTGAAACTGATACATGCACCAAGATGATAGATTCAGGTCAAGAATTGGGAATAGACATCATATCTTTCTTATTAACAAAGTAGGTAATATGAATTAATACAGGAACGTTAAATAAAGATTCTTGTTACAGGAGGAAAATACTCCATTATTGCACTTAGATGCTATGTAGTCTCAGTCATATATTGCACCTTAGCTCTGAGTTTTGATCTCTCACCTTTTTGCCAGCTGAGGTAGTTAGCCTAGTGTGGTATTTGTGGCTCAGTGGCCTCAGTCCAGGGATGTTCCTCTTTGGTTGTTGCTGTTCTTGCACAAACATGCTGCTCTTCTTTTTAGATTATATTCCAGATCCTAAGCATTATCTGTGACCTGTGAACATAGCGGCAGGACCCGGGACCACAGGCTAGGGTTGCCTAGAGGAAGTTACCAAACTCTCCTGAAAGTGCAGAGGGAATCAAAACCAATAGCATAGGTTGAACTGAAGGGGAGAAGCATATAAAGTCAGTGACAGGCTAAGGAGACTCTGCTCCCGGTATAGACTGTGGTTTGCGGGACTAGCTGATAGATCTTCTTCCATTCAGGGATGTGTTGGAGACATCTTTTGCACAGGGTTCTTTGCCCAATGTACGAGCGATCCACTTGCATGCAATTTGCTTAACTCCAAATAATTTGTTTAATATGTGACTGATACCCTACCCGATGGTTTCTAAATTCCAAAAAGTATATTGAAAAATAGTTGAAAGTATGTAAAACTACTTCAGAAAGTCTTTTGAGACATGTTGTCAGGTGGTTTTCTTACAGCAATAATGTTGGCCTTATACGAGAAACAGAACCCGATGAGATATCTTGATGAATATTTGCTTTTTGATTAGTCTGTGAAACGAATTCATGTAGACAGTTAGAGGGGCTAGTCAGAACAATACCCTCACAGGTGGTGATTATCTTGTTTGGAAGCGTTCTAAGTATGCATATGCTTGTTGATGGTGCACTGCAAATCTTTTGGAGAAGAAATCAGGTTGCACACAGTTTTGTGAGGTATTCAACATTTTAGATCCTTCTCATACTAGTCATTAACCTCCTCTGACACTGTGACTTAACTTATAATTTTCCTACATCTGAGACAAAAATGATATCCTAGGGGGCGTTGGCTTAAATGGCAGTAGAGTGAGACGTGTGAGTTTTTGCACAGGGAGAGCAGTCCTGATTAAGACATGTATCCTTGCTTACACCACATCAGCCACCAGCTAGATAGTAGCTGAACTGATTCTGATGTTTGTGAGGTAGTGGGCAAGTTGATTTAGTTTACTGCTTCTATTCTAGGAGCCGCAGAGCAGACATGGGAGTTCTCAGCATGGCTGAAATTAAGATAGCGGCAGGGCCCAGAAGACGCATCACGGTATAGGGCTGGATTATAAGACTATTGAGTGTAAGCAGCCAGAAGCCTGCATTTGTGGGGAAACGAGGGCATTGTGGCAAAACATAGAAGGCGTTCCCACTACGTGGCGGGATCATCAGACAAAAATGCCTTGGCTGACACTGGCGAGGAGGAGAGTGGGGAACGCACTGTGGTGGACCCCTGCTGACTTCACCAAGTGATAGGCTGCCATGACTGTGAGGCCTTGCAAGGCGGGTAGTACTAGCTGAGGAAGTCCATAATTAAAGAATGATTTTGGTTGATGTGACTTGCTCCTCATGCACCCTAGGCAAAGGAGCTTTGGCTCCGCAATTCATACCTTCTTGCCCCTCCTGAGTCCTTCAAAACGCTGACCTTGTGTGCACTTGTTTTGACCCCCTGAACCTGTGCCCTCCATGTCCCAGGTGAATTGCTGCTCTGCATCAAGTAACGTTTCCTCCAAAATGAAGCCCTAGATATTCCCTCCCCAGCCCTGAAGGAAAGGGGATCCTTCCTGTCCAGTCCCTCATATTAACCCATTTCAAATGTGGGACTTGAGATCTCATGAGATGTTAAGTTCTCATAGGAATTGGTGGCCATCGTGGGAGCAGTCTTTTAAAAACTGCAGCCATGGGCCCAAGCCTCTGTTTGGCTTTTAGCCTCTTGAGAAGAAGGCTTCTCTTCTTCCATCCTTCTGCTAGACCAAATCTGAATCCTATTTTCATGATGCTCCAGCTCCTACCTGCTGGTGTAGCTGGAGCTCTTCAAGCAGCCCCTTAATTCCACAACTTCTCCTCCAAAAACCTGAAAAAAGAAGGAGAAAATGAACATTAAAAAAAAAGATAAAAAGGAACTTTGTTTGTCAGCGTTATCAAAGTCAGTACACTGAGCCTATTATTTGTACACTCAAGCCTTTTTAAATGAAGCATTTAAGCAGCCCTTTGCAAGAGCAAAGCATAAGTATTTTGTGGAATTAACAAAGACATGTAAAAATCCTAACCAACCATATTTATGTTTGAGACATCAGTCATTAACCCTATGGTGAAACAGGGAAAAGTCAAGAATTATCAGAAAAAGTAATTAAGGGTAAGTTTTTAATGAAAACAAGGTATTTTGGATTATGTAGCGAAAGATGTTTGAACTGTTATATAACTCTTGTTTATTGTCATCCAGCCTTGCTGTGTGCTGATACAGAGTAAGAATCCAAGACTCCAAGTAGAGAGCAAGACAACCTAAGATCTAAAATAGAAAAACCACGGCACATCCTAGAAAGTTGAAAGGTTCCAATTTATTCCTTTGTAATGTCTTTAGATGAACAGATGGCATCTGGCCCAATCAGACATCCTGGGTCCAGAGTCAAACAGTGACAACAGAATTCCTTTTCAAATGGACAACAGCCGACACGTGTTTCGTCTGGTTAGACTTTATCAAGGCTAAAGCTAGGAGTTTCACTCGATGTTCCAAAATGGCAGAAAATGCTAATATCTTATGAGTTGATATAGTGATTGAAGAACGAAATGTCTGAGGACCATGGTAAGCCTTCAGTCCATGACGCGGTGCTCGCTAAGTCTGCTATCGGCGTCGCATATTACCATATGCGACGCCGATAGCAGACTCAGCGAGCACCGCGTCATGGACTGAAGGCTTACCATGGTCCTTTCAACTTTCTAGGATGTGCCGTGGTTTTTCTATTTTGCTTCTTATAACTGTCACCTTTTCTGGGTAACAGTTCACGCACTCTGTGGCTGGGTGCATCACCACTTGGGCACTCCCTCTTTCAGTCTTACATCATCATGGACTTCATAAAAAAGTATTAGCTCATCTTTGGAACGTGCGCTCTCTCCTCTACACAGCCACATTTTTGCATATATGAACCTAAGATCTAAGGCAGGGCATTTGAAAGCTCAAGCCTAAAGGCCAGGGAACTCAGGGCCTCATTTCGACTGTGGTGGTCGGAATCATCCGACTGCCAAAGCTGCATGGAGAAGGATGCTGTCATATCGGCGGCCTCCCCCCCAGTTGTATTACAATATTTCCACTTGGCTGACCAGTGGAAACATTTTATTACAATGTTTCCACCGGTCAGATGGGTAGAAACAGTGCCACAGCATTGACCTTGGCTCCCTTAAGGGAGTAGAGGCCAATGTCATGGCACATCAGCATCCTCTGAACGTGCACTCTCTGCAGACAGTGCACGTTCAGAGGGTGCTGGCAGAAGGACCGCACATGCTTTCTGCCAGCCTTTTCATGGCGGGGACCCCACCATGAAAAGGCTGACAGAAAGAGGACTCATGATCAGCACAGAGGTGCTGTATTCAGCGTCGGGGTGGTTGACCACAAGTCTTGCCGTCACCAAACTGTCAGGAACCATGTTCCTGGCAGTGGCGGCAGTCTGACTGCCAGGGGTGTAATGTGGTGGTCGGGCCACCAGGAGTGCAGCGATCTACTGTGAGTCGGGCAGTCTTAAGACAGCCAAACTCGTAATGAGGCCCTCAAAGTCATCCATCCTATCTTCTCTAAAGCCAACCCCCACCTTTTCCCTGCAGGTTAACCACCAGCACTTGTTCTTTCTCATTTTTATTTTAAGGGCAAACCTTGACGAAATTATAAAGATTCTCTTTTCTTCCACAGAAAATGGGATTTCAGGTGAGTGGATTTTGGCATTGACAGACTCCGATTTCCTTTGAAATGCACATTCTGACAATGTGTGCAGCTTGGGTGATAGTATCAATGCAGCTGGAGCTCTGCAGAGAGAGACATATGAGCTCCGGGGGCAGTAGACAAATGCTGGGATTGTCTCCCTTTGGAAACTCCCTGGATGGAACACCTTTAGAGACTGCAGGGGACCGCAGGCCCATAAAGAGCCATTATGTATGATTTGATATCAAGTGTGCTAGGCAGCAGTGATGACCTCTATGGACAGTTTTTTTTTGTTGAACATGCCCACCGGAACCTGGGGTACAATCTGTGCAGGGGTCCTCTCTTAGACCCATTGTGGTATGCCTACTGAACTTTAGAGACAGAGCAAATATTGCATATTTGCTGTTTGCATGGCCTGTAGCCAAAACGGGGTCAAGAAAGTGATTATCTTGCCACATTACACTACTACCATGCAGAAATTACCTGGGACATTAACTCTTGTAAAAAATGGGCTCTTCACCAACTCTATAATAAATAAGGACTGCTCTAGCTAGTGAAACTTTTTGTGATTTATACTGACAAAGCACATTTTTTCAAAATGGTTGAGGAGGTCTGGGAATGGCTTGAGACTCAGGGGCATCAAGTGCCACAAGATCTCAGATTCCTGAGTCCCATGGGATGGCAGGAACAATGCAACAAGTGCAGCTGTCACTGATTAATGACTGCGCAGCTTACACAGGAACAAGCGAAATCAGAACATACAAAGATGGTGGACGAATTTAAACAGAGGAACAACCTGGAGGGGAATAAAAGGTAGAATATACTGACAGAGGACGCTGAATGGACTGGAGTTAAGAAAACAGGCTCTGAGTCTGAAAAGAGAAAATTAGACTGTTCCTATAGAAACATTCATGACTGCAGATGATCTAATTTGGTACATTAGGCTACATATCTCGCTGACAAAGTGGATGGATGCATCCTTGGCTAGAGATTATGGGAGCTGCACCTCAGCTGGAGAGTATAACAGGAGGGCATGAATAAGGGCATATAAAATGGAGGTAATTAAATAAATACTGCTCATGTTTGAGGTTCTGGAATGAACAGTTCCTGAAATTCATAGTCCTTTTTTGCCTCAGCCAATGGGTAACCTCTTTGAAGAGACATCTGACAGGCAGGATAGTACACTGAAGAGGTAATATGTTAAGGTTGGGGTGTCAACCATTCCATTGGGGAGGCAGTCAGTTTCAAGGCAACAGCATAGTAAAATAGAGAGGGAAAGAGGTTAGGTGTAAGGTGATCAGGTGATCAGTACAGGATGTTAAGGGCCCCAAATGTCAAAAAGGGATCTCCCCAGGTAAATGGCATGCAACAGGAGTAGATAAAATAGTACATGTTTAATGGCATGTTCACTGTCATTATTGATGAGAAAACTCCTTGGGCATAAAATTAAGAAAGGGCTGATATATAGGATGCTGACACATCATAAAGTAGACATAGGGCCTGATTTAGATCTTGATGGTCTGTCATGGCGGATGAAATCATTAGATTAGCGCCAAAATTGTTTGGTGCACAAGTACAAAATACAACCATATCTTGTGATCTAGAATAGTTGGTACAGTGCATGCTGTAGCAAACAACCTGTACACAAAGGAGGAGATAAGGCAGAGGTAGAATGACCTGCAGGGGAGAGTGCATTGCCTGCACTCCAAGCATCACCTGGAGGCCTAAAGGACTGATGGTATCTCTCCCAGCCCCCCTTACAACTCTTTCCTTGGGAGGAGAAGGTCTTGCAGATCCTGTATCCTGAAGGCTTGATGGGAATCACTGGTGGAGTGAAGACTGGTAATTGCACTTAACAAAATCTCAACAATCACAAATAGAGTTCTGCCTTAAGTTAGATATTTAGAATTGTGCAACACCCTCATCAAAACAGATATATCTAATCTTGACTCCCAAAAATATTGGGGGTCATTCCCACCCTGGCGGTCCATGCCAGGGCCGGGGACTGCGGAAGCACCGCCAACAGGCTGGCGGTGCTTCCAGGGCTATTCTGACCGCGGCGGTAAAGCCGCGGTCAGAAAAGGGGAACCGGCGGTTTCCTGCCGGTTTTCCCCTGGCCCAGGGAATCCTCCATGGCGGCGCTGCTTGCAGCGCCGCCATGGGGATTCCGACCCCCTTCTCGCCACCCTGTTTCTGGCGGTTCTTACCGCCAGGAACAGGATAGCGGGAACGGGTGTTGTGGGGCCCCTGGAGGCCCCTCCACTGCCCATGCCACTGGCATGGGCAGGGCAGGGGCCCCCTAACAGGGCCCCACAAAGATTTTCACTGTCTGCTTAGCAGACAGTGAAAATCGCGACGGGTGCCACTGCACCCGTTGCACCCCTGCAACTCCGCCGGCTCCATTCGGAGCCGGCTTCCTCGTTGCAGGGGCTTTCCCGCTGGGCCGGCGGGCGGCCTTTTGGCGGTCGCCCGCCGGCCCAGCGGGAAAGTTGGAATGGCCGCCGTGGTCTTTTGACGCGGGGCGGTCATTCGGCAGTGACCGCATGGCGGGCGGTGACCGCCGCCCGCCGCGGTCAGAATGACCGCCATTGCGTTTCACCCTAATTACTAACATTGTGGTTGTATCTCTCTTTTTACCAATGTGCAATACGTTTAGGGCCAGATGTAGCAAAGTTTTGCGAGTCGCAAATGGCCCGAATCGCTATTTGCAACTGTGCAAAATCGGAAATGGGATGCAAAAACCCCATTTCCGACTTGCAAAAAGCGATGCGAGCCGTTAGCGACTCGCAAAATGTGCGACCCCATTTTGCGACCCGCAAATAGCAAGTCGCTATTTGCAAGTCGCAAACCTTATGCAATTGCAACTCGCAAATTGCGACTAGTCGCAAAAAGCCCAGTTTGCACTTGCAATTTACCACTAACTCAGAGCAGGTGGTAACCATAACCAAAGTATAAAAGGAGACCCAGAAGGCATCTGGGTTACTCAAAATGGCGGAGATATACCTGATAGCAGTGAGGAGGAGAGTCCACGCCGCCCAGCAGAGGAGGAGGAGGGGCCACAGACAGGAGAAGATATATAGAACAAGGCAGACTCTTTTTCAGCAAACTGAGGAAGAGATCTATGACAAATACCGCCTTAGCAGCGCAGCCATACTAGAATTAATTGATTTACTAAAACCACAGCTAGAACACCAGACTCTGCGCGGCTGCGCCATCCCTACGCATGTGCAAGTGCTATGCTCACTGCACCTCTTGGCCTCAGGGAGCTATCAGGGGGTCATTGCTGTGGCAGGTGGGGTATCTCAAAGTGCAGTGTCAAGGTTCCTCAGGGCCTTCCTAGATGCCTTAGTCACACACATGTCTCACTTCATATACCTACCAAGGAATGAGGCAGAAATAAACAGCACCAAGCTGGACTTTTACCGGATTGCCAACTTTCCCCATGTCATAGGATGTGTAGATGGGACACATATTCAAATATGCCCCCCTGCAAACCTGGAACATCTTTTCGGCAACAGAAAGTGTACCCACTCACTGAATATTCAGGTTGTTTGTGACGCCCATTATGTCATCACTGACATTGTGGCTAAGTTTCCAGGCAGTACCCATGACTCCTACATTTTTAGGCACAGTGGGATACACCAACGCCTGGAACGTGGGGAGTTTGGAGACGGATACCTCCTAGGTAGAGCTGCATACACCTTGCAGACATACAGACAGGTCACTGTGCACACCAACCAGGACTTTCTAACAGTGTAATGTTTGTGCCCAACAGGTGACAGTGCATATGCTCTACGGCCATGGATTATGACTCTGTTTTTAACACCCAGCAATGAATGTGAGAGGCGACACAACAATGCACATAAGAGGACCAGGAACCTTATCGGACGCACCTTCGGACTACTGAAAGGAAGATTCAGATGCCTCCACCGCAGTGGAGGTACCCTCCAGTATACCCCCATTACAGCATTCAAAATTGTGGTTGCATGCGCCATCCTTCACAATATAGCCACCCGACGTGGGCTACCTCTCACCCCTGCAGACCCAGATCCTGAGGATGAAGAGCAAGAGCAACCACATCGCCATCATGGGGATCGGAGTATAGCTTATCAAGGCAGACTGAGACGGGAACACATCGCAAGCCAATACTTTGGAAGGTACGTGTTAACTCCAACCATACTCACCTATTGACCAAAAACTCCATTTGTTAAGTGGAACCAAAAAACTATTTAATTTGTGCAGAAATACAACTATTTACAAATTATAACTGTTCATGGTCATCTAAATGCAAACCATGCATGGGGCACATTGATGTCATGTGCCACATCAACAGAGACAGGGTAATGTCTATGTCCTTCGGCGGCCCCTGCCAGCCTGGCTGGTCCCTGGTGCTTCTGCAGTGCTCTGCCTGGTACTGGTACTCCGGAGCACCCTACTGTCAGTGGCAGAGACACTGCTCACTGTAGAGCCCTCCTCGCTGTCCTGGGGTGTTTCCCCTGTGCCCCGGACAGATGCCGTGCCTCCATTAAGTCTATCACGTGTGTGATACGGCCCAGGCCCCTAGCCACATCTCCAGCAAAATGGCCCATTTCGACCTGGAGGCCAACTGTCCTCCTCGACAGGCCAGTGGTGTTCACAGCCAGTCTGCCGATTGATGTGGCCATCCTATCTAGTCTTTGTAGGAGCTGACGGTCCCTGCGCCGCCCACCCTTGGCCTGTGCCAGTAGTCCTGCCGCCAGATCCCTCATGGACAGGGCTAGGTCCCCAGTGTTTGTGGCAATAATGTCAATTCTGGAATTCAGATGCTGCATGGTGGCCTCGTTATTTCTGACAAAGTGGTGCAGCACTAATCCGCCCTAATAAGTTGTTTTGCAGGCGCTGACCACGCAGCAGTTGTGCCTCACTGTTGCTGGTAGGTTGACGGCCGGACGCAGCCTGCAGCCCTGATCTCCTGTACCTGCGTCGCCTGCGCAGCGGTGGCTGCCCTGTGTGCTCAACTGTATCACTCCTGCCTGTTGCTGGTGCAGCCTCCTGGAACACAGTTGCAGCAGGTGTGCACATAACAGGGATGGTGTTGGCCGTGCAGGTGGGAGTGCTGGCGGCTCCTGAGCTGTCCTCATGGGGCTGGCTGCTGTGGGTTGTGGTGGTGTCTTGTGGGAGACCTGTGGGACATGGGGAACAGACTGTCAGTGTCTACTATCTGTTGCACACTTCCTAATAAACAATTGCCTATGAACTGCCTACTTGACTACATTTCCCATAATGCATCATTCTGGTGTTTGCTACCCTGAAATGGAGCTATCTTGGTTGAGCATGCCCCTGTGTACATGGTGGGTGGGGGTATGGCATTGATAGGGGTACAGGCATGTCACATGGTACTCACCGGTTGATGTGGTGGGCTCTGAGGTGTCCAGGTCTCCAAATCCTGACACTGCCTCCTGCTCCAGGGTCTCCTCCACCCTTTCTTCCAGGGGTGTGGGTGGTGGTACTGAAGATGGTCCCCCTCCTGTGCCTCTCATCTCCCGGAGCCTTTCAGCCACCCTCTCCTTGGTCCGGGAGCGGAGGTCATACCACAGTTTTTTAATTTCTTCAACACTCCTGTGGCTCACCCCCAGGGAGTTGATTTTTTCCTGGATCTCCTGCCACAGTTGTCTTTTGGTGGCTTCTGGCACATTGAGGGCTGCCTTTCCAAATAATTCGTCATAGTGCTGACAGCATTCATCTGTCAGCACCTCCAGCTCCTTTTCTGAGAATTTAAGTTTTCATTTTCTAGGAGTTCCTTCCATTGCAGCTGCTGTTTCTCCTGTGTGCAGTTCAGCAGTTAAAAAGGGTGTGGTCCTCCCTCCTCCCAGGTGTATTTGTAAACTTCCTGGCTGTGATGTCATCATCATGTGCCAGGAAGTGTTTCCAGAGTGTTCTGGAGTGGTTTCTGGAGTGTTCTGCAGCACCTGTAAGCAATTTACATGCAACTCGCAATTTGCGACACCCACTCGCAAATTGCGAGTTCGTTTTTTGCACGGTCGCAAAAAGCGACCTCGCAAACAGCAGACTCGCTCTCTGCGTTGCGACTCCGGGTGCGAGTCGCTATTTGAACACTGACATTGTACCTGCATTTCCATTAGCGACTCGCAATTTGTGAGTCGCACCTACTCGCAAATTGTGAGTCGCTAAATTTTTGTTTCCTACATCTGGCCCTAAGTCAGATTTTGGCTTGCTCTCCATGGAACATCCCTTTCATTTGCTTAGTCCCTAGCTTTCTACCAATGTGTATTGTTTTTCTCCAAAAAACAGGTCCAAAATTCCATCCATTTCCCCATGAAGGTATGCTGTTTGTGTTTGTTTTACCAATTCACATCATTCCCATATTTGTGTACATACTGTAAATGTGTGTTCATCTCCACTATAGTTATTGAAATAGATATGTGTAACTCACTTTTTAACAACTATTGTCTATGATGTCAACACATGACTACAACTACTATGATCCCCTGTTTGTGTATCTGCAAATAGTGCAATGTTATGTTGCTCTACCTTCCATTACTTCCAAATGTGCACATACCTCAAAAACCTGTGGATTTGACAGTCACAATGTCATGCCATGGATGAAAATGTCAGTTGTTGTGTTCCTCAAGCATATTTACACTTTCTCACAGCTATATTGAATTGATGTAAATGCTCATATATATCATAGTCTGTTGAATCCAAGATTTCTTACCATACCTTACACACAATTTACTTTGCACTATCCATATGGTGACCAACAGCAGTTTTTCTATTACGTTGGACCACGGTTTGTCTAATGTTTTTAGCCTGCAAGGCCTTGGAATGGTCTAGTACTATAATCTACTCACCACTGTGTTCAGTTGAATGTCTGGTACATGTAATGTATAATTCAGAAACAACATTTTGCATTTCAGAACATCTCTACAACATCATCACTGGAGTTTGCATCTCTGTAAATCAGCCTGCATGCGTAAAACCATCAGAATCATACAAAGGCATAATCATTCTATCAGTCTGATTCTAGGTTGCCTCATTTGTAGCTAAAGACACAGAAGAGGTACAAACCAGATTTTAATATCATATTGTCTGCATTCTCCTCAGGTCCAATTCCCTGAGCCAGTGGACCACCGTCTGCCACTCAAGACACCTCCACTCCAGACCAGGACCAAGCCGTCAGAGAGGACTCCCATCGTGCAAGTCTGGATGATCGGGAGCAGCCTGTAACATCTGGTCTGTCTGGCCAGACAGCGTCAGTGAGTCGCACTTGGCCCACACCTACACCTTGCACCCCAACTGCAACCACATCTCCGCATCAGGATACCTCCACTTCCTATGTACAGAGGAACTTCACACCAATCGTGTTCCCCCAGTCCTGGGTGCTGTTGAGAAAACTCCAGCACTGCATCCAATTGTACCAGGACCCAGTGGAATGGGGTACACTGACTCTACGGCACAGGGTAGTGGGTGTAGGGGTCATGAGAGGGAATTTGTGGGCCAGCAAAGGGAGGCCACTGGCGTCTTCATTAGCCAGACCACCATTAACCACATTTTGGGAGCAGTACAAGAGTTTCAAGACATGATTGGCCAGGTTGTAACTGAACCCTAGGATATCAAGGAGGTGCAGAGGGAGCTCATGTTGGAAATCCGCAACCATAATGACAAAATGTTGGAAATCCACAACCATAATGACAAAATGAGCTCCCTGACTAGGGGGCTTTTTTACATCTATCACCACATGTGTAGGGCTTTTCCATACCATCAGCACCTGTCTGTATTCTATAACTGGAGCAAGTACACTACTACCAGCCACAGAAAGGGAGACCCTGACACATGAGGGGCCTGCTCATACCACTCCAGTGCCTGTGCCCCCCTCCTCCCCGAAGGGGACGGTCGACTGGTCCACCAAGAGAGGATAGAAAAACCTCCACCACCATCTCCAAGAGACGTAGATCCTAAATTCCTCCAGTGTGTGTCCACCATTAATTCTGTGGACTATTTCAGGGATACATTTACTTTTTTGAGGACAGTTGTATTTTGTACATTGGACTCCAAACTTTGTTCCCTCAACTACTATACTTTCATCCACCATGATAGACTTTTATGTACATTTTTCTGTGTTTCAAACACTGTTCATTTTCTTTGTGTCATGCAAATAAATGATAAGGACACAAACCACAAGACTGTTGTTGCATTTATTATGGCATGTCATTTGTCATGTCTGTCTTCTACCATCATTTTGTCAATTCAATTGAACAATTAGTTGCAAAAGAAAATTGGAAATGACAAAGAGATAATGTGTTGCCCAGTTCATTCAAATAAAACAAACCAAAATCCCAATGTGTTGATGTCATATATATGTAGTAAATAAGTGTTAAACAAATTCAGAGCTAAGTTTCACAAACCATGTATAACCCCAATACTCTGTGTCATCTAGAGGTGAGCACTCCACGACCTTGACACCATGGAAGAAAGGGAATATTACATGGGATCAAATTAAATAGGCAAACTATCCTTGATGCACGACTTCATATAGAACTGGACATCCTGACCTCACAACATGAACCCTACATCAATAACACAAATTGTGTACCTCATGGCAGCAACACAGTTTAAGACCACATGACCATTACAGGACACTGTGGCAGTATTTGGTGCAATGTCACAACCACCATTCAGTGGTGTGGTAAAGAAAAGTTCTATCAACTATGAGTAGACCTATCAACAATTACCTACACTGTATACAAATTAAAGATTTAGCACATGTGAAGGAAGAACAGAATGCTATGGCTTGCCATACACATGTGGTTTGAGCACATTAATTGCAACATCCCACAGAAAACAGGTCTGACACAATCTCAATAACTTCATTCAAACACAGTGCAAGTTGTCTCTGTACAATGTCTATCCATCCCAAGTGGGCATCTGTCCCAGGATCAACACATTTTCACTTTGTACTTTCCAACACCAAGATTTCACTGTAAATGTTCCAACTTTGAAATGTCCAATTGAAGATGACATAGTTAAGGACCCTGAACCACAGCCGTAAGAGACAATTAATGATTTTATATTAACAATTTGACTCAAATGATCAGTTAGAAGGGCAAATATACTTAGCACAAGTAAAGTTGATCTATTTCAATAGCCACATTAGTCGATGTAGGGAAACTCTGATCCACAATCATCTTTGCCTTTTACTTTCCTGAACTGACATTCTTACCAGATTACCAACATAGACTGATATGTTCACTAAGTCACATGTTGTTATGACATCCGAGATTACAATTGGTAAAGGAACACTTACAATGAGAACATGGCGGCCTGCACGGAGGTGGGTTGCTAGAGCACTGAGAGTTGGGTGCCCAGTTGGTGCTATCAGTGAAGCTGAAATTAAGAATGTACCAGCCTACCTGCTGTGGGTTGGAGGAAAGCCCTGAAGCTGCAGAGAAGTCACTTGGCTGTCATGCGTCTTCCCCTTCGAGAAAGCTGCGGTGGTGGAAACATCAGCACAAGCGGCATAGGTGGCGTGGTGGACGAGCTAGGAGGGACTGCAGTGATGAAGGAAGACTCTGCATGTCAGTTGCAGGTTCAGCGGCGATCACAATCGAAGATTGAAGCATCGCATTTGCAGGGCACAGGGGGAAAGAAGCGACGAGGAGATAGACTCTCCCGGGGCAGGATTACGTAGTGTTCTGCAGTAGCCGTATGTGCCACTGAAGGTAAGAGCAGTCATCGGAGGAGCCTTGGAGGGAGGAGTGATAAACCTCCCCAGTGTTGGTTGGTCAAGGGGTGCAAATACCGCTCCAAGTAGACATTGACATCCAACCATTATCTGGGCGGAGGGCAGTAAATTACAAAACTAAGCGGGGGAAAGCAGAAAAACCAATTAAAAAGACCCCTATCTCCAAGAGAATAACTCCCTCACTGAGGCCGTATTTTAGAGTTCTTCCATAGGCCAAGGAAGCCCTCCCTCCTGTTACAAGGGAAGCAGAGTCCGGTATAGTGGAGCATGGTGGAGAGGAGAGAGAGGGTGGTGAGAGAAGCCGAAAAGGGTATTGTCCTAGTAATACACTCGGCGAATTTCCAGATGGCCAAATTATGAACAACGAGGTATTCTCACATACTAGGGACTTTACAAGGAGTGTTGAGACCCAGTAGGAAAGTGAGGCGCGGGAGAAAAGGAAGGCCTCATTGGGGGAGGAAACTCAGCCCACTCATTTGAATACCCCTATAGAGGCAATGATTATTTCATTGTCCGAGGAGATCAGAAAAGGCTTTGCAATATCTGAAGCAAAGCAAGTAAATATAGAAGAGGCCTGTGAAACATTGGAAAAAAAAATTGATGCGCTGGCCAAGAGAACCCAGGTGCTAGAGGAGTCTGTAGAAGGACTTAAGGAAGATATAAGCAAAAATAAGCAGCAAATTGGGCAGCTGAAAGCTAATGAACAAGAAATGATGGATAAGCTAGAACGATTAGAGAATGCTGCAAGGAGGAATAACTTGAGAATCTTGAATGTACCCGAGGGGGTGGTAGGTGATGATATTAAGGCACTTATAGCCACTCTTATCAAAGGTGCATTGCAGGTGGAAAAAAGCGAAGAGGCTATTGTGGTGAATATCCAGAGGATTCATAGTGATCCTTTTAAGAGAAATCCTTGTAAAAATAAGCTGCACAAAATGTTGATAAACTTTCAGACTTATGCTCTAAAGAAGAGGATTCTGCTGGAAGCTATAAAAATAAAATCATTAAAAGGGAGCAGCTTCTCTTTTGAAGTTAGTTTGCACCTTGCTAAGAGCACTTTGAATAGACAGTGGGAATTAGGGAAACGTTTGGAGGTCTTTAAGAGCCTAGGTATCTCAGCCCAGCTTAAATTTCCAGCCTTCTTGTGTGTGATGTACAATAACAAAATATATCATTTGAGGAATCAAAAAGCAGCAGATGAGTTAATAGAGTCCATCAGGAATAGGAATCAACATTTTTAAAAGTTGAGTGCATCTTTATCGACCGGGCACCTCCCCCCTTAGAGGCTCTTTAAAATTTGGGCATACCATCTAGCCCTCGAGGAGATAGGAATGGGTTCTCCATAGGTACAGATTGGAGGGTCACAAGTGGGAGAGGGAGAGGGAGTGGGAGGGGACTACAGGGCAGAGAGCATTAGGGCGAAAAAGAAAACATCCTCTTTCACCTTACATGCAATAGATAGTATAGTTACAGAGAAATAAATGGGAAAATTTGCTATAAACCAGGGGCAGATAGAAATTTGATTCAGATTATGACATGGCATATGAATGGGTTGAGAACTAAGGGCAGAAGGGGAAGAATTAACGGCTATGTCGAAATCACAGTCTTATCTTAACAATAGGATGAATGAATTTGGTCTGTGTGATCTCTGGAGATTGAGAGCAGAGGGACAGAAGGTTTTTTCATTTAGAAATAAAAAGTATGGCCATGCATCCTGATTGGATGACTTTCTTATAGACCAAGTTTTAATGGAGGTGGTTGATAAGATAGTATATGTGGTGGCACACCTATCAGATCATTCAGAGGTGATATTAACAGTGAAACTAGATATAAAAAATGAGGTGAGAAGATGGACATTAGACCGTTCTCTGCTATAGGAGGAGGATGTGGTGTCACAGCTACGTATGGATACAGAAGAGTTTTTCAGAATTAATTTGGGATCTACCCCTAAATATGTGGTGTGGGACGCGTATAAGAGGTAAAATAATAAGCCTTTGTAGTTTTAGAAAGTATGGAGAGGAAATAAATAGGTTGGAGGTGGTGATGGCTGAATGTGACCAATCAATAAAAGATCGGGCAGATCCTTGAGACAAAATGGGGGGTAGGATGAAGCAGTTGAAATTAAAATTAGAGGAAATATTGCAGGGGAGACTAAGAAAAAAATGGGAAGTCAGTAAATTAACCCACTTCAAATACGGAACGAGTGTGCAGAAACTGCTAGCATGGAAAGCTAGAACTGAACAAACTAAAAATACTATCAAAGAGATTAGGTGTGATTAGATAGACAAGTAGTGCGGATATAGGCAAGGCCTTTCAGTTTTTTTTATCTCAGAACTCTATATCGAGGATAAGACTGTAACGAGGGAAGAGGTGAGAAACTGGATGAGTGTAGATAAGACACCCAGATTAACAACAAAGGAGCAGATATCCATGAGCAAGCAAAAGAAATTCACAAGTGGAAATGATGGCAGAACTTAAAGTAGATAAGGAAGGTAAAGCTGCTGGGCTGGATGGTATTCCAATAAATCTATATAAGGTATTGGGGGAATCTATAGTCCCAGTAAAGTCAGTTTTGTTTGGAGAGATTTTTGAGAAGGGGTTGGCACTACCAGCATCATGGAACGATGCTGTAATAACTTTGGTTTTAAAACCAGGTAAAAATCCGACAAGATGTGAGTTATATAGGCCGATTTAACTTTTGAATAGTGACTATAAGTTGTTTGCTAAAGTGCTAGCAGACAGAATGAATGGCATGGACTCCTGCACAAGGATCAGGCTATATTTCTAATGGCAGGCAAATCTATGAATTAACATCCAACTTAATAGGTGCTATTGACTTGGCAACAACTTCCGGTTCCCCTCTCGCAATAATCACGCTCGATGCCATTAAGGCATTTGATAGAGTTAAATGGCCTTATCTAATCTCTATTATAAATGATTACGGATTTGGTGACACCTTCTGTAGGATGGTGGGTCTTCTCTATCAAGCTCCTTCAGCTAGGGTACCAGTTAATGGGAGGCTAACACCTTCTTTTGAAATAACTAGAGGTATGAGGCAGAGTTGGCCACTTTCTCCACCTCCACTACTGTTTAACCTATATATTGAGCCCTTTGCAAGGAGATTAAGACAGGGCCAAAGTATTACTCCTTTTTTATGCTGTTGATGGGAGAAAAAGGTCTCACTGCATGCAGATGATTTGTTGATTTATACTTTGGATCTACAAACAACTTTCCCGGCAGTTTTTGAGATTTCCACTGATTTTGGGAAGGTGTCTGGCTATTATGTTAATGCGGAGAAGACAGAGATCATGGTGTGGAATCAGAAGAGGGCGAGTCCGCTAATAAAAAATGAAAAGAGATATTTGTGCTTAAAGATTGTACAGGACATTGAGTTGATATCAATGGTTACCTTAAAAAAAGTGTGGTCAGAATGTAATAATCTGATGCGGGGTGGATACACCTACCCTTGTCACTTCTAGGAAGGGTCAGTCTGGTTAAAATGGTGATTTTGACCAAGGTCAGCTATTTGCTTAACACAATTCCTCTGCAAATGGACAAGAAGATACTACCTCAAATCCAGCAGGATATTAACTCATTTATATGGGCACAGAAAGAAGTTAGAATAGCATGGAAGAAGTTGCATAGAAGAAGGGAGAAGGGGGGCCTTGCACTGCCCGACCTTCAATATCATGCTTGGGCCTTCTAATTTAAGAATGCAAGGATGCTTTTCTCCTTGCCTGACTTGACAGACCTTGGCTGTATGTTTAAAGCTCTGTTAGGTGATGTGAAGGGGGCAGCACTTTCTGTTTAAGTATGGTGATCCCAAATAGCCAAAAAGTGCTGCAAGATATTGTACAGTATACGGAGAACAATTAAAGGAGAATATTATAGCCACTGGGCACCCATTTGGGACTCTCCAGGTACACCAGAGTGTTTTGAGGATGTATTGGCCAGTCCAATTAATAATGCAGGATTTATCTATTGTTGGGATCTCTTAAAGGAAGGCAGGTTACGCCAGTGGGATGAAATCTCTGTGGAGATGGGGGGAGGGAAGTGTCCAAATTAAGGTATATACAGATGAACGGGTGGGAACAGACGGCTCAAATGATCATAGGTCAAAGAATCAGTTGGAGGAAAATATAATGCAGCGATTACCCCCCAAAAAAGAAGTGGCTACATGGAATTGGGATATTAGGGAGCTGGCGGATGGAGAATTCAGGCTGGCAGAGGACTTGTGGGAGAGTAGTAAGCTGGGTGTACAATTGCAAGAAATATGGCAAACTTCAATGCATGTTTTATTCACGGTGGTCAAACCAGTCACTTACAGAAGAAAGGATCTGTTCATAGGGCTTATATGTCTCCCTATAAATTGTCAAAAATGAGGAAAGAAGAAAAGGCCAAATGTGGAAAGTGTGGCCTAGAAAAAGCTACGGACGTACACATGTTCATGGAATACACAGTAGTACACTCTTTTTGGGTAGAAGTAATGGAAACTATCTCTGATGTTATGGGGTGAGTATTAATGGAAGTCTCTCTCTAGTAATTTCTGGAGTTATGGATGGAGGAGGAGGAGTGAAGAGCAATGTGCAGAAGTTGCTTTTGTACACTATGATGTTGGCTAGGAGAGAGTTAAGCTAAGAAATGGGTAGGTAAACACCCCCCTTCATATACAGACTGGTTGGATGAGCTTTTGTACGCATCCAGAATGGACATGTCACGAGGGATCACAAGAGCTAAGAAATGTTGGTTGCCCTTTGTTGAATGGTTAAGGAGGAACAGAGCAAAGGTCAATGGTTGATGATTTGTCCAATGATTATACCTTCTCCCCCTTCTTGAAGCTGTGTGGAATATCATTTCTCTCCCCCCTTTATTTCTGGGGCAGAGAGAGAGGAATGGCCCCCTTGGTAAAGGTATGAATTTGGAGATGAGAGGGTGTAAAATAAATCGTCTCGGAGAAGACCTGGAGCCTAAGGTGAATGAGGACAAAAAAAAGGTACACTTACACCCGGGTGAAGAAGTGGACAATAACATTTTGACCTAGGTCAATTCTTTCTTCTTCACCACTGTCATCTTCATTGGGCATTTCAATATCCTCACCTGGTGGCTCTTCATGGTCTCCATCCTCTTCAATGATTGGGATGTTCCATCGCAGCGCAATGTTCTGCAACATGCAGCAGGCAATCATGATTTGGCACAGGTTATCGGGTGAGTAGAGAAAGGCTCCACTGGTCTTGTCCAGGCACCTAAACCTGGCCTCGATAAGCCCAAAAGCCTGCTCCATTGGCCTGTGTGTCCTTCCATGGGCCTCAGTGTAGCAGACTTCCACAGGAATTGCTGGATTCCTCAGCTGAATCTCCTATATGGAAGCAACATTTCAATAGATTAATGTCAAATCGAGCCATTGTACCTTCCTAAACTAGGAT
This sequence comes from Pleurodeles waltl, assembly GCF_031143425.1. Classification (NCBI taxonomy): domain Eukaryota; kingdom Metazoa; phylum Chordata; class Amphibia; order Caudata; family Salamandridae; genus Pleurodeles; species Pleurodeles waltl. The sequence continues at coordinate 330,773,169 of NC_090438.1, read as the reverse complement.
TCAATCAAATAATCCTCAAATCATATTGTACTTATCAACAAGCTAAGCCTTCTCAGGTCCAAGTTTTGACATTTGCAGGGGTATGATGCTATTCCATAGTGTAGTGAATCCTAGTTTGTTTTAATGGGATAACAGGAGTTAGCTTAGCCTTTGGCTTGCAGACTCGTGCTCCCGTCACCTATTGACTTTTAACCTACTTAGCTTGCTCTGTCTTAGCCCATTTAATTATTTAATTCATCTAAGATGGCTGCCTTGTTTATAGTTAGGCCACTTGTTATGCTTTGCATTATCAGTGCCACCGCGCTAAGGCGTCAAGATCAAGCAACAAAGACAAACAAACAGTAGGTGTTCACACTTAGGGATTTTCCATCTCTATACTTTCGAAGGATTGTTTACATTAATTGCTGTCTCAAGCATGTCTGTTATCTATTGTTTAGGAACACACCTACGTCAGGGGTCCTGGTAGATCTGTATAAATACATCACGCTTTAGACAGATAATCAGAGGGATTACGACCAGAGGGCATCACCACCATCGCTGATATCGATGCTGCAAGCCGTCTTGACGCTGACCCAGTCTTCGTGTCCCTGCGGAGTCTGAGATAGAGACCTCATTCCAAGGTAACGAGGGCTGGGGTCTCCTCTCATGGACATGGCATTGGCAGATTAGGTTTAACAAACCAAGCTCTCCTTTAAGTAGGAGGTTAGGCCTATCACATTAGGGTATTAGGGCATATTACACCTTATATGTCTTTTACATGCATTGCAAGATGGTGGAGGTCTTTGTAATGATGACTCTCGTCTTCACAATCCTGTTTCTTGCACTATTCATTATCCTAATTATTGCGGCCCATGCAAGATATTGTAAATTGCAGTTGTGCTAAATAAAAACTATTGAAACTTTACTGCATCTTTGTCATTGCCTGTGTTTGTATGAGACATGATATATCTGTGAGAAAGGGGTAATCTCCGTTTAACCACGACACTCCCTGAGATGTCTTATTTTCAAGTCCATGCATAAAGGCTGCCACAAATCACCTTTTACTATTGTGTTTCTGGTGAGGTGCTGCTAGTGAGCCGGTAAGGTTGAGACAACAGTTGCGATTTGTTGTAGGATAGGCATAGTCGCCTACAAACAAAAGTACTGTCATCCTTAAACTAGCAGTCTTGCCTAGAGCAAGAGTCCAAACTACGACAGTAGTACAAAGGAATCATGTGTTGACCCAGGAAAGTGAGCACACACACTTAAGATGCATAAATCTGGAAAGCAGACAACTTGCACATTAATGGAATGAAGGGGATTTTCTTCCAATTGTGGTAGACATCTTCCCTTGCGTGTGGTGGTACGAAGGCAATATGCGTGCAATCTATCGCTTCAACAATATGTGTTAGGCCGCCCAAAGCATAACATTCTTGCTTCATAGTGGCCAAATCTGTTCTCATGGGAAAATGATGTAGCTGTTGATGTGTCTCAGTATTGAAAAAAGACCACTTGCAGCACACCACTGAAAGTTAGTTGGTACATGCCTCCAGATACTGTCACAGTACATTGAAAATAGCCAGTGGCCACAAAATGAAGTACTGCCATGAGTTTCATTATTGGTGTGATGGATTTATATTGTGAGGCAGGAGATCATGCATCAGCTAGGGAAGCAAATCCAGGATACTTTATCTTTTTAACCAAAACTTCTTAATAGCACCCCTTTTCTCCATGGTGGCTAGGTTTGGAAATGGCTGAAGACCTGAGGCCATCATCTCCTTTCCATGCCGGGGTTCAAATGTCCCACCATACTTTGATAATCAACACAAATCTTATGTCTTGGTAACATTAGGAATTTCATTGTGTTGTATAGGTACATGCAATGTCAAATGATTTTTTAATGCAAAATCACTTTTTTACATGTCTTTTATTATGTGCAAATAATGCATTTGAAATGCACCATTTGCACATAATCTAAAAAAAGTTTTTTTGCTTTTCTAAATACAGTCAACTGAGGTATTACTTGCCTGCGGCACTATTGATGACAAACACAGTCACAATTCACTTTTTAATGTGTCATATCTTGCCAAAAGCGGTGTTGCTCATATCTGACATTTATGTAGACAGTAGCCTCCATTTTAGGTGCTGGTGAAGCACTAACAATTTAAAAATATATAGCTTCACACCCTAAAATGGAGGCTACCTGACCTTGCCATCAGGAAAATGGGTACCCAACAGCCGTCCAAGGAAGTTGACAGAATAGTAAGTGGAAATTTCCCAGACAGACCCATCCATAGGCTAACATGTGTGATGGCTACATTGAAAGCCAATGGTTGTGACCCTCTCTGTCATGGATTGCGTCCGATTTGTACTTCTACGTGGTGTATTAAAAATAAGCTCACTTGCCTCCAAACAATTCAGCCAACAATACCGCCTAATTTTCTGCTGCTTTTACCGACCTCTGGGAGCCATGAAGCTAGGCAAAGCAGGTGACAGGGCCCCTGCCTTCTCCGCTGAGAAGCTGGAAATCCTCGCCAGGGAGATTTTGTCCCAGTGCAGCCAGCTGTATGGGACGCCAGAGGAACAGATGCATGTTTGAGTAGAAAATGCTTGTCAACATTCTCTACCACCCAACCCTAACTCCTTCCTGGCCACGCTACATTTTTCCCCAAGATGGACCTTATGTTTGCCCTGTCTCTGATCCCCTCCCAAACCTCAGACTACCCCACCCAAACATATTCATACCCCTTCCACACCAAACCCACCCATATCAAATCCCAACCTGCCCCATCCAAATCTCAAACCACCCCTTCCAAATCGAAACCCATACCTCCGAACCCCACAACAACCACTCCCAAACCCAAAACAACCCCTCCCAAAGCCAAGGACCTTCCAGCAATAGTATCATGAGGTGCCTGCTGTCTGCCCCATAGATGCCCCTTGCAAAGCAGATTTATTCTGACATTGCAATTAAGAGGTAATTATGGGCATGCAACCCATACTATGGACTTATGGCCCAGAGTCTTTTTTTATTCTCTGTACAAATATGTGACAAATGTTATGAGAGTTAAGTCATTTATATTTAATATATTTATTTTGATAATACCTTTGGCATGGCCTTATTTTGTATTGTTACTAATTATTTTATGATAATGTTATTTCTACTGGTGTGTGTGACATGCAATTACTCTCATTTGTGACAGTGACAAGTGCAGGTTTTATATTTTAGTTTTTTTTAAACGCAAACATTAGTGTTGTACATTTGAGATGCACAAATTAATTTTCGTACAAGCATTAATAATGTTACTGGACACTTGCCCCACAATTGTAAATGTTTCTGTTATTATGACTGGAAAATGTATGTGTGTTTTATTTTCTCCCAAAAATAGGAAGGTAGAAGCAAATGTTTTTAAGGCGCACTCTGCTTTCGGATTGCAGTTCAAAAAAATCACAAGCGTTCTAAGAATGTGCACAGCAATGTATATCTGGTAACCATTACCGGGATGCTGGATGAATTGAGCAGAAAGTTTTCCTTTTCTATATATAAAAGTTTATCTGCCGACAGCTTGCATGGCAAACACAGTGGTTATTGACAGGTAACCTTATGCCAGTGAGAAATGCCACGTCCTTTGACATTTTGCTGATACTACAATATATGGCCTTTGGTGGTTCTTTCTGGTGGTTTTACTTACAATATTAATAGTATTTTGTTCAAGACCATGAGAGTATGCAAAATAATGGAATATATTTCTTTTCTTGGCATGAAGTATGGGGGACTTCTTCAAGTATGATCTCAGGAGGGTTAACCAACCTCACACCCACATAATGAAGTATTTGGAGCATATGGTTCTGATTTCCTATAACGCACCTCTATTTTTTCTTAAAATAGAAATCTTTTTCTTAAAGTAGAACCTTTTTAATGGTCAATTTTTGAATATCTATTTTCTTCACCAGGAACTACAGGAGAATTAGGTCACAATTTTGTGAATAATGAAGACATTTTGGCTTCTTTTTTCTTCATTTCCATCTCTTCCCTTTATTTAGGGGTGATTGTGTACCAATCCACTAAATAATGTGCAAATAGCACTGGAAAACAAGCTCCAAGAAAACAAATTGTTCTATGTCAGGTACTGTGGGAATCTGATATAAAATGTGGTCCTGACAAAAGCTGCTGACCCAGGATGAGCAAAGATTAGGCTGAAACATGTGGACTGTGATTTATGTTCATTATCAAAAGCACTTGTAGGATACAGAGGACAACCTAATGGGCTCTTATGCATTCTTTTGTTTTTAACCTTGCTGCCTCCTTCTTGGATGTAAATAAAGTGAATGCTTAGAGAGTGGGTAGCGGTTTTGATTCACCATTTTTTGGTAACAGGTCCCACAAAGTCTCTTGGGTGGAGACTCAGGGGCATATTTATACTCTGTTTGTACCAAATTAGCGTCATTGTTTTTTTACTCTTATTCGATGCAAAACTGACTCCATATTTATACTTTGGTGCTAGACGCATCTAGTGCCAAGTTTATGGAATTAAAGTCATTTTTTGGAAGTGGAAAACTACCTTGCCTTAATGAGATGCAAGATAGGCGTTCCCGTGCAAAAAATTACTCTATGGCTTTAACGCTATATTTATACTCTGTGCAAAACTGGTGCACGGGAGGGAGGAGGGGTCAAAAAATCGTGCAAAGCATGCTTTGCCCTGTTTTTTAACTCCTGGGTCAGGGCAGGCGTTAGGGGGACCTGTGGGCCTAGTTCCATGGTGGAACACTATGGAATAAGCCCACAGGTGCCCTCCTCATGCCCCAGGGGAACCCACACCAGAGGAACTGCGGAGGATGGGGGACCCCATCCCAGGTAAATACAGATAAGTACAGGTAAGTATTGCATTTTATTTTTTAAAGTGCCCTGAAATGGGCCCCCATACATGGCACAGGGTGCAATGACCATGCCCAGGGGACTCTTGTCCCCTGTGCTGGCCTTTGGGGTGGTGGGCATGACTCTTCCCTTTTCTAAGACAGGAGTCATGTGGCATGGTAGGTTTAGCACCATAAAATGATGCTAATCTGGTTACAGCCATTTTTTTTTTACTCTAGCCTGCCTAAAGTCATTTTTTGGTGCTAACCCCCCTTCTTCTATACAGCCCCACCCGACTAAAGTCATTTTGTTTTTACTCTAGCCTACTCTAGCACCAGCTTGCACCATTCCATAAATATGGTGCCCAGCTGGTGCACAGAAATGGTGCAAGCCGGTGCTAAACATTTTGGTGCAGAACTGCGTTAGTGCAGTTTTGAACCAAAAAGTATAAATAAGGGCCTCGGTATCCTGGTGGAGGTTAGCCCTATGATGATGCTATTGACTGCAAATACGTCAGTGCCTAATATATGCCACTGGCACTGAGGTAATTGGCCAATTAGGACATTTTGTAGTGCAACTGCTACAGTATCATGGATTTGAGTAGTTCCTATTGGGTATACTGATAATGTATATGATATAGTAGCGTAGGTGATATTATTGCACACACCTATATAGACACATTTTTGGGGGGATTGCTGTGACTATTGGTATAGGTGCCCATTGCCATGAAGGCAGTTAGTACCATATTGGTGGGTGCTACTAATTTCTCAGGGTGTGTTTATAGACATTTTTCTAAGTATGATATTACAGGCATATGCACTGCACACCATTGTACTGTTTTTTGCAAACCTTTGTTAAACAATTTTTAGTCCAGTGCTACTGTACAGTGACAATATTGAGGATGACAGGTAAAACACTGACTTACCTTCTGTTCCATCGACAACAAGCTTGATATTCACCTTGGTCCAGGAGCAGCAGCAACAACAGAACTAGTACTGTCGGATTCATAGTGGCATCAAAAGGGAAAAGTGGAAAAAAGGTGAGTTTCGTGCTTTTATCCTTCACAATCCGCCAGCTCAGGAATGGAGGTTTAGCTGCCAAAGTGGCATCAGTGTGAATGCACATCGTAATTGGCTCGGCAGTAAAAGGGGCTGGAGTCCCGCCGGTAGCTGCTTTTGCTTATGGCGCCATTGACACGTCTGGAGATTCTTCCTAATGACGGTAGTCCATCAGCGCTCTTTCGCCTGTGGTTCCGCCAACATCTAAATAGAGCAGGCGCACCGTCATGGCAGCGAATGGGTTTTCAGACTTCCTACTTAACGAAACTGTAGCTTTCCATACATCTCAGATATGGACAGATGAGCTAGAGTAATACAGAGCAGTGTTGGATGAGAAGAAGCAGGAAGCTCTAGTGTTGATAAACATCTGCATTCCCCGAGGGCTTTAGATGGCAACCTTACAACATTGGACACAACTAATAGCAGATCATATGTACAGTCTGACAATTGTAGGCAGTGGTTTCAATCAAATATTATCTTATCTTCTCAAACTCTATACCTGTAACTATATAGACTGAGTAAAATACATCAGGGAAGCACAGAGACTGGGACATTAGAGAGCTTTGCATCAGGATTAGGGCGAGTTTCTCTTACTGTTAAGGAGCACATGACTCCTTCTCATGCATTTACCCCAAGGGCTAAAATACCTAGATTTAAAGAAGCTGCGTTTGGAGTTAGGTGGGCGCCCAATAATTCTCTGTTTCTAATGGGATTAAAAATTCTCTTGAAACAGGAAAGGGGGAGGGGAGAATGGCTGAATGGTGACTAATGAAAAAGGAGGAAATAAAGAGGTTATTAAAGGCTACAGAGCTTTACTTTACGGAGAATTTGGTACGGTAATGGGCACTACGATAATATGGAGGTGATTATCTCGGGTGAGGTGGGTGACAAAAGAGAGAGAAATAGAGAGAGAGAAGGACTAGAATGGGACCTCTTACACATGGAAGCCACATATATTCAAACACAACTAGAGGAACAGAGAAAGTTTATTAGAGTTAAAATGGAAGAATACCATCTACTGGCCACTAATTACATTAAATGGTTTACATAGTTAAATCAAAATGGACATTTGAGGTGGAGTTTAAAGCTGGAAAACCCTTAGCATGGCTGAGTAAGAGGGAAAAAGACAGAAACCATAATAGGGATATACTGATAACGGATGGGACAAGGGTAACTCACACAGCTACAGTTGGGGAAAATGACTGGCCCTTGTGGACTGCCACCGAATTTGCTAAAGGGATGACAGGAAGGGTATATACAGGAATATTAGGCAGCAGAGCTTCCCAAAGACTTACCAACTGCTACATTTGTACTACTCTATGCAAATTGAAAACTTAGAGATAGGTGTGAGTCATATTGACTGATGTCGTTGCTCAATACAGACGGCAAGTTATTGGCCAAGGTATTGGTGAATCAACTACGGGGTAGTTACTAATCTGGTTCATCCATATCAGGCTGAATTCCACTAAATTCAACCTCAGTCATTCGTACAATGGCACTAAGAGTGCAGGTATCCTTAGCAGTAGCTCTTAAGAGTGAATCCAGGAGGCTGTCGCTGTATGGGATAGAGGTTGGGAAACTGACTGTGAGAAAAGAATATCCTTCTATGTTGATGATAACCTTTTGTTAGTGACTGAGATTGAACCTTTCTTGTTTGGGTGAAAGACATATTTTATATCTATGGGAGATATTAGGGATTGAAAATAAATTGGAATATAAAGACTCAATAGTGAGATACCATTTACAACAAGGGTTGAAATTTGGCATTTTAAATATCTAGGCCTTTGCATCTTGTGTTATGTTCACGCACATTATGAAGATGAATTAGCCACATTGCTAGTACAACTGGAGCGTGACATACTGCATTGGAGCACATTACAGATCTCCTAACTAGGGAGGGCTGGGTCATTAACAATGTTTGCCCCAATATATTTGCATACTACAAAAAAGCCCTGGCAGTATTCCTGACATTGTTTTCCATATAGTAAAGCAACCAATACAGCGGTATCCAAATGACACATACCGAATAGATAAATGGGAAAGGACAAGAGACTGACCCCCAAGATCCCATTATGGATAGGCGAAAGATTAGAACCAGTGGTGACCACTGGTGGTACTTTCAGTGGTTCAATAGATGGGACGCTATAGGACTATTTCCATTAGAGGACGCATGAAATGTAATTGAATAGTACCCTTTGAACACCTACAGAATGAGTATGAGAGTTTACCATGCATTACAGTCTCGGATCCCTAAAGGGGAAGAGACTACGGAGCGCTCCATGTTAAAAGGGAAAGTATTAAATGGGCACATGGCAACAAGTGCTATTTAACTCACATACAGCATGTTAATGATACATATTTATGATGAGTTATGTAGATTGACGGAACATTGGTGACAACATATAGGAGACCTTGAAAATGAAGACTGGCAGGAAGTACTCTGGTTCCCACAGTAAGCAGTAATTAAGGACAGTTTTTGCCTTATTCAGCTAACAATTTTACACATTGTATACTATAGGAGGACATTATTATATAAAATAGGCAGGACAGGGGACAATCACTGCTGGAGAAATTGTTGATGGGAAGGAACATTCCTACGCATATTTTGAGAATGTTCCAAACTTCAGACTTAATGGAAAGTTGTGGTACAGAGGCACGAGGCCGCTAAAGACACTCCCATTGTGGCAGAGATGGGCCTGTTTCTGCTTAGGATTTGGAAAGACTTTCATGCAATATCCTATAAACCAATAATGATAAATCTGATAAATCTGAGGTTTATGATAGCAAAGAGGCATTGCCCAAAAGAGGGGATGTGGGGATTGAGAATTGAGGATTGATACCTGCATGCTAATGGAAAATGGGATACATGCAGGATGGGAATGCCCAAAAGAGTTTGAAAATATCTGGGAAGGCTGCAGACTGAATTGAGTATGAGTGCCATGAGGTCCAGGACTTAAACAAGAGGGATTAAGGGGTGCTAGATGTCCTGGATGTCAGCATGTAGGCAGGTTTAAAAGGCTAGAATAGTTGTGATGTTGTACTATCTGGATAGAGACAAAGATGAGGATTCTGCTATTTAATCTTTCTTTTTGTATAGGGTATGCCCAGAGAAGGGGTTGAGATAGATCTGTACTGGTGTGGTTGTTGTAGTTACAAAATAAATAAAAAGGTTTTCCAAGAAATTGTTCTCCTTGCTCGCAATTCATATCCTAAATGGGCATCTAGATCAAATGTGTTACAAGCATCACACTCATTCTAGAGACTTATCCTATTCCATCCATCCTTTCATATGCTTGTCTTTCTCCATCACCAACCCAGTCACATCTTCCATTCAATACTCTGACGCACCCTGGCACCAGTTCCTCTCTGATATATCAAGTGCATTGGCCAATATGGGACAAGGTACATGCCACAATTTCTCCAGCATAATCTTTACTCTTTTTAACGTATACTTAGTCAATTGGTAACACACCATATCCCAAAACCTTCACATAATTATCTGATGTTTCATTTGATTCTTGTACACTCAATAAGAATTTATACTGGTGTTAAAACCATAATGATTATTCTATGTTTTCACACTGCATGTAAAACTATATTCACAGTTGGCAGCAGTCACCTAGGGCATTAGGATTACACTAGCCTGCAGCCTGCGGAAAATGCAAATATGCACAGAAAACAATGTTGCATATAGGAGCCATGGCACTGTAAAATAAACCTTGAGTCACTCAAATGTGTCACCTAACCACAGATCATAGCAATGACAAGAATCATGCATACAACGTGCACACCATTGACATCAAGAGAAACTTGGGTGATCACCTGGCATGGAAGCAAATTCTGGACGGGATGGTAAAACTTTCAGGATGAAGGGATCAACATTCATGACAAAGGGTCAACATTCATGACAAAGGGTCAACATTCAGACAAGGGGTCAATTTCATGGAAACATCCAAAGAGGGGCCACACCCCACATCTCTATCAGTACATTTATTTACTATTTTGTACATAGCACTTTTGATTCACTATGGTCTTTATGTGATTGCTTCTAGGTATGCTGCATTCAGTCCTAGTAAATGAATGCCCCTTAGAATGGTGTCAAGGGCATTCAACCAACCCATATTTATACATTCTTTCTTGTAGAGGAAGCAGCAACATCATTTTGATAATTTTTCCAAACATTTTCAAACCTATGGCAAACAGTTTGGTAAACTAGTTTAGATAAGCTGAACCAAAGCATCTGACTCACCTCAAACTCCAGTGGACTTTAAATCTGAAAAACAATTATGATGCAGAGCAGATGGTGTGGGTGACAGTCACACACCTAATATCAGGATGTGAGGTACCCACAATATCTCTGTAGTCTCAGAGCACTAGTGTGCATCCGGGGCATCTACATTTAACTCAGAACTAGAAGCCTGATTTACCAATCAAAAAAAGCAGGCTCAAATAGAGATCGAGGAGGGGGTCCACAGCAGCTGATTCAAAGAGTTGTTGCTAAGAAACTCACAAATAAAGAAGAGAACAACAAGGTGGGACAAGTCGTAAAATCCGACAAGATGGACCCACTCAAAGTATAAGAAAGAATTTCATACCTAGGGATTTTTCTCAGCAGAGGGGAGAGAAACAGAAGAGGCAATGTCAAGTGATTGTACAAGCAGCACCCACCCACCCTGCCAGACCCTGCTCGTGCATTGGTCCACTGGACATACTTGTGAAGACTGAGCAGCGACCAGACCCTTTAAAAGGTTGTTTCCTGGGCTATTGCCCACTCTGTCCTGTTCATGTTAAAATGGTTCTGCAGTCGAATCAAGGCTGAGCCAGTGATATGGCTCCTTCCTAAGTGCCAAAGTACATGTAAAATCTTCAAAATATTTGGGATATAAATTACACAAGTAAATTATAAGAACGTGACAAAGGCTTTACAATGTAATAAGTATTTAGTTAACTTATGGGACTATTTCCCCTTTATACACAATTTGATCCAAGATTGAACTGGGTACCAGTTACCTTTCAATACCTATATAATATCCATTATTCCCCCATTGATTACAGGATTGGGATTTGGGCAGATCCACAGGGTCCCTCAAAGCCTAGTTTCCTTTTTGGTTTTCTCTTCTGCTTTCAGTAATGGGCCACCTGGCACTAGTGAAGATGGTTGTGCTATTCCAGTTATTGTATTATTTTGCAAACCTCCCCCCGCTCATCCCTTCTTCCTTCTTCAGACTGGCACCCTGTTTGATCTGGGGCCATGGGTATCGCAGTTAGCTCTTTCCACTCTAAAGATACCAGGGACTGCAGGTGGGTTAGCCCTTCTGGACATAGAAGGCTATTATTTATCTGCACAGCTCCAATGAGTGGCTTGCTAGCTGTCTGGCCATCCTCTGCATGAGATGAGGTTTATCTGTAAAGATTGTAAGCAGGACCAACTGCACTACTCATTGTTTCCTACTGACCATTCTACCCAGTGCCACCTGGGATTATACCACACAGATTTCTCTTGCCTCACTATAACCTGTAAACTCATTAAAACGAAGAAACCCAATGCCCCTGCATTAGTTTTGCCACATCAGGTTTGCTCAAGGCAGCTCAGTCAGTGGCATGCTGCAGGCCTCTCAAAACTGGAGTATTTGTATGTTAAAAGTGAGCTATTAGAGTTCCAAACCCTTATGGTGGACTACAGTCTTCACTCGGATCAATTTGTTACTTGAAAACACCCTAGACAATCATTAAATGACTTATTTCACGTGTGTCACCTAGCAGCAACACTGCACGAGGTGTGCCAGACATTCTACACCATCTGAACTGGCACCAAACTGATGAGAAGGTGTACAGAGCATTCCTGCAACATGCAGAACCCTCCAAGGTTGCTCTTTGTGCTGACTTGAAGACTGTCCTGGCCAGACCACTGTACGATAAGGATTAGGCTAAAATACTAAAATATACCCATAAAGTATCCAGAGGCTCCAGTTTTAAATATATTCAATTTAATATTCTGATCTGAGCCTAACTTACAACTGCTCGAACTATCAACATATACCAGGGTGACGCAGCTACATGTCCTTGCTGTATGCAGTTAGTTTCCGTTTTGCTACATATGCTTTGGTCTGTCTCACACTCCATTTATACTGGCAGAGAGTTCTTGAGGTGCGGTCAACCACGATGGGCTGTGTGCTAAAAAATTCCTCAGAAGTGGTCGTATTGAGTGTATTCCCCAGCCCTAAGTTCGAGAAACCCTCCACTAAGCTCGTCGACCTGGCTGTTCTCCTAGCAAAATGCAATATTTTACTGCATTGGAAGGATTCACTTCTGCCTACCATAACTTGGACCAAGGTCTTGCTCTCTTGATCTCAGTCTGAGAGCACCTTGTTACACATGGAGGAATGAGCTGGTCTGAAAAAATATTGTGCAACGTTTTGGTAGAAAGCTTTAAAGACTACACCAAGGATGCTCCTACCCCTATAATTCACCCCGACACGTACACTATCTGTTTATATGTACTTGTTGTTTTGCCAAATCTAGGCAACTACACAAGGCAATTGTCAAAGGGTGCCTATCTTTTACACACTGTTGCGGTTTCCTCACTAGAACACTTTCTTATAAGCACCACAGGGTTCATTGCTCTGCTTCTCTACACTGATAATTAAGACAGCAGTGACTTGGCAGGAGGATGGGTCCCAACAGTTGTTGTGGGTCAGTTTTTTAAAGGGAATAGTTTTCAAATTGTGTGCTAAATCTTCATAAATGTATGCAGCCCAGCACTGTTCTTCTGTAAATTTGTGATGGAACCTGTTTCTACGTACCTGGCTGCTATCTTTCTATGTAACCTCCTTTGGTATACAACAGCAACATCTTTTTAAAAACCTATGGCAGTGTTTCAGTTTAGAGTGTTAGATCACACCATTGCATTAATATTTATTTGAAGTGAAAGGTTCTGCAATGAACTTTAAAACATTTTTAACCCTCCCTCTTGACAACACCAGGAGTGAACAAATTGAACCAATTATCTGGTATCCCTTACATCATGGCTAATACTATTGTTACGGATGGTGAAACATTACAAACTAATAAAACATACAAGTGAGCTTTTTGTACACAGTCCATCTTCAAATGAATTACTTCAAAGTGCCCCTGAATATCATTATCAAGTAAATTAGACACATGAAGCATACAGATTTGACTTACATTACACAATAGTCATGCAGGGAATCCGGTAATAGAAGTTCACTTAAACCACCGAATAGATTAATGTCTTTTTCTAAATCCGCTTTTAAACCTAAAGACAGTGTTTATATATAATTCTGTAAAATAAATACAGATCACAGGGTAATTTGACACAATATCTAAAAAGGAAAGATACATATTGAAAGTAAGGGAAGGCAGATCACCATATGCTTATAGCCTTACAGGGCTGATTTATCAAGGTTTTGTGCCGCCCTTGTGCCATGCAAGGCAACACAGGGAGATGCAAAACCTAGAAGGGGATTTACCATGTCATACAGAGGCACCATGTGTGGCTAGGTAAATCTGTTCCAATGCAGCACAGAACCATTAAGTAACTACATATAAAATAAAGCACAAACTTAAATGAAAAATAAATGAAAGTTAAACTAATCATTGGGAAATGTGCTAGTTTATGTCAGTAGACCTCCCTTGGTTAATGTGATCACAACAGATGCCTATGTGTGCAACCAGAGGCCCATCGAACTGAATCCTGTTTGGTGCAGCAGGAATAAGTGATGTGTTTTTTCAGTGCTATGAGGTCCCCAAATGCACTGAATGTGTATTTCACACAGTATAATATAGGCTGCTAGAATATGTGCTTACAAATTTAGGTTAAAGATAATTTGTTATTATAAAGTATTGATTCCAGTAATATACAGATGATACCTAGTGCAAACACTTTTTATAACTGCAATAAAAGCACACACTCCACAGCTTGGAACACCCTTGCAATACCTCTCCCAAAAAAATATATATCTTTGTCACAGGAAGCTCCAAGTTGCTCCACAAGTTAACACCTATACTGGCTCAAGAGCAGCATTTACAATTGCAGATTTAACCAACTGCGCACATTTCCATTTCTTTCAGGAAGCAGGAACTTTGGCAAGAAGGCTTGCATGTCTGCCCCTCCTACAGGAACGTAGCACAGGTGACTCCCTCCCTTCCACTTCAGCCTGGGAATTCTCAGCTATCTGAATTAACTTTTGTCCTTTAGCTGAAAAGCTAAAATTATGGACAAAGGCCATCCATTAACAGATTGATCATGAAAAATGGACATTAGAGCAAAATTACGAACAGTCCATGAAATTTACTGACTGGTGGTCACCCTATGAGAAACGTGCAGCTCCACAAGCTTTGCTGTTTCACAGTAGGGGCTCCAGGCACGCAGAAAATCTGAGCACAGTCTTCACTCCAATGTATCATTAAAGAAATCCAGGTATGAAACAAATGGAATGGAAATTGTGCTGCATGTCAATGTATAGGCAGGGTATATGGACCATGAAATGCACAGCACATGCGATGCATGACTGTGGGCCAGTACACCATAGAAAGAGCAGGCAACTGTCAAGATCAGTTAAATAACTTTATTTTGGTTGCTCATGGAATCTTTCCTCAGTGTCAATTAGCAAATCCAACCAAAAGATGGAACTGTAAACACATTAAGAGTAATCCCTCTGAAGATCACCTATCAAACAGTTTCAGGGAAAAAAGCACAGCTCAAACTGATCAGATTGACAAGTAGTCTCAGCTCCATCACAAAATTTAGTCTTGAATAAACATTCCTTTGCAGCGTTACACCAACATTTAAACAAGGACTGAGCAACTTCAACCCTCAACCAGACAGACTTTGCAAAACGCCTCCTGATCTTATCCAAAGAACCACATGGCCCATCATCACCCCACAAAAAAACATTGTCCCCATAAAGTCCATCCACTCAGGAGTCTCCATCGGACCCCTACCTCTACCACCCCTACTCCAGTTGACTCTAAACCATCAGCACCATGCTCATACCCATTCTGAATGCCTCCACCTCTTACACAACTTTTCCAGATGCTTGGAAACAAGCAACTGTCTTCCCATTACTGAAGAAACCCTTCATGCATACTTCAATGCTTCCAAACTACAGACCGATCTCCCTGCTACTATTCTTGGCCGAGGTCAAATAAAATATCATCGACAGATGTCTCACCGAAAACATCAATAACCACCAGCTCATCAACATCACTCAGTCTGGTTTCAGACCCGACTACACCATGAAAAGTGCCCTCATTGCTGCCACGGAAGACATAAGTGTGACTCTGGACAGAGGAAACATGGCAACCCTCATCCACATGGACCCCACTACAGCTTTTGACACAGTCTCCTACCTCATCCTCATCCAATGCCCACATGTCACTGTAATGCAAGTGCATGCACTCCGATGGATCTGCTCCTTTCTGGCAGGAAGGACCCGGTCAGTCAGCCTTGTGTAGTACACCTTGGATTCCCGGACCTCACCTGTCGAGTTTCGCAAGAATCCTCTACAAGCCAGACCCTGTGTAATGCACACACGATCCCGCTAGCCAACATCATCTTCACTTACAACATTAACAGTCTCTTGTACACCAATGACACAAAAGTCATTCTCTCACTCACTCACGGACAAGACACCAAGGGGGTCATTCTGACCGACCACGGGAGCACCGCCAACAGGCTGGCGGTGCTCCCACAAGCATTCTGACCGCGGCGGTTCAGCCGCGGTCAGAAGCGGCAAGTCGGCGGGCTCCCGCCGACTTACCGCTGCTCGGGGGAATCCTTCATGGCGGCGGAGCGCGCTCCGCCGCCATGAGGATTCTGACAGCCCCTACCGCCATCCTGTTCATGGCGGGAAACCCGCCATGAACAGGATGGCGGTAGGGGGTGCCGCGGGGCCCCTGGGGGCCCCTGCCGTGCCCATGCCAATGGCATGGGCACGGCAGGGGCCCCCGTAAGAGGGCCCCGCAAAGTATTTCAGTGTCTGCCATGCAGACACTGAAATACGCGACGGGTGCAAACTGCACCCGTCGCACCCCTGCAACTACGCCGGCTCAATTCTGAGCCGGCGTCCTCGTTGCAGGGGCATTTCCTCTGGGCCGGCGGGCGCTCTTTTGGAGAGCGCCCGCCGGCCCAGAGGAAATGTTAGAATGGCCGCCGCGGTCTTGTGACCGCGGTGCGGTCATTTGGCGGCGGAACCTTGGCGGACGGCCTCCGCCGTCCGCCAAGGTTATAATCAGGCCCCAAGTACCCAAATCAAATTAAATGCCTGCATTACTGAAATCATCCATTGGATGAAAACCAATGTTCTAAAGTCAAACACTGACAAGACCAAAATTGTCATCTTCACAAAGAGCACTGAACCATGGACCTCCACTTGATGGCCAATGGACTTAGGCCTGACACCCACCCCATCACTGCCAAAACTCTGGGGATTGTCATTGACAGCAAACTCGACATGACCGCCCAAGTCAACACCTTCATTGCCTCATGCTTCCATACCCATAGGATGCTGAATTTGTTTTTCAAATGGCTCCCAATCAGCACCCGGAAAACAGTCATACATGCCCAGGTCACAAGCAAGCTGGACTACAGGAACACCATCTACGTCAGGATCAACAAAAATCTCAACAGAAGGCTGCAGACCATTCAGAACTTCCCATCCAGAATCACTCTCAACTTTTCATGCTGCACCCAGATCACACCAACATGAAAAAACTGTCTTCCCATTACTGAAGAAACCCTCCATGCACACTTCAATGCCTGCAAACTACAGACCGATCTCCCTGCTACCATTCTTGGCAAATGTCTTATACAAAATCATCAACAGATGTCTAATTGAATATTGAATAGCTCCCAGCTCGTCAACATCACTCAGTCTGGTTTCAGACCCAACTACAGCAAGAAAGGTGTCCTTATTGCCGCTACAAATGACATAAGTGTGGCTTTGGACAGAGGAGACATGGCAGCCCTCATCCTCCTAGACCTCTCTCCATGTTTTTGTCTCCGTCTCCCATCTCATCCTCATCCAAAGCCTACACAACATTGGAATCCAAGCACGTGCACTCTGATGGATCTGTTCCTTCCAGGCAGGAAGGACCCAGTCAGTCAGCCAAGCGCAGCACACCTTGGATTATCGCAACCTCATCTGTTGATTTTTGCAGGGATCCTCTGTGATCTCAACACTCTAAAATGCATACATGATCCCTCTAGCCAGCATCAACTTTACTTACCTCATTAGTTTTCTCTTGTGCACCAATGACACACACCAAGTACCCAAATCAAATTAAATGCCTGCATGACTGAAATTGTCTACTGGATGAAGGCCAACATTCTAAAGTCAAACACTGACAAGACCAACATTGTGAGTTTCAGGAAGAACACTTCACCATGGAACTCCATTTGGTGGCCAGTGGAGTTATGCCTGACACCCACCCCCATCATTGCCAAAACCCTGGGGATCGTCGTTGACAGCAAATTCGACGTGACCACTCAAGTTAACACCTTCACTGCCTCATGCTTCCCTACCCTGAAGATGCTGAGGAACATTTTTAAATGGCTTCCAATCAGCACCTGGAAAACAGTCATGGGTGCTCTGGTCACAAGCAGGCTGGTCTATGGGACCACTCTCTATGCCAGGATGAACAAAAATCTCACCAGAAGGCTGAACACCATTCAGAACTTGTTGTGACTTTCAGAATTAATATTAAAATGAAAAACTTGCAATATAATGTGTAATAGAAGATATGTTAACCCAGAGAAATAATGTACACGTTTGAAATGTGCCCACGGGAGTGGCCACCAATGCATACGATGATTAATGAAACTGACTAATAATGAATTCATAATATACTAATGTATGATTTTGTATTAGCATTAAGAGTTATGTATTAGGGTTTTGCTAAGTTAATCACTAGGCCTTAGTTAGCAAGGGTCTGGGCCTAGCTGCCTGGTCTCATATTAACTGTATTTTCTAACATGCAATGTGCTGCTTCCTGAAGGACACAAAGCTGTACTTTTCCAGAAGCTAGAGATATGTGTGTAGCCATAGTAAATTCATTCTCAGGGGACCCGACTTGCTCAAGGAGACATTCTTGCCAAGTGCAACAGTGTAATTCGCAACAGGTGCACGGTCGCCTGGACTAAGAGAAGACAATGGAACTACTGACTGGAGCGACAAGTGTAACTTTTCTTACCTGACATTCAGCCCGTTGAAGACGTCAATCACAGGAGCCAATCAACTGCATGAGAACTGTCTTAGGTGAAAATTCTAGTAAGATGTGTGACGGATTATTGGACAGAGATAACGATGCACCAGATATTGCCCAATGGGAAATTAGAGACTTGTTCGACAGCTTTGATATAACGGCGTGACCCGAGGAGAAAACAGCCATTATTGAGCCATTACTTTTCCACTCTTGAAGCCATTCTTTGCCATTCTGAGAGACTTTGTCTTTAGCTGTCCGATACCTTGATCCATCCTCACCCTATTCCTTGCCTGTTATGCACTTTTCCTCCTTATGAGGTGTTAGAAATGGGGTTTCTGGTTGGCTAGGGTATGCACCTCAGCCAGGCAGAACTTACCCACTCTAGTCAGGGCAAGGGAGTTACACGTCCAAGATAACCCCTGCTCACCCCCTTGGTAGCTTGGCACGAGCAGTCAGGCTTAACCCGGAGGCAATGTGTAAAGCGTTTGCACAACACACACAACACATGTGACGCAATATCCCTTCCACAAAGGAAACACAACACCAGATTATATGAAAATATACTGTATTGTACACAACACAATTATCAGACCAAACATCACATATCAGTACTATCCTGCTACCTTAGCAGTTGTCAGAACGTTACACATTAGTTACTCTGCAACCTAGCAGTAGTCACACATAACACACAGGTTACTCAATATTCTGCAACATAAGCAGTAGTCAGGAAAACACGTTATTACATCACAGCACTTGTCATAAGAATATCATAAAATGCCCATAGTAGGAACATTAAGAAACATATGGCAAGTTAGAAAAACATATTAGCAAGCATGTCCATAAAAGGAACATTTGCATACACATATGTAAAAACATCAAACGCAGGTAGGTAATATATGAATCAAACAAAAGTCTGTAGAAAGAACTTTGGATTGCAACTATATTGGTCCTTTAAACAGTACCTGGTTAGATGAAGGCACCTCCAGTGCCTAGAAGGCAAACAATGGGGCCCCCAGCGCTCCTATGCGCAAAACGGGGGCCTCCCTTATACTCTGAGGTCAGAGGAGGGCGACATGCACCTCCTCTCTTTGATAGACAGGCCCCTCCGGGGACCGGGATTACTGGAGGCCCCCCAGGGCCTCAACTGGCCCTCACGAGGGGGGCCAAAGCCAGCAAAAACAACTTAGGGCAGGAGGGGGGCACCAGGCACCCCCTCCGGTTTAATGACAGGCCCCTCCAGGGACCTGTGATCTCTGGGGGCCCCCCCGGGCCTCCACTGGCCCTTCCACCCAGGCGGGGGCCCACAGTAATGCCCGTTTTACCTAACAGCAGAAAAGGAGCGTCCTGCTCCTAACGCAGAGGCCAGGGGGAAGGGGGCACTCCCCGCGCCTTCCCCTGGTCCTGCCGTTAAGCCACAAGAAGATCGGACCCCTCCTGGGGCCCGAGCAGACACTCGTCTGCACCCGATGCGGTACGCGAGTGTTGTTCCAGCTTCCTGGGCCGCTGCGGTGATCTTATTTAAAGGGGCACAATGCAGCAAGGAGCCTACGAGCTCCCAAGGCTAAATAAGCGCACTGCAATCAGCGCCAAGGCAGCCGCAACCACGGAGAAGCACCCCTCGTGAAGAAATGGATGCAGGGGTCAGGGGCCACAGCACCCTGCCCCTGGGGAGCAGAATCTAAAGACAAGGTCCTCAGGTGGAGGGCCCAGCTACAGGCCAGCACAAGGGAAAGGCAGGAAGTGGCAAGTCCTTCACAGTGACCAGGCAGGTCACAGGTCAGCACAGCAGCAGCAGTCCATGGCGGTTCCTGGTGAGTCCTTTCAGCCTTTGGTGTCCGGTTCCAAGATGATTCCAAGAGTCTCCAAATTGTGGGGAAAATTCCCCTGTACTTATAGTCAGTTCTTACAGTGTTTTACAATGGTAGGGAGAGGAGGTTCCAGCCAGTTACAACTGGTTCTGGGAGTGCCCCCTCTCTCCTTTCAGCACAGGCTCCAAACATCAGTGGGGGGTTAACAACCCTATTGTGTGAGGCCAGGGCACAGTCTTTACAAATGCAGGTGTGCCCCGCCTCTCCCTTCTCTCAGCCCAGGAAGACTATTCAGTATGCAGATGCACCTCTGTGACGCCTCCACCCTCCCTGTGTACAGGCTGTCTGAAAAGTATGCACAAAGCCCCAACTGTCACTCTGCCCAGACGTGTATTGGAGTCAAGCTGCAAAACACCAGAGTCATAAGCACAGATAAATGCGCACTTTCTAGAAGTGGCATTTCTGTGATAGTAATAAAAAATACACCCACACCAGTAAGCAGCATTTATTATCACCATCACAACCATACCAAACACGCCTACGCTACCCCTCATAAATCAGACAATACCCCTTACACATAAGGCAGGGCATTTCTAATGCAATCCTATGAGAAGGCAGCACTCACAGCAGCGAGACACCAGTTAGGCTGTTTGTCACTACCAGGACAGGCCACGCAACTTGGCACATGTCCTGCCTTTCTACATACATGGCACCCTGCCCATAGGGCTAGCTAGGGCATACCTTAGGGGTGACTTACATGTAGTAAAAGGGGAGTTCTGGGCCTGGCAAGTAAGTTTAGATGTCAGGTCCCTGTGGCAGAAAACTGCGCACACAGGCCCTGCGCTAGCAGGACTGAGACAGGTTTGAAAGTCTACTTCAGTGGGTGGCGCAAGCAGCGCTGCAGGCCCACTAGTAGTATTTAATTGACAGGCCCTGGGTATAGAGATACCACTGTACAATGGACTTATAGGTAAATTAAATATGCCAATTAGGTATAAGCCAATCATACCAACTTTAGATGGGAGAGCACCGGCACTTTAGCACTGGTCAGCAGTGATAAAGTGCTAAGAGTCCTAGAGCCAACAGCGAGAGGTCAGAAAAACCAGGAGGAAGGAGGCAAAAAGACTGGGGATGACCCTGCGTAAGGCAAAAAGTCCAACATGAGGGAAGAGTCCTTTCTTACCATGCCCTACTGAGACTTACATGTCTGCCCTGGCTGATGGCGAATCGACTGATGTCCTGAGGACGAAGATTGACGCTGATTGCTGACTCATTCGGATGGGTAACTATCTGATGAAATTGTAATTGTCTGTTTGCCTTTTCTTTCTAGGTACCAACTGCTCTTTGGATAGAGTCCATAGTTAGAGGTTTTCCAAATCCATGTTGCTAAATTGTTTTGCATGAAGCCCAACATGCTGATGCTAATTCAAGGTTAGTTAAGGAGTTCACTAATATCGGATGCAAATAGACAATGGACTAAATTTTTGCTTTGTTGAATAATGTACTAATGATACTCTGCTAAAGTCGCCTCATGTTAATGTTGTGCTTTGTTCTAATGTTCATAATCTATGCTTTGATAAAGTTTTACTCAAGTTGCCAAATTATAGTGCTTTTGATGTGCTTGCTATTGTTGAGCCGAATAAACATGATATTAGATTGTAACTAATAGGGAATAAATATCCTAACTCTTACTACATTTGTTTTGGTTATTCATGGCTGAAAGGTCATGGTGCGTTCGCTGTATTGATCTATATTAACGATATTGATGAGCTCGATTGATTAGTTATTGTGCATATTGATTGAGTTATTGACCTATTGATTGTGATGCCAAACGTGGTCAAAAGGTTCATTGGCCTAGACGTGTCTCCTTGTAAGCTTACTTTCAAGGTTCTGACGCGTTATCAAACTTTCCAGCCAGAATCACTCTGAACGTCTCATGCTGCACTCAGATCACACCAACATGAAGGAGCTTCACTGTCTCCTCATACACAAACTAGCACAATCCAAACTGCACACCCACATTTTCAAGGCACTACATAATACTGGCCCAGCATACCTCAACAATCGCATATGCGTTCACAAATCTTATAGACACCTCTGCTTGTCTGGACATCTACCTGCACACATCCCATGCATACCGCCATTGAGCCCTCTCCTAAAGCATGGGGGACCTGCCACTACGCATTAGAGGCTCCTCCTCACTTCTTAACTTCAACAAGAAACTGAAGACCTAGCTTTTCAAGAAGTCCTACTATGCCCCAGTTTTGGCCAGACTCACCTGGTCTGCCTAAGGATACTGTCCTGTTTAGTGCACACTACGAATCTCCAAAACATAACATAACACCTGCTAAATGTTAGTGACGGAATCATTACTATCACATGGGATCGTGCCTACTCCCATTATGAAGCACAATTATTTTTAAG
Source organism: Pleurodeles waltl (assembly GCF_031143425.1). Lineage (NCBI taxonomy): Eukaryota > Metazoa > Chordata > Amphibia > Caudata > Salamandridae > Pleurodeles > Pleurodeles waltl. The sequence goes on along the minus strand of NC_090438.1, from coordinate 330,750,820 downwards.
AAGGCCTACTATTAAAATTCCACTTTCTCAAAACAATATTCAACTTACATTTTTTCATTAAAGAGCACCATTCTCTTGTAATGAGCCTTTCCTAGCTTTGCTTACAGTGGAGAATTAAGATGAGGATCTTTATATCGGTCTAACGAAGAGAGTAGAGGTCATCCCAACATAAATATATATCTGTCCTCGCAAATAGATTAACAAACTAGGCAGAGAGGGAATAAGCCTTCAGGCTAAATTGTCTCTGTGAGTCCCAAAATATAGGGGGTGATTCTGACCGCGGCGGACGGCGGTCGCCGCCCGCCAAGCGGTTCCCGCCGAAAGACCGCTCCGCGGTCAAAAGACCGCGGCGGTCATTCTGGCTTTCCCACTGGGCCGGCGGACGACCGCCGAAAGTCCGCCCGCCAGCCCAGCGGGAAACACCCTTCCCACGAGGACGCCGGCTCAGAATGGAGCCGGCGGAGTGGGAAGGTGCGACGGGTGCAGTTGCACCCGTCGCGAATTTCAGTGTCTGCAAGCAGACACTGAAATTCTCCGTGGGGCCCTCTTACGGGGGCCCCTGCAGTGCCATTGCCATGCCATTGGCATGGGCACTGCAGGGGCCCCAAGGGGCCCTGCGGCACCCCCTACCGCCATCCTGTTCCTGGCGGGAGAACCGCCAGGAACCGGATGGCGGTAGGGGGTGTCAGAATCCCCATGGCGGCGGAGCGCGCTCCGCCGCCATGGAGGATTCTCAAGGGCAGCGGGAAGTCGCCGGTACACCGCCGACTTTCCGTTTATGGCCGCGGCTGAACCGCCGCGGTCAGAATGCCCAGCGGTGCACCGCCAGCCTGTTGGCGGTGCTACCGCCGACCTCCGCCATGGCGGTAATTACCGCCAGGGTCAGAATGACCCCCATAGTCTTCTATCGAACTATTCCCTCCACGTTTACCCCACCTTCAGTACTCACACAAACAAATCCACCCCTTGCCCAGTGGCGATGGTCAGATCCGGTTCGCTTGGCAAAGGTAACTTTGTGGAGGAAGCTTATCCTTTCTCAGGTAAAGAGCAACGCCATTCAGAGTGAAAAAGGCGTTTAACAAAACAAACATCATAAAAGCGGAATTGTTAATTGTTTTACTGCACAACCTGAGGATGGAGGTGTCGCTCCATTTTATTAAGTGTTGCAGGCTGATGGATTTCCCAGTATATTGATATGGAAACGCCGGACAAACATGTCCCTCAGCTGAAACAAAGAAAAAAATGTACCTCCCAAATTATCACAGAACATGCCTTGTTTGCCTATTATCGCTGAAAGAAAATTGCCGAATTAGAGCAAGTTATTTGCATTCTAATCCTGCTGTTAAATTAAAACTAAATGGGATTTTTTTTCACACTTAGTTGCTAGGGAGTTTAGTCATTAGTGCACAAAGCTAAGTAAGTAATATCACAGCAATATTCTTATTATTAGTGTAAAGTCTGTTGGCACTTAGGATCTGAGCAATTTATTCATGGCCAATTATCCCACCACACTATATGTATCTTAAAAATTCCATTACATTTCATCAACGTTCAATGCACGTTTACTGCATGAAAGTGTGACGGATTCTAATTGGTGCATCCATTCTGAACTCCTATCTTACTTGCAATTAGTGAGAAAAACTTGATAGCTATAGGCAATTTGGCTTTTCTATTATTTACACCCGTAAAATGCTGACCTAGATATTGTGTTGAAAACGTCAAAGAACACTCAAAGGATATCGAATACGATTTCAAAGACAAATCAAAGTCATTAAAATTATTTGTGAAATTTCAGTGTCTTTTTGTACATTAGGTGAGCGAATGTGCAGGAAAGATGTCTTCCACACAGCATTAAAAAAAATAAACTAAAACTGGTGTAATGTCATGTGACAGATGAAATGCCGTATCTCGTAGAAAAATTTCATTTTCTATAGTCAGAAAAGTCAGACTTTTTATAGTTGAATATTGTCTCGTGAGCATACATTTATGCCTATAGAAAGCATTGACTTCTAAGATTCTTGAAAGCTACTCCTTCTTCCGCTTCATTACTGCGTATATAATTACATGAGCACAATTCATTAATGTAAACCACAATTGGAAAGGCACACGCGCAACACCAGTAGGAAGACACGTGAGGCAGCAAACTGAAGTCTGATGGGGAAGGATAAAAAATAAAACATCAGGAAGCCAAAACCCACACTAGCCTTCCATCTCAGCAGAACTGAAAAGCAAGTAGAACAGGGGATGGCCGCATTACTTACCAGGAGTATTCATTAGTTTGATTTCCACTCTTCCTTATCAATGCATCATCAAGTATTGCTTTATCTGTTTCAAACTCCATTAGGAAATAGTTACTTGAATCTTTTCCCGGCAAGCTTCCATTGAGAAAATGCCGCTTTTTGCGTGGTCACCATCGTTTATGTGCTGAATTTAATCGCACATTCTGCTCAATGGAGGATGCTGTCCAGTTAACAGTGTAGGTAGTCTGGCCCTCGCAACATGCAAGACTGGGCTAATACTGATTACCATACTTAACACTCCTGTAAGCATGGCAGGTCATGATATGATTAAATGGCATCTGCGGACTTCAGCACTTTTTTGCCATCTGCTAGTGTGACAAGAAAAACAGTGAAACCAAAGGCAGCCAAACTGAAAGCTGCAAAAAACACAGGTTCAAGCCTGCCAATGTAAGCTGACCACTGCAATGTAAACCTGCAAACAAACCTGTCAAAATAACAGAGGGAAACATTCATTTTGAATAATATTAAGTCACTCACGAGTATGCCTTGCAGCCCATACGTTAGGGTGCCCAGGATTTAAAAATGAGACTTGCAGAAATTTGATTTTGGCATGTCCCTAGAGTGACAAGCCACCAAAGACAATTTTCACTGAGTAAGGCTCTGGTTGTCCCATGAGGAAAACTAGGGTACCCATGAATGTATTATTTTCCTTTGTTTTGGGGGAAGCTAAAGAAATGATTCAACCACTATTTTTAATATTAATTAAAAGTACAATTCAATGATGACATTACATTTTTAATAAATATTTATAAAACTTAACAGTTACAAAGGTACCTTTTGTCTACCTGGAGCTCCTGGAGGCTTATTTGCATTAGCCTGCCAACAGCTGCCCTTGCCAGAGCTTGGAATTACTCAGATGTGAAAACTGTTCTCATAGGAGAGGCAGCAGTTTAGGCCTGGTGACATGGTGGGCTCAGAGTGGGGTATGTGACACCTGCCAGCCCAGGAGGGTTCAGGATTTTAAATTAATTCGAGGGGACATAGGTGGGACATGCCCATTCATAGCCAAGTGTAAAGATAAGCCTGAGGAAGGGTAGCTTTTGATCTTTTGGTTCTCTGTAACCAATTGAGCATGAGACCAGTGGGAGGGGAAGATGGTCAGAGAACCAGATTGGTGTAGCCAAAAAGGGGAATGCTACTCATTTTCCTAAACAAATCCCTAGCTGGTCTACAGGTTATAATATAAATTGTATAAATTGTATTTGTATGGTGCTTACTACCCCTGACAAGGCATTGAAGTGCTTGCGGTGAGTAGCACGATACTCTGGAGCCAAGTTAGTGCTCAGTCAACTAGTTATTCGGGTTAGTTTTGCATGCTCATTCCATGCATTCTGTGGTAATGGTCAACATAGATGTGATCATTAGGGGAGGCTAGGTGAAACACAATTTTAAGCTGGAATTAATAGATATTGTTAATGTTTTCAAAGAGCTTTAAGGCAGATAGAAAGGACATTTTTAGAGTGACTTGTATACAGACGAGGGAGACAGAAGGTAGAAAGAAGTAAAGGGCAATTTAAAAACACTTAAGTGATGAAAGGCCAATTTTTCTATGCAGGATTTTAAGGGTTATAACAGGTTAAGAATTTGTGCATGCAAATTGTGGATGTAAACCTAGTGAATGAAACAGATTCAAAGATACTTCTCACAGTAAAAAGGAAACACAAGAGACCACATTTAATACTATGCTATATAAAGTATTGCCAGTTTATGCAAATTATATGCACCATAAACAATATATATTATAAAACAATGTTATGTAAACACCCCACCAACTTAAAAATATAACAAAGCAATTAATATAGACACATTGCAATGACCATTAGCATATTCAGTGGCATGTTTGTCACCCATATAATATCTGGTTTGGAAGGTGTTTTCCTCTTCATGTCCTGCAGAATGGATGTGTCTGGGGTCACCTTATGCTTCCAGCATCAACCTTGCCTTGTAGTGTTCAGTGTTCAGCGGGCCTTGCCATTTTTTATTTTCCTTAAATTAATGCACTCTGGGATATTTTACAGTAAGGCAAACAGGATATGGTGTAAAAGTGTGAAAGATTGCACCTGGAAAAGCATACTCGTTGACAGGCTTTGATTCTTTTTATTGCGTAGTCAGTTGAATTCCATTTACATTCCTGCTCCTGAATATTGGTCGCAGTAATTAAAACGCTTTGATTTCAATTATGTTTTATGAGAGGGAAGGAGTCATTTATCCCTGGAACGCGTTGAGCGCGATGACAGGCAATGAACGCGTTTATCCGTAGAACACGTTTGGCTGTCAATACTGAGTCAGCGCTATGTTTACTGAGGAAAACTCAACGCTTGCGTCTCTCCAGAAGGCTGCTGACGCCGTACATGTAGTTTACTTGCCAGAATGCGAGGAATGCGCAATCCAATTTAATCAAACACGAATCTATGCAGGGCTGGGCGCAGAAATTAACACTTAGGGGGTCATTACAACCCAGGCGGAAGGCGGAGAACCGGCAGTAAGAACGCCAACAGTCTGGCGGTCTTACTTTGTGGAATTATGACCATGGCGGTTACCACCATGGTCATCCGCCGGTTCTCCGTTCCGCCCGCCGGCCTGGAGACCTGGGTCTCCAGCCCGGCGGCCATCACTATACCGCCGGCGGTATTTGGACCCGGCTTACCTCCGTGGATTTCCAGCGGTTTGAACTGCCATGAAATCCATGGCGGTAAGCACAATCAGTGCCAGGGAATTCCTTCCCTGGCACTGATAGGGGTCTCCTCCACCCCGACTCCCTCCCCTACCCCCCCACCACCCCTGCCACCCCCCAAAGGTGGCAGGGCCCCCCTCCCTACCCCGACCCCCAACATCACTTCACACATACCCACACGACACGCACGCAGGCACCACCTACATACTTACACGCACACACGCCGACATACATGCCTACATCCACACACACAGTCATACACGCACACCCACATTCAAACATACACACACACATCCATACAGACATACCCACAGACATACACGCACTCATTCCCATACACACAACCCCCCCGTAGGCATACACGCACTCACACACCCCCTCTACATACACACACGCACACCCCCATACACCCACACAACACACAAACCCCCCCTCCCCTCGCGGACGATCGGCTTACCTGGTCCGACGATCCTCCGGGAGGGGACGGGAGCCATGGGGGCAGCTCTGCCGACACCACACAGCCAACAGAACACCGCCACACCTCAACCTCCACTTCCCCGCCTCCCGCCAGTATGGCTGTTGGCGGCTCTCCGTCCGTAAAAGGATGGAGAGCTGCCAACGGTCATAATAGGCTGAGCGGCAAACCGCCACCAACGGCGGTCTTCCGCACGGCGGTCCCTCAGCGGTCTTTAAAAAAGACCGCCAAGGTCAAAATGACCCCCTTAATCTTCACACGTTTATTGTAGATTACTATGGAGAAAATTAAAGCTGTGCCTGTCAGCGTTAACGTTGACAGGCGTTTGTCTATATTTTGAAGCGTACTAAAGGCACCACATTGATAGTTGAATTTAAGAATCCGTTTATGTCTTAAGGAAAAGCCTTGTTCACAGTGTAAAGTTGAAAGAGAAAAACTTACAGAGTCCTTAGCAGGGGACAAAGGTAATTGAAGAAATACCTCACAAGGGGTGGAGATGGAGGTGCCCCTTCCGCACCAACTCGTTGCCAGTGATATAAAGTCGGAGGCTGAACACTTTTGTCAAGAGTCAGACTTTATTTCAATCGCCAATGCTTCAATTGTCCATCCCCTTCACACAGCTTTCCTTGTGCCTGCTTCCTGTCACAGATCCACCATCATTCTAATCTGCCCTCCTGCACCCAACATTCCGAATGTCCCATTCTTAGACCTAGGGGAGAGGGATCTACCATTCATAATTAATTGTCATCTCTAACAATATTATATTTCTTTTATTACATATATATCCTATGATTTATTCTATATGTTATATCAACTATATTACAACACCATGCAATGTGGCTTTGTAGATATGGGCCTACAACCTGGGCCACAAGTGCATCTCAAAAAATGACACAGTAGCAGCGCAAGCCGCTTGTAAATAAGCTCCTTAGTCCAAAGGTAGAAATCTTGACCAGGCAAAGGATCCAATTTCATCCAACCTAACAGAGGACTTCTCTGGGTGCAAAATTGTACTTTCCCCTCTAGGATTCCCCCCACCAAAAGCAGTGACTTCAAAGGGAACTCGTGCGAGGCCTATCTGGCTTCAAAGGGACGTCACCAAATTAAGTCTGCTGCCTTGCACTGCTGGAGGGTTCTGATTCCCATTTCAGAGACTGAGGGACTGATTTGGAGTTTGACGGATAGGTCACTCCATCACAAACATGACGGGTATCCCAACTGCCATATTACGATCCCCGTAGGCTATTATGGGATCGTAATACAGCGGACAGGAAATCTGTCACATTTGTGACGGAGTAACTCTCTCCACCAAAGTCTAAATCAGGACCAAATTCAGAATTAAAAAATTTGAGCAGGCTTCTTTCAATATAGTACCCAGGCTTAACTCAGCAACAGGCCGATACCTCCATATCTTGAAGAGCAGGGTCTCTAAGTACTCTGATGAGGAAGGGCAAGGCTTGGAGTCATGATGTACACTGGTGATTAATTGACCATTCATCTTGTTACATTTTCCTCATCTTAGTTCTTTAGGTCTTCAGACAATACCTTAGCAGGAACTACACTGAAAACCACATAAATCTCCCTGCTGACTTCGGTGAAACCCTGTGAAATAGAATCCAAACATTTTCATGGTAAGATCTCATTATGTGTCACACTCCCTTCCTCAATCTCACAATCTCTAATATGAGATAAAAAAGCAATGAGAGATCCAAGTTGCAAGAGACAACTATATCAGAACACTCCAGGCTTTCATATATGAGACAGTCTGCATATCATGAACTTAATGAATCAACACAACACGATGTACATTGATTTCATCTCTTCCAGACCACCCTAAAGGTGACAGAAATGGTGCAGGGTCTTTGTGAGGGTCAACTAACCATTTAAAGTCAAGAGAAAGGAGGAGCAATTCTTCAGAAGTGGCAAGATCTGGAAAAAACACAGACATCATGTCTTCCCGATTGTGGCAAAATGGGGATGTCATGGTACTAGAATATCATAGCCAAATTATTGTTTGATAGAAACATGGTGATCTAAAAGTAGTTAACAAAAATCTCATCCACTGGGCCTAACAATAGAAAATCTACTATCAATGGGAAAATACTTTTGTAACATATGTTTAGGACATGATATTTCCTTCAGGTGATATTTCTGCTAACGATGGGCCTTATGTAATACTATTTGGTGGCAAAACACTGGTTGAAAATTGCTTTCAGTATTTTTGAAAATAGGAAGTATTTTCTCGAACGGAACTATGCACTAAAAGGTCAGTTCCTAAAAATTTGAATCATAGTGGGTTGAAATCTAAACGCCCTCATGACTTTAAATAAAGGATGTTGCAAATTTCAATTAACTATGATTGACAACAATCACATGGATGGTGGGCTTCTGGGCCAGCAGACCACCATGCCTGTAATAGCCTTTCAATAAAGTAACATTTATTTTTTAATGTATCCCATTTTCCTTAAAAGAAAAAAACTGTGTTTAAAAAAAAAAAATTCTTTGCTTAAGAGTTGGCAGTGGTCCACTGTACTCTTTAACAAACCTTTTTGTACAATCACAAACAGCCAGGAATCATTTTACAAATGAATTACCACATCCTGAGAGGTGTTGGTAAAATATCAATGTTTTGGGACCAGAATCTGGGCATTAGATACTGATTTGGTGTTTAGAAGCGACGCTTGCAAGAGACCCCTTCCATTACAGAATGGATAACTAATGCAAACCACTCACCTGAACTCCAGGTGTTCCAATTGGTTGACGATAATTCCCAAATCCCAGTGGGGAATGATGTGGTGGCAGTAAATATATACTCTGCTTCCTTCTAATTTCTTGAGGGGAAGGGGGTTGGGAAGAGTAAGAGTGTTAGCGAGACTGACATTGATAAGTAAATTTACAAGGGGTCGTGAATAGGTTGATGAACATTTTGACTCGCAATTAAGATGTTCTTACCATAACTCCAGTAGATAATCAATAATCAATACACGATAATCAACAATCATTAGTAATCAATAAAATCAATAATCAATGGAGTAAGTAATTGTCACACTCTTGACCTTTCAGTCATGAATAGCCACTCTTTTAGTAAAAGTTTAGAATGTTTACTTCCCTAGATTAACAATGCTAAGGTCATGTAGATTAATCTGAAAATCAGATGAAACACATACAGAAACAACAATGGTTGTCCAAAGTGGCGGTAGAAACGCAATCTAATCAAAGCTTGAAATACAACACATTCTAAAGTTATGATGCAAATCAATAGCAAGGTCAGCTGCGCCAATGAAATGAAGTACATGAAGTTTAGCAGAGAAATTCATCAAGCATTAGTCCCTGTTATTGTAGTGGGGATCCTTAACTAACGTCAGATTAGCATCAGCATGTTGGGCTTCTTGCAAAGCATTTCAGTAACACAAATTTGGAAAAACATCTAACTATGGCTCTATCAAAACAGCGCAGTTGGCACCTAGAAAGAAAAAGCAAATATGCATGGTAATCACAGTTCAGAATATACCTATCCTCAGGGTGGATCAGCAAAGCAGAATCAGTCTTCATCCTCAGGACATCAGTCGATCAGCAGGGCATCAGTATTCAGCATCAGAAATTATAAAGGGCAAAGTCATTAAGCATTAAAGTTAAGCATGTCTCGTATCAAGGCGCATAAGAAAGTAGTAACCTCTCGGTCAGGAAAAATATGGGCAGAATGAATGCAAGAAGGCAAGGGCAGAATGTCTGTCTTCTCACTGTGCAGTGTCGTTACATTAAAGTTACCTCAACTATCCCCTAATTCCCTATTGGTCAGTTAATTGTATGTTCACATTCCGTCCAATAAAATTACTATCCCAAATCTGTGAATTGTTAATATTTATCTGTTCTCATATAGTTGATTGGTTCGTCTTGCAAAGTCCTAATCATCTGGCTTGTCAGGTAACAATATTGTTGCAGCTTCTACTCTGGTCAGTACCTTCATTGTTCTTGTCCTGGGAAATTCAGTCTTACACACATTGCACATAAAATGTTGCAATAGCAAGAACATCATCTTTTAGCAGTCAGTTCATACAAAAAGCTTCCATTATGAACACATTAAAAAAATACAATAGAGATCCATAGTTTAATTCACTTAGTTTGCATTTTTATTAAAGGCTAACAAATACAGCTTTACATGAGGCCTGGCAAATGGGCCAAGACACTCCCTAATTTAAGGCCTACAATTAATAAAGCTAAAGCATACTTTATAACCTTCAATATGACATATTATTGCATTAGTCTAACAAATATTCAATATTTCATACTATTTAATCATTGATTAGTACTCTTCATTAACATTGGTGGCCATTCTTCGTGATCACATTTTCAAATGTATGCATTCATTTTCTACGTCATTACAATTTCTACATAAACATATTATTCAAAATACATAAAGACTCATTAATAATTTGTATTAAGACATCTGCGCTAGCAATCCCTCCTCTGATGACTATATGTGTCATCACACTATCACCCACAAATTTTCGCATCAGCTAAACTTTTTACAATTCAATTTCTTCATAATTTCGTTTTCCCCTTGAATTTTCCCTGTAAAATGTTTCCCTTTTCTTTTCTTCCCTCCTCTGATTATTCTTTGAGCTGTTCAATTTAATTCTTTTGCATAATTTACAAAATCCCCATATTCCAATTAGACAGACCACAACAATTAATATTCCTCGTAATATTTTCAGTAGAACCCCATTCCAAATGTTGTTGAGCCTATTTCCCACCAAAGCAAACCCCTTGCCAAGCTTTTCCCAAACACCTCAGTCTTTCAATTCTTTCAAATCAGCACTTGCAGTAGTCAGATTAGTAAGTCTCTTACCTCTTTACTATTATCTGGAATATACGAACAACAATGCCTAGTATTAATCATTCTTCAGACTCCACCATCCTTCGCTAAAAGAATGTTTAAAGCATGGCGATTTTGAAGAGTCAGAGCTCCATCAGCAGCTAATTCAGTATCTATCAGGAGCATGGCCCTTGATAGATTTGTCAGTATGTTATCCACAATAGTAGACAACTTTTGAATCTTTATTGAATTCAGAATGACTCCCACTGAAGGAATCACCACTCCAAGGGCAAAGTCATTAAGCATTAAAGTTAAGCATGTCTCGTATCAAGGCGCATAAGAAAGTAGTAACCTCTCGGTCAGGAAAAATATGGGCAGAATGACTGCAAGAAGGCAAGGGCAGAATGTCTGTCTTCTCACTGTGCAGTGTCATTATATTAAAGTTACCTAAACTATCTCCTAATTCCCTCTTGGTCAGTTAATTGTATGTTCACATTCCGTCCAATAAAATTACTATCCCAAATCTATGAACTGTAATATTTATCTGTTCTCATATAGTTGATTGGTTCGTCTTGCAAAGTCCTAATCATCCGGCTTGTCAGGTAACAATATTGTTGCAGCTTCTACTCTAGTCACTACCTTCATTGTTCTTGTCCTGGGAAATACAGTCTTACACACATTACACATAAAAGGTTGCAATAGCAAGAACATCATCTTTTAGCAGTCAGTTCATACAAAAAGCTTCCATTATGAGCACATTTAAAAAATACAATAGAGATCCATAGTTTAATTCACTTGGTCTGCATTTTTATTAAAGGCTAACAAATACAGCTTTACATGAGGCCTGGCAAATGGGCCAAGACACTCGCTAATTTAAGGCCTACAATTAATAAAGCTAAAGCATACTTTATAACCTTCAATATGACATATTATTGCATTAGTCTAACAAATATTCAATATGTCATACTATTTAATCATTGATTAGTACTCTTCATTAACATTGGTGGCCATTCTTCGTGATCACATTTTCAAATGTATTCATTCATTTTCTACGTCATTACAATTTCTACATAAACATATTATTCAAAATACATAAAGACTCGTTAATAATTTTTATTAAGACATCTGCGATAGCAATCCCTCCTCTGATGACTATATATGTCATCACACTATCACCAACAAATATTCGCATCAGCTAAAAATTTTAAAATTTAATTTCTTCATAATTTCGTTTTCCCCTTGAATTTTCCCTGTAAAATGTTTCCCTTTTCTTTTCTTCCCTCCTCTGATTATTCTTTGAGCTGTTCAATTTAATTCTTTTGCATAATTTACAAAATCCCCATATTCCAATTAGACAGACCACAACAATTAATATTCCTCGTAATATTTTCAATAGAACCCCATTCCAAATGTTGTTGAGCCTATTTCCTACCAAAGCAAACCCCTTGCCAAGCTTTTCCCAAACACCTCGGTCTTTCAATTCTTTCAAATCAGCACTTGCATTAGTCAGATTAGTAAGTAAGTCTCTTACCTCTTTACTATTATCTGGAATATACAAACAACAATGCCTAGTATTAATCATTCTTCAGACTCCACCATCCTTCGCTAAAAGAATGTTTAAAGCAAGGCGATTTTGAAGAGTCAGAGCTCCATCTGCAGCTAATTCAGCATCTATCAGGAGCATGGCCCTTGATAGATTTGTCAGTATGTTATCCACAATAGTAGACAACTTTTGAATCTTTATTGAATTCAGAATGACTCCCACTGAAGGAATCACCACTCCAAATATATCTCCCACTATAGCAGAAGAGGACTCCCTCCTCTATGTCTCATGATGCAATTCAGTCACTTTCAGAAACTATTTCAAATCCTCCATTTCATAAATCTTTGGGAAAACTATCCCCAAATATCATGTCCCATACCATCCTCTTGGAAGATGGTAATAAGCATTAAGTCCATAAATGTAGTAAATCCCTGGAATTGCAGGGTCCTGCCCAGTCAACATCAATGTCCATTTACTCTGAAACAAAAACACATGCCTCAATTCACTCGTTCCTACTAATAAAGTGCCAGTGCATGATTTAGGCCTATATGTATATATATACAAAGTTTCCCTATGTGTGGTGCATCTAAAGCTAATTTCCATTTTAATTGCAGCATAAGCATAATCATTCTTGTAAGTCCTTTTCTCTAAGCATTTTTCTAATTTCTCTTTCATTGCCTTTCTCCTGTCATCTGTGTGATCTAAGAAGCTTTTCTCTAAAGGTGTAAGAAAGCATGTAAAAATATTTCTATGCGTATAAGCTGTGCCAAACGTCAATGTTGGTTCAAAGAACCCTCTAACTATTGCAGGAGTAGAAATTTTAATAATGATTTTATTAATCAATAATGTACTGATCATTGATGAACTAATATGTGAAAAACGGGTGACTTTTGTAAATGGTCATCATAGTTCATGTTGTTTTCTACTTAGGCTAGCTCTAGCAAAATTTGCAGTTGTTCATCATTGCTCAATGCTTACTTAAAAGAGTGTGATTAATAGCATATACACGTGTAGACAGCTACACTTAGTGGGTTTTTGTGTTATGCCTTACGAGGTCAGATTTATTAGGTCATTGCTCGAGTTTGAATGTTCTATTGTTTAAAATTGTTACTAACGTGTGGTTTCTTCCTTGAGGATGGAAGTAGATGTTACAATGTGAGACGTTTCTTCCTGAGAAGTGAAGTTTTGATGATATGGAACAATGGATCCACAGATTAGATGGAAGAAGAGAAGAAATTGTTATAAATCGAGTCTAGCTAATAATTACGTAAATGTAATCCTAACAAATGAAATTCAGTGCATTATGAATGTGTAACCTTTGGTTATCTAACTCTAGTTCTATTGGCTGAATCGTATAACACCCCATGTCTTGACCAATCATGAGTTTTGAAGAAATGTATATAATATTCTGTCACCTGTTCTGTTCTTCTTATTGAGGGAGTGCTTAGTGAAGGTTCTTCTTGGGAAAGAGTTGGATTAGTGATGTAGGTTTAGCTGTTGATGCAGACCAGACCTTATGAGACTTTCCTGATGGTTTCCCCTTGCTGAAGTAGACTACATGTTGTTGTTCTATGGGTAATGATTGAAATTGTACCGTTATATGTGCTTTTTGTTTTGCAGGTACCAGCTGCAACTCATAAATTAATTGTTGCATAATGACCTTTTTTTTTTCACTATAGCCCGAGCTAGTATGTTTTTCTAATTTCTTGTTTCCAAATTCTTTTTACATGAAGCCCAACATTTTAATGCTAATTAGTGGTTAGTGAGGGAATTTGTCTTTAGATGCTCATGACTTATATTGACATTCTTTGATTTCACTGTTGCAAATATTGATGTTATTAAGTTGTGTTATAATACTTGAGATAATTTGCTCACTTGATTTGATTAAACTCAGATATATATAAGACGTTCTAATCAGCCTCTGATGACTCTGCATGCTTATAATTTATGTTTAAGAATTATTTTCGTGACTTTATCGTTGTTAATATAGGGAAATAAATGTATAATCCTTCTTAATAAACTGGAATGGTTATTGCGTTTTTGATTAGATTATTAATTTCTTGGTTATTGATGTTTATTATGACATACATCCTTGAAATCCACTCAAATCAATGTTGTGTTGATCCATTGGCCTAAGGTGCAAAATCCACTATTTAGTTTCAGGTAGTAGCTAGGATTTCTTGGCGCTGCAGCACTATTACTATGTCATTATCCTTAGCTACTCTACTCCAATACCTAATTATAGGAACAAATGAAAACACAATGTCATAGTTAGATTAAAAATACTGGATGTACTCCTGATTAAAAAATCTTGTTAGTAACAGACTACAACTTATCCTGTAGGTTAAAGGTAGACTGTGATAGGTGACTCCTTCCTTGACTGAAGAAGGAATCTGCGCACACACAAAACAATTCTTCACATCCATTGTCTCAACATACTCACTCAATAAACGATAGAAAGCATTAGAAGAAAGTTCTCCCTGTGCTTTAGTACCATCACGCAAATATTTCTCATCTAACCTAAACTTCTCTAATGCCGTTAGTGCAGTAGTTGTCTCAAAAGCAGATGTATGGTTGGCTTTTCTCATGTCAAGAACAAACATACCCACAAAAAACACCACAGACAATGTCCCACACATAATCGCCAAACCAATGGTCATATATTTACAGCACCTAGCATCCCTACCTTGTTGACTAACGTTGCTCATGATCTGTAAAGAATCAGAAAGCAGAAGGAATCAGAAAAACTTGCAGCAATTTTTTTTTTAAATTGACAACTCTTCTTTCAGCAGTTCAGTTTCACTTCCAGGAACCCTTGTCAAAATCAGTTAGCATTTTTGTCAAAATTAGGTTTTAAAAGTCAAATCAGGTTATCAATGTCTCATCCGGTTACTTTCAACAGTCTCTTTCTCAAAAATTCTCTCAAATTGTTTCAACAGTTTAGTTCATTGATTTTCTTTGTGTAAAAATATTGACCCAAAACTTCTCTATCAAAACAAAAAGACATAGGGCCTGATTACAACTTTGGAGGAGGTGTTAATCCGTCCCAAAAGTGACGGTAAAGTGACGGATATACCACCAGCCGTATTACGAGTCCATTATATCCTATGGAACTCGTAATATGGCTGGTGGTATATCCGTCACATTTGGGACGGATTAACACCTCCTCCAAAGTTGTAATCAGGCCCATAAACTCTTGCTGCCATTCGTTTGTAGTTGCATACGCCCATTCAGGACCTGCGTATCTTCAACTTGCTATGCTCTTTCTATTTTCGATCACCATTCAGCTTTGCTTCACTCAGATCTTCTTTCCTTGTTGTGTCTACTTCTTCCTGAATTGTTGGTTCGACAACCACCTCTTTTCCTTTTCCATTTGTGATTCCGCCAACTTATCTCCTTTCATCTGACTTTTTGTCAGTATTCTCTTCAGAATCAAACTTGAACCTTTCCCTTGTTCTGTGGTGTTTTCTCTTGACTGACCTGCAACTAGTTCAGGAGGAGTCAGAGGACTTTGACTTTGATCCACCTCAACTCCTTCCCCTTCTGGGTCTGGCATTTGCTCTGTTTGTCTCTCAAGATCATCTGCTTCTGGGAAAGCCTTCCTCTGACTAGGCTCTCCTGCTGCTTCAATTGAGATAGGCTCTCCATCACCCTCCTGGAGGTCTCCTCCCTCGGCTCTCACAGGAGTGACTGAACCTTCCTCAACAAGCACAGATCCGGTCTCAGTTCCCCTTTGATCTTCCTGCCCTGAAACTTGTTTCACTCTTGTTGGTACTCTCAACAACGATTCTTCATGATCCAGTGAACATGACACTTTCTTCATGTGACTTGCATGAATCCAGTTCAGAATTCTAGCACACTTCACAGCTGTGGTAGTTGTCAAGACCACTTGGTATTGTCCCTTCCAACGAGGCTCCGAACACGTCTTTCTCACATGCTTTGGGACCACAACCCAGTCCCCAGCTCTCAGGTTGTGTCCTGGGTCATGAATCGGTGGCAATGTGGTGGCCTCCACCTGCTGAGAAAAATAGCAGGCCGCATCAGCCAGACCTTTGCAATGATCCAACACCATATCATCTGTAATGTTAACAAGTGCATTTGCTGGCACGGCTGGTAACCTCATTGCTCAGCACATGAGGATTTCATGTGGCGACAGTCGTGTCTTCCTGTCAGGTGTGTTTCTCATTGACATCAACACTAAAGGCAATGCATCAGACCATTTTAAATTCGTAGCTGCACACATCTTTGCAACTCTTGACTTCAAAGTACCATTCATTTGTTCCACTAGTCCTGATGCTTTAGGGTGGTAACTACAATGCAACTTCTGCTCAAAGTTCAATGCTGCACACAGTAATTTAATTACTTCATTGTTGAAGTGGCTTCCCCTATCTGGTTCTAAAGAGATTGGAAACTCAAAACGCGGTATCAGTTCCCTAAACATTAGTTTTGCTACAATGAGACTATCATCTCTCCATGTAGGGTAAGCGTCAATCCAATGACTAAAGATCAAACAATCACCAACACATGTCTCAAACTTCCACACAAAGACATCTCAATAAAATCCATTTGCATTCTGCTGAATGGACCTCCCGCTCTTCCAATGTGGCTCAAATTAACCACAGTCCCTTTCCCTGCGTTTCAAGGTACCTGCAATTGGGCACACCGCATATCCTGCTCTCAGTGTCCCTGTATTGTCTCGCAGACAAGAACCATCAACAAAGATAATTTGCTCATTTTCTTCCAATCGGGTATCTCTAATGGCATGTCTCAGTTTTGTGCACAAATCAATTACTTCAAGACAATCATGTTCAACATCTTCCTCCTTTTCAATTTGCTGGGTTCAGCACTATACATCTCTTCAATGATACATTTGGTGACCCCAGAATACTTGTTTCATAGGTAGTCAACCTCACACCAGACAAGTATTGGGTTTTCGTCCTTGTCAGCAGAATCTCAATATAATGAGGGATCATTACAGTCAGGGATATCCCATCACAATGCCCTCACACTGTGTAAGGCTTTGACCAACTGAGGCAACTGCACACAAACAACTCGATAAGGCTGCTGCAACTGGGTCCAAAGTAGCCGAAAAACATGCTACTGGGAGGTTTATGCCTCCATGGACCTGCGCCAAGACAGACAAAGAACATGCATCACACTGATGGCAAAACAATTTAAAAGTCTTTTTGTAATCAGGCATACCCAACGCTGGAGTCCTGCACAAACTCTCTGAATTCAATTAACACATTCATTTCATCGTGGTCTAACACTATGGGATCAGTGACTTCCTTATGAGTCAGCTTCTGCAATGGTCTTGAAATGACTGAAAAATGTGGAATCCATTGGCGACAATAACTTACCATTCCCAAAAACATTCTGACATCTCTCTGTGTAGTCGGGGGATTTATCTGCAATATCGTTCTAATCCTTTCTCTGGATGTCTTTCTTGAATACTTCTCAATCTGGTGACCCAAGTACTTCACTATTTTCTGCCAGTACTGCAATTTCAGCAGAGACACTTTATGACCATTTTTTCCCAAATGGTTCAACAGGGCAATCGCATCAGACTTGCACTCGCCCCTTGTGTTGGATGCAATCAGTAAGTCATCAATGTACTGCACCAAGGTCGATTGGAAAGGCAATTCCAACGATGTCAAATTCATTTTCAAAATTTGTTTGAATATAGAAGGTGACTCTGAATACCCTTGAGGAATTCTGCAGCAGCAATAGACTTGATCCAGGACAAATCGATAACAGTAAACCACTCTGCATCACATGGAATCTGGAACATTATCACAGCTGGATTTGGCACCACGAGACAACATTTGACCACAATCTCATTTATTTTTCTCAAATCCTGAACAATTCAAACCTTCCCACAGGGCTTTTTCAAACCCATTATTGGTGAATTACATGGACTGCTCAATACTTCTTTCAGAACCACTTGCTTTATAAAATCTGCAATTATCTGAGCCACTTTCATCAGGACATCTTGCGGCATGTGGTACTGCAGGAGTTGAGGGAACATTGTTCTTGGCTATACAGTAACTTTGACTGTTACCACTCCCTTTATCAAACCTACTTCTTTTCCTGTCAGATCCCACACCCTCTCCTTTACCGTTCCATGCAAATCAGGATGGAGCTCTTTCACTGAAAACATTGGGAAAAACTCAATCAAAGGGTACTCCTCATTTGTAGTTTCACACTCTATCTCTGGGGCTTGTTCTTTTTCATCGTCACTATTCATCTGAATCTCAATTCCATCATTTGAACAAGTAATCAAATACTTCATTTTACACAACAAGTCTCTTCCCAATAGGGATACTGGACTTGAATCACAGACTAAATATTTATGCAATCTCTGGAAGTTGCCAATCTCCGCCTGAACTGGATCTGTAATTGAGTTTGTCAAATATTGGTTTGGTACCCACACAACTTGAACTGTTCTACCTGAAAGGGGCAAATTTGGGACTTCTGTACTTCTTACTTTAGTGCGTGTAGCTCCTTTGTCAACCAAGAATGAAACTCTGTGACTCACAACCTTTCCTTTCACATAGGGTATTCTTTGATCTACTTCTAGGGAAGTCGCAAGCACACATGGCTCCTCATCCGAACTATCACTCGTCCATTCATCATTTATTCCATTCTCACTGTATAAAGGGAATTGGTGCACTGTGTTACTATTTTTGTTATGCCTCTGACCTGTGACCTTTACAGAAAGCATCATCTGTTGCTGCTCCATCGCGGCTTGAGGTATTTGAATTTGCTGTGTAGGTACTATGGGAACCTGCTGTTGCATCGGCTGCAACTGGGACAGTTGTGCATTAGGCATTTGCACCTGATGCATGGGCTGACAATTCTGCACCTGACTCACATTGTTCTGAAAATTTGGATTTGGACCCCATACTCTCGGTCCTCTCACATTCTAGAATTAATTGATGTCATTACTCTGCTGAACAACACCTTCCTGCACCATCATTGGACACTCTTGTTTGCAATCTCCAATGGCTCCGCAAATGTGACATGGCAATAGTTTCTTCATTCCCTGCACATCATTCTGAACCACTACAGTATTCAAGTCTGGACCTCTACCTCTCATCTGAGGCTGAAGCATGATGTCTCCCTGCTGCTGTTGTGGTAAGAGCTGTGAAAAATGTCCTTGCACTCCTGTCTGAGCTGCTTTAATCTGCATCACCATCGCCTTCTCTTTCATCTTTTTCTGCTTCAACTCAATCTCATCACTACAGTATTTTGCATATTGCAACACCTCATCAATTAGCTTTGCTTGCCAGCAAATCTAATGACTCTTAATCATCTGGCTAAGTTCAGATCTCAATCCTTCCACAAATCTGAACACAAATGAAAACATGTCTTTAGACTCAATTGTTTCTGTCCCGCTGAAATGCTGAAATGCCCGCAACAATCTCTCATAATATGCATGTATTGACTCTTTTGCTTCCTGAGCTGTCCTGTCAATCCTCTGCCAATCAATATTCTTGGGCGAAATTCTCAATTTCAAAAACTCAATCACCTTATAGTAATATTTCATTACCTCAGGGGACTGTGCACCTGTATTCTTATCTCTCTCTGGTTCACTTATTGAACAGTCTACACTCCTCTTACGTTCGATCTACAGATCTGCTGGAACCACTATCTCTAGTAATGTGTTCAAGTCTTCCCGCAAACACTTATCAAGTTTCACAAATCTGTCTGTCTGCTGATACCACTCTACTGGCTTTCTCTCAATTTTGGATGATCATTTGTAAATTATAGAATGCCACTTCTGCTCCAATGGACATGAACAAAATTTACCCCTGGAATCTCTCTCATTGGCAAAATCTTTACTGGATCTTTATCCGGCTGCACATTTTCAGTCAGCTCCAAAGAATCCCTTTATCTCTTGTCTCTTTTCTTTACCCATCTGCCTTCCCATTTGTCTAATGCTCCCCAGGTCTGAGCACTCTGCAGCAATTCCTTAAGGTGTGACTTCATTCTGGCACATATCATGTGTTCATAATCTTTTGCCTCAAAATCTAATCTGTAACTCCTTTTCAAATGCTTTGTTTTCTCTATTTCTATGCCGTATTTCTCTGCTAAATCTGCTAATCTCTGAAGCACCTTGCTCACTTCTCTCATAATCTTTGGGCACAAATATCTTATTCTGCCTAACCTATTCACCCTCATAGTTGCTTCAATGAGTTCACCCGCTTCCATGCTTAGCCTAGCAAAATTCAAACACACCTCTCCTTTAGGGGCACTCTGTGGGGTATTCAACTTTTCTAACCATTCAGTTAATTGCTGGGCTGTCAGTCCTTGTAATGAAATTTTAGTCGCTTGGACCGGGGCCACCTACTGTGCAACTGTTTTCGGAGTCTGCGGTGTCAATAATTTCAAACTCTTTGGCCCTGTCACCGTATCTGGAACTGCTACGAATGGACTAAGGTCTAGCAATGATCTGAATCCTTCAAAAGTCTGACCCACAGGAAAGACTACCTGATAATTTTCATTATGTCTCCCCTCATTAGGCCCTGGGACACTGCTCCCTGTTCACTTACAGTTGGTTTCTTGTGTGCAAATAATAGTACAGCTGGAGCAACAGTAATAGGTAATGATATATCATCTGGGGTTGCTCTAGCACCTACTCTCTGTGGAAGAGTAACTCCCATGTTCGGAGTTATCTTCGGAGTCATATCTGACTGTGTCCCTGTCACTGGAGTAAATCTTGGCATTACCTGTGGCTGCATCTGGGGCAACAAAATTGAGTCGGCTCAGTCTGAACAGTCTGAACCAGTATTGGTCTCAGGAAGACCTGCTCCGTGGCCACCACTAAGTTCAAAGTCATTTCCATAACGGGCACATCAGCAGAAATTCTCTGCACCTGTGGCGGTTTAAACTGTGTTTGCACTACAGGAGTAGTAGGCACCTTAGGACCACTTTGCACCGCATTCTGTGTCAGGTTAGCATTAACCTGTACCAGATTCACTGTCTCATTAACCTGTGTAGGGGCTGTCGGATCAACACTGGTACTTGGACCACTCTCATGTACCATATATGATGGTGGTCGATTTCACAATAAATGTGTAATAAACTCTGGCTGGTGTATTCTCTGGTGGTGTAGCCTCACCTACGCTCGCTATAATATACGTACCTCCTCTTCGGGCACTTTTCAATGCTTTGAAAAACGTCATTTTTTCTACTTTTTGTTATTCAAATCAAATCAGGCAATGACTTTTAATCCCAAGATTCCTTTCACCCACAACCTCAACCAAGTGCCTCTCACAGACAGCTGCCAATCCGTGCGTGTCCCTTCTCACTAATTGACTTATCCCAGCGCTGCTCCAATGACATCACACTCACATGTACTGCGGCTGACAAAGTCTTGATGCTTGTCCTCCTAAACTCCAGTTCACACAAAACTAATGCAAAATATCGCAAGCAATGATCAAAACCAAAAACAAATCTGCTGGTTTACTACAGGAAAGGTGTTGTGTAGCCATTTTAGTTATAGCTTTGCAAGTTATTTTAACATGCTAGGCCTGCCGCTGTGCACTTTAACCTAGATATATTTTATTCGGCTTTGCTTTATTATTGTTACAGTTGCCACTTTTACGGTCTTGTTTTATTTTCTCTCTATCTGACTGTTTTTGCCTAGGCCAGCACTCTATTCTCAAACAAGACATTCTTGCTCACTATGTGCTTCTTCCAAGGCTGCAGTAAGATAGGTTGCCGGTGAACGTGGTATAAGTTTAGTCTCTGACATTCATAGAAAATATACATCCTTACGTAGGGACATTTAGGTAGGAATATTTAGCAGGAAATACCATTAGCCTTAGCTTTCATGGCAGCCCATATGTCTGCGTCCGGTTTCGCTCCTGAGGGGGTTACTGCAGCAACAGTGGCCGTACCAACTGCTGACTATACGGCTTCATCAGACAGTGTATTCCCAGCCACATCTATGTGATGGGAAAAACAACAATAATGCGTTTGCCCTGGGCTAGAGGTCTTTCTTTAATGACAGCCATCTGAACAGCAGTGAGAATTTTCTCAGTGGGAGCAAAGCGTTGTTCTGCTGCTGAGTATAAATGTGATTTCTATGCTATCGGGACCGTCTTGCCCTCATTAAAGGTTACATAGGTGAAACCAATGGCACCAGCAATTACTCTGATGACCAAATGTGTTTTGTTGTCCCTTGTATGTAGATGTTGGCCTGCAAGCATGTCTGTGTGCAAGTCTCTGAGAATGCATGTATGTTTGACTGTCCAAAACTTACTTGAAAAGTCAGGATGTATTAAGTCATATAGGGGCATATTTATACTCCGTTTGCGCCGAAATTGCGTCGGTTTTTTTTTACGCAATTTCGACGCAAAACTAACTCCATATTTATACTTTGGCGTTAGACGCGTCTAGCGCCAAAGTCCAGGGAGTTTGCGTCATTTTTTTGCGTGGACACCTACTTTGCGTTAATTATATGCAAGGTAGGCGTTCCCGTCTAAAAAATCGACTCTGAGGCATGTGCGTGGGATTTATACTCCCGGGCAAAATTCACGCCCGGGAGTGGGCGGGTCAAAAAAAATTACGTACGGCCGCTTTTGCACCGTTTTTTAGCGCCTGCAAAAGGCAGGCGTTAAGGGACCTGTGGGCTCTGAAGGAGCCCAGAGGTGCCCCTCCATGTCCCTAGGGACACCCCCTGTCACCCATGCCCACCCCAGGAGGACACCCAAGGCTGGAGGGACCCATCCCAGGGACATTAAGGTAAGTTCAGGTAAGTGTTTTTTTTATTTTTTTTGTGGCATAGGGGGGCCTGATTTGTGCCCCCCTACATGCCACTATGCCCAATGACGATGCCCAGGGGACAGAAGTCCCCTGGGCATGGCCATTGGGCAAGGGGGCATGACTCCTGTCTTTGCTAAGACAGGAGTCATTTCTATGGGGGTTGGGAGTGAAAAAAAATGGCGCAAATCGGGTTGAGGCGAAAAAATTGCCTCAACCTGACTTGCCCCATTTCTTGACGCCCAAACTCCATATCCCCCTACGCCGGCGCTGCCTGGTGTACGTAATTTTTTTTAACGCACACCAGAAGGCGCCGGCGGCTAACGCCGGCTAACGTCATTCAATAAATACGCGCCCGCATGGCGCTTCAGAATGGCGTTAGCCGGCGCTAATTTTTTTTACGCAAAACTGCGTTGGCGCAGTTTTGCGTCAAAAAGTATAAATATGGGCCATAATGGTTTTATGAGTGACGCATAATCCGGAATGTAAGTTCTCCCAAAAGTTAGGAAACCCAATAGATATTGGAGTTTTTCAATTGTATTTGGAGGTTGTAATTGTGCGCATATTTCTAAGAATTGTGGCACTAGACTCTTCCCTTCACTCAATAGCTCATATCCCAAAAACAGGACACTGAGGAAGGCTATGTTTGTTTATTTTAAGTTGAATTTGTAGCCAAATTCAGCAAATCCCACAACAATGTGGGCTACCCGTCTTAAATGTTGTAGTAATTCATCATCCGTAAGATAAACATCATCTTCATAGGACAAAGCTTCAGGGTGAATGTCATGCAAAATTGCAGTCACACGAGCTGCGAAGAGCCTGGGCTGTTCTTCTACCCCTGAGGTAAACAACAGATTTTTTTCTGAGAGCCCAGTGCTCAGTGCTGAAACTTGTTAAGTTTCTACTCTCAGGCGCTATATTCTGGCAGAAGAAACCATTGGAAATGTCCAGTGTTGTTTTATGTTTTTTGCACACTATGTTGTCCATTAATGCTGTGCTGTGCTATATGAGTTTTGTATAGCGTATGTGCGTGTAAGACTGTTTAAATGTCTGTAGTCTAAGACTATTCTGTAAGAATGGTCTGGTTTAGCTACTGGAAATAAAGGATTATTCATTGGGGCGACACAGGGTTCAATTACGCCCTGGTACTCTAGTTGTGTGAGGTTTCTCTCGCAGGTGCTTTCGCATCATGTTTTATTGGATACTGAGGTTGAGGTTCATTTTTAATAGGTGATAGGGGGATTCTTTATCCCATCGTACATGGTTGCGATATATCGGAGGTGCCCGCGCCAATGCCCAATCAATGGCGTAGGATTCAGCGAGTTCCTCCGGAACAAGGAGCGAGAAAGAAGGTTTTATAACCTCTTCCCCATATGGGCAGGTACAGACAAATTCAGGTGGCCAATCTTGTTCGGCCAACAAAACATCATATATGTTCACCACTCGATCCCAATAGATTGCATCTATTATGCGTTCACTGTCTCCTTCTAACTGTATTGTTACTTTATACACCCTATCAGACATGGAGACACGCATGTCTGCAGTTTCTACTTGTATAAAGTCATCAGTTGCTTTCACCTCCAGATGCTCTAGAAGATTCCGGCAAACTATTGTTTCTCTTTTTAATAGAAACCTCCGAAGAACATTGTGATTCCTGTCTCGGTTTCACGTACTCTGTCCTTCGCTCTGATCGCCCACCTCTCTCATTTCATTTTTCCGATGAGTCCTGAAAAGGAACAAGATTGGCGTGTATCAGTATATTGATATCTATCAGGGTTTTTTATATTATCTCTATTTCTGAGATTATATCTATTCTGCTGGGTCTCCATACGTGGAGATTCTCGCCTCTCTTTATAGGAGTTTGTTGCTTTTTATCCCAGCGTTTCTTATTGCCCTCAGGTGCTTGCTTGGGGGAATCTTTACTCGATTTACCCTGAAATTGTGGTTTAGATGGTCTGGCCCCTAAACTGTCTTGACCAATGCTAGAATAAGTTTCTTTGATTATTTTGGGCAGCTCTCGTTCCTGATCCTGTTGAGGAATGTCACGGAGCTGCATGTGCACTGCAAGCGCTACCGCTTCCCCTTTAAGATTACTTAAAATGATTGAGGATACTGTGGCAAAATTGCTCATCAATTGCATCCCCAAATCTAGGGCTGGGGCAGCCCCGTATTCATCTTGAATTTGTTTCAAGACCTCCGGTAAATTGGCAAGTGTCGGTGTACCGTGTGCTGTTGTATAGAGAGCGGCAAATACTGTGCCCCAGGTATTACAGTTATCTACTGTAGGGACCATCCCAAAGGGCAAGCACATTGTTATTATTCTATGTTTATCCTGAGGTCCCGTGTGGGGAAATACTGCCTCCAGCGCATTAATCTTTTGTGCTAACCAAAACAGAGTTTCCTCGCGTTTGGCGGGTACTTTACCCATAATCGAATGTACAGTTGCAGGATTTATACCTGGTGTTGCTGCATGTGGATGTGCTGGAGCAGCACATGCTCGGTTTGTATTTAGTGTTTGCATTACAAATTGTACTAATCGTCTATATATCGCTGTCGATTCAGTACATAAACGACGAACCTCAACTACCACTAAATTTGCAACTGCAGGATGTGAAGTATAGGTGGCCAATAAAGGCCAGGTAGGACCATGATAACTTAGAGGACCTAACCTCCCTGGTAAAATTGTGTAGGGTAGGGCGCCATCAAGCCAATTATTATGTTCTTGATAAGATAAAGGTATTTCTAAACAAGCGTATGCTCTGTATTGTCCAGGCGCATTTGCAGGCGTATATTGGTGACATATATTTGTATTCTCATCAACTGCTGGAAATGAGAAAAAAGAGTAAAAAAGTTCTGTTCTATAAGCTGCATGGGCATCCACCACAAATGTGACTGGACCCCCCTGGGCCGTTAGGCCATTCGCTAATAAATGTGCAGTTAGAGGTTGTCTCATATTAACCGCTATATGTACCTGCTGTGGATCCGTCATGGTAGTGACACTATAAGTTCAGAGAAGGCACACCAAATAGGGCTTTCCTTTTAAAGTTCAAGCTTGAACAACCTCCAGATGCAATTAGGATAGCCTACGCAGCTGGGGTGGAAATCCTCAGGACCACGGATGTCTCCGTATACGGTATTGAGGCGTCATTACATATAATGAGACAGAGATACTCCGGAGGACCCGAAAATTAGAGCCTGACCAAACGGCGGCGCCATGTCGCGTAGGCTCTTATTATTCAAATGAGACTAATGGATTTTGATGGGCAGAATCACCCTTGGTGTGGGAGACTGAGTCCAACCCACTGTGGGTGACACCTGTCGCTCCAATCCAGGTTTTTCTCCGGCTAACTAGCAGTGCCTCATCTCTACCAAAGGATAGTGATGATTGGGCAGCCGAGCACATGACATACTAGGCTTCTCAGGGAAGCCGTGGTCACTCAGGTTGCATCCGGTTCTCTCATTTACAACTTAGTCTCATATATAAATCACAAACAGAAGCAGTATATGTTTCAATAATGAGTTTCATAAAACAACTACATCTTAGATAGCAATGCGTGAGCTGCAATAACCAGGACGACACAGCATGATGGTATTCAAATTGTGACGAGAAGAGTGAAGCACAAAAACAACGCTATCATATTGTCACTATGATCAATGGACTATTTCCTGACTAGGTTGTAATTTGAACACTGCATGTTAAGCTCTATTTCTGCCTTTCAGGTTCCCCCGGGAAGACATCAACCCCCATACCTGAGCAAAGGCCTGTGGTCTGCGTTAGCATCTGTAGCGAAGCATTCAGCAATCAGCATACAGTCGTGGTTCCCTGGCTGGAATCTCCCTCTAATTTGTAAAAGACAAGGAAGTGTTTATATAATAACACAGCTGATGTTCTGAGAAAATGTCCCTACGTAAGGATGTGTATTTTCTACGAATGTGAGAGACTAAACTTCTACCACGTTCGCCGGGAATGCACCCAGGTGCAACCTTGAATGAAGCACAGAGTGACCAAGAATGTCTTGTTTGAGAACGGAGTGCTGGCTTAGGCAAAAACAGTTAGATTAAAATCAAACAAGACTGTAAAAATGGTTATTGTAATAATAATAAAGCTAAGATGAATAAAATATATATAGGTTAAAGTGCACAGCGGCCTAGTGTGTTAAAACAATGTGCATGGAGCTATAACTAAAATGGCTACACAACAAGCGCATTGGAATACATGTGGCTGGGAAAACAATGGCTAATGAAGCCGCAAAGTCAGCAGTTGGTACAGCCACTGTTGCTGCAGTAGCCCGCTCAGGAGCGAAACCGGACACAGACATATGGGCTGCCGTGAAAGCTACGGCTGATGGTACATCCTATCCAAAAGTATTTCCTGCTAAATATTCCTACCCAATGGGAGGCGGCCTAAACGCTGAAGTTAAGATACCAGGTGCAGGGGTTCCAGAAATTCCCAATAAAGATATAAAACCAGAGTTGATTAAAGCAGCGCATGAGGGGGCATCATCTGCCCATGCTGGTGTGGCGGCTACAATATCATTGCAACAAGCCTATTTTTGGTGGCCAGTGCTATACAAGGATGCGAAGCAGTATGTCCTTTGCTGTGACATCTGCCAACAAATCAAAGTTTCCACTGCTAAGCACCCACCGCAGACACCCCTCCTAATTTCTACCAAACCATTACAATGTGTATACTTGGACCATTGCGGTCCCCTAACACGGGACAGTGCATACAAATACATCCTGGTCACTGTTGACTCATGCTCCAGATTTCTATGTGTGTGGCCATAACGCTCGGCTGACGCTCGGGCTGTTATTAAAGATTTGTGAGTCTTTATCGGTACATATGCAGTCGCAGCTTTCCACTCAGACCAGGGCCCTGCTTTTGCATCAAGGGCTTCCAGGGACGCAATGGATTCATTGGGGGTCCAACTCCAGTACTCGTCTCCATTTCATCCAGATGGAAATAGTGTAGTGGAGCGATTGAAGCAATCCTTAACAGCCAGAGTTTTAGGTACAGGTCGTAGATGGCTTAATCACCTGTATGGAGTCCAGAGAGCACTTAATAATCTGCCTAGAAGGTCCCTGGAGGGTCGTACTTCAAATTAGTGCCTGGTTGGAACTCAAATGTATGTTCCAGATCTTGATGGTCCTGGAGTGGAGGTGGCAGAAACACCTTTTGACATAAATTAACCTGTCACTGTCTTACAGGAATTACAACAGTTCCATGATGACAACTCTTTTGCCAGTGCTGTCTCCATAGGAATTAAGGATGCACCTGTAATTCTTACCGGCTGGATTCCTAGAGTGGGGGATATAGTATGTGAAAAAGTTGCTGTGAAAAAGGAATTTGACCCTTCTTATCATGCACCGGTCCCAGTTTTGGGAATACACGGTACCAGAACTGTCATTCTACCACCGTTGGCTGGTGCCAAGGAAAATCATTTTGTCTCCATCGACAAAGTCAAACTACACCACGTGGCTGATCCTGCACAGCCGACCAAAAGGAACAGCCTGTAGTTCATAAATCACTCTCACAACTGGTCAAGACATTCCTCTACAAGTTGTAAGCAGCAACACTGATACCACTCCGGGCTTGGGGAAGGTGGAAAATGATCTTGCATTGGTTCCACTGACATCAAATAATATGGAAATTACTGATCGATTTGACACAACTTAGACACAAACGGATGGTGCTATTTATTCTGTGCCACTGCGGGAAACACCAACTCCACCAACAAACACAGCTCCAGTTTTTGCGCAGACTGCTTCTGGATACTTTGCCGACATCAACAATGACTTTTCGGACTCATTCGCCTCTTCGACACCTGAACTGTCAAAAATACGTAAGCTGATAAATTGGCTTAAAGTAACTTACTTCTTTCTTCCATGGAACTATCTGTGGCTTTCCTTGACTGTACTACCCTTACTGCTTTTGATTGGGTTTGTCGTCACATTCTTTTTGTTAATACATGGTCATTTTCTTCCTGAAAAATCAACATTTGAACTGGTGGATGAGGTCCTAAAACCAAATATTTTTCTCACAAGGTCCGCAGAGGCTTTTGTGAACATTTCCGCTATACCAATTCCTGATGGGAATGTTTAGGATAAAGTAGCATTAGATATATACGGCCCTAAGGAGGTCATTCAAATACCATGAGGGTCATTACAACATTGGCGGTAAATTCCACTTACCGCCGTGCAGAAGACCGCCAACACACCGCCACAGGAATACGCCCACAGTATCACGACCCACGAATCCGCGCGGCGGTCTTTCAACCGCGGTAAACCATTGGCGGTACACACCGCCGTGCTCAAAATACACACATTCTTACAAAACACTACCACATTGGACAATTCGAAATACACATACCTGATACACATACACACACCACTCCCGCACAACCACACCACTATAAAACACCCGCCCACATTACCCACAAACCCTTACTACCTAAAATATTGACAAAGGCCAGAGAGACAGCACAACAAAGACAACACCACCATACAGAGGCACACAACACCATCACACATACGCATCCACGCACAAAACACCACACACCCCTAAACATCACCCCACACATCACAACACACACCACCTCACACATCACCCACACCACCCCATGGCACCGCAAAGACACCCCAGGTTTTCTGAGGAGGAGCTCAGGGTCATGGTGTAGGAAATCATCCGGGTAGAGCCACAGCTGTTCGGATCACAGGTGCAGCACACCACCATAGCTAGGAAGATGGAGCCATGGCGCAGAATTGTGGACAGGGTCAACGCAGTGGGACAGCTCCCAAGAGCACGGGATGACATCAGGAACAGGTGGAACGACCTACGGGGGAAGGTGCGTTTCGTGGTATCCAGACACCACACCGCGGACCCTGACCTCCTCCCCCAAAACTAACAACATGGGAGGAGCAGGTCTTGGCTATACAGCATCCTGAGGGCCTCGCAGGAGTAGCAGGAGGAATGGACTCTGATAAGTCAAATCTTAACTATTACATCCCCCACCCTACCTGGATGCTAGCACATACCCTCACCCTTACCCTCACCCCCATCACTCCAACTCCTCACATATGTCCCACTATCACAAACCACACATCCCAACACCAAGCCCTGAAAGCAACACCAATGCATGGACACCCATCACCAATGCATCTCCACTGCACATACCCACACAGAGCCCTAAACAATTAGCACACAAGGTCCTACACAGGAATGCAACCACTGGGGTACGAGGTCACCCACCCATTGTACACCATGGAACACACAGGTACTAAAACTATGCCTTTACACCCCTGCAGGACCCATACCCAACGTCACCAGACAGGAGGTTCCAGACATGTCCACTCCCCCCACAGAAGAGGCCCACAGTGATGACAGCAGCTCTGTCCAACTGGATCTAGATGACCAGCCCGGCCCATCTGGGACCTCGGGACAGTCGGTTCCTCTCACACTGGCACAAGCCACAACAGAGCCTCCCCCCTCTGGAAACACCAGCACAGCACTCACCCAGCGGGCCCATACCTCTGTCCCCAGGACACATCAAGCAGCAGTGTGTCCACCACTACAGGGAACCCAGGCTAACCCACCACCCCAAGAACAGAAGGGACCTGGGGGCAGTGGTAATGGGCACACAGTTCAGGGGACAGAGGCCCAGGAACACAGGGGAACTGGGAGGGCTGCTGTGCAACGGGGGAGGACAGGCCCAGGGAACTCACTCTCCACCAGACCCTCTTCAACATCATGGGAGCCTACCACAATTCCCAGGAGATGATGGCAACGGTACTGGCCAAGTTTCAGGAGACCCTGTGGCTGCAGGAGGAACAGTATTTGGGGTTCAGGGAGCAACTCAAATCCATCAATACTACCCTGGGCACCATTGTAGGGGTGCTGAAGGAACTCGTGAACACCAGGAGGGACACTGTGGCACCACAAGGGGCCCCCGACACTAGCCTGGATGATGAACTGCCCACCACCTCTGCCGGCGCTAGTGGACAGGAGGCACCGCCACAGGACCACCACACCAGCAGCCTACCCCCTGCAGATGGAGAACCACCCCGCAATTGGCCCCTGAGATCCAGGACAAAGACAGAGAACAATGCCAAGACCCCAGCCAAGAAATGAGACCACCCTGATTGTCATAGTCTGTCCCACTTTATCACCCTGTCCATCCATCAACTGCCCCAGCTCCACTTCCTATGCCCCTTTGGACAATGCACCTGTGAGACAAATAGACTGGACTCTGCCATGGACATTCCTCCACCATCACCCCTGACCATTTTACAACCCCCTCCACTATTTAGCACTTCAATAAACACCCTTAAATCACAAAACTATCTGGAGTCAGTCTGTGCTTTCACAAATGTGTATTTGCTATAACTGAGGGAAATAGCAATATCCATTGTATTGTCAACATACCTATGTCACACACCTCTAGTCCATGAGGAAACATAGCAGATATCACACAGTGGGACCCACATCTGTGAAATTGAAAGGGAAAGTTACAAATCAGGGTCCATACACTGGGTGAAAGTGACAGACAGATGAGAGGTAGCACAAGTGTATCAGATGTAGCAGGCAGTGATGTCTTCTTACCTGTGTCTCAATGGAAGTATTGATGAATCACAGTGTTTCTGTTGTCGATATCCTCTCCTTCTGCTTCCTCTTCTTCACTGTCCACAGGCTCCACAGCTGCCACAACACCTCCTTCAGGACCATCCTCCTGCAGAAAAGACACCTGTCGTCGCAAAGCCAAGTTCTGCAGCATACAGCAGGCCACGATGATCTGGCACACCTTCTTTGGTGAGTAGAATAGGGAACCACCCGTCATATGGAGGCACCTGAACCTGGCCTTCAGGAGGCCAAAGGCCCTCTCTATAACCCTCCTAGTTCGCCCATGTGCCTCATTGTAGCGTTCCTCTGCCCTTGTCCTGGGATTCCTCACTGGGGTCAGTAGCCATGAGAGGTTGGGGTAGCCAGAGTCACCTGCAAATGTTGAGGGCCAACTGTTAGACACACACTAACCCTTAGGGACAACCCCAGACCCAGACAACTATTCACACTGTATAGGGTCCATGTCGTCACCTAATAGCCACACACGGTGCCTCTGGAGTTGCCCCATCACATAAGGGATGCTGCTATTCCTCAGAATGTAAGCGTCATGCACTGAGCCAGGAAATTTGGCATTCACATGGGAGATGTACTGGTCGGCCAAACACACCATCTGCACATTCATAGAATGGTAACTCTTCCAGTTTCTGTACATGTGTTCACTCCTGTGGGGAGGGACCAAGGCCACATGTGTCCCATCAATGGTACCTATGATGTTGGGGATGTGTCCCAAAGCATAGAAGTCACCTTTCACTGTAGGCAAATCCTCCACCTGAGGGAACACGATGTAGCTGCGCATGTGTTTCAGCAGGGCAGACAACACTCTTGACAACACGTTGGAGAACATAGGCTGGGACATCCCTGATGCTATGGCCACTGTCGTCTGAAAAGACCCAATTGCCAGGAAATGGAGTACTGACAGCACCAGCACTAGAGGGGGTATCCCTGTGGGATGGCGGATAGCTGACATCAGGTCCGGCTCCAACTGGGCACACAGTTCATGGATTGTGGCACGGTCCAGTCTGTAGGTGACAATTACATGTCGCTCTTCCATTGTCGACATGCCCACCAGCGGTCTGTACACCGGA
This sequence comes from Pleurodeles waltl, assembly GCF_031143425.1. Classification (NCBI taxonomy): domain Eukaryota; kingdom Metazoa; phylum Chordata; class Amphibia; order Caudata; family Salamandridae; genus Pleurodeles; species Pleurodeles waltl. The sequence continues at coordinate 330,718,540 of NC_090438.1, read as the reverse complement.
GCATGCCGCCATCTCCTCACCTGCCCCAGCGGACGTGCTCTATGGAGGAGAACAGCGAGCAGAGGGTCAGCCAACACTGAGGTACGAAAACACAACTTCATTGCACAAATTTTGCAATCCACCATTGGCCTGTCTTAGTGTGTATGCAAGGCCTAGATATGTGTTACGCAATAAAAAATTATGCCATATGGCCCCCTGAAATGGCGGCTGCCTGACCTGTAAGGTGGGACAATGGGATCTGAGGTAACTGCGCTGGTACACCGTTGCGGTAGGCGGTCGAAGACCGCAGCGCAATCCTGCATTGGTTAACATTGGGGCCTATGGGTCCCAGGAGCCAATGACGATGTACGCCGGCGGTGACGGTACGCACCGCCGGGGACATGACTGCCATTTTCTATCTATTCACTCACTTGATACCTGATCTTCGACAGAAGAGGATATACACTGCAAGTGCTGCTGTGACATCAGTCTGGAAGTGACAATGGCTCATGTGTCTGGGGAAAGGGCCCCTGCCTTCACCACGGAGGAGTTGGAGAAACTAGTGGATGGGGTCCTCCCCCAGTACACGCTACTCTACGGTCCTCCAGACAAACAGGTAAGTACACTGTGAGCATGCTGTATGGGCACTGCCTGTGTGGAGTGGTGTGGATGTAAGATACGGGGGGAGAATGAGGCATGCATGAAATGACGGTGAGTGTATGTGCGTCATGGCAAGGGTAGGAACGCGGGCCAATGACTGTGATGGTCCGGACGGTTATATCTTCTCCTTTTCTGCTGACCTGTACTATTCCTGTAGGTCAGCGCCCACCAGAAGAAGGATATTTGGCGTGCCATAGCCAAGGAAGTCCGGACCCTGGGGGTCCACCACAGACAAAGCACCCACTGCCGGAAAAGATGGGAGGACATTCGCCGCTGGAGCAAGAAGACGGCGGAGGCCCAGTTGTGGATGGCCTCCCAATGTGGGAGGGGTGCACGTCACACCATGACACCACTGATGTTCCGGATCCTGGTGGTGGCGTACCCGGAGTTGGATGGGCGCTTGAGAGCATCACAGCAGCCACAAGGGGGTGAGTACACTCTCATTCAGCTGAATCAGCGCGCATTAGAGGTGTCTGGGTGGGGGAGGTGGGCTGTGGGTACCCCTCGGCCAGGGCGAGTTTTGTTGACAAGTTCCCTTCATAAGGCATGCCATGTGGCACCCCACCCCACCAGTGTTAACAGCCAACTACACCTAGTCAGGATCCTGTGACGTCCTTGTGTGCAGCAATCGGGCATAGGCCTTGTTCCCCATGGCCCTGTGATTAATGAGGGAACTATAAGTGCATGGCGTAGTGCAGAGGGCTGCTGTGTCGGTAGTGTCTGCCAACTGTAGCGGTATTGCATGCACTGAACATGTCTTTCTTCTGTCTCCCCCCCTTTATGTGGTCTCCCTGTTCTTGTGTGCAATAGCACCATCAGGCGGAGGAGTAGTGGCACCAGAGCAGGAGTGAGCTGCATCCCACATGGTCCTGGGGGCGAGACAACAGACTCCAAATTCACCAGTGGGACAGAGGGCGAGGGGAGCTCCACGGCGGGGACAGGAGCTGAGACCAGCGACACAGACTCCTCCTCTGATGGGAGCTCCCTTGCGGTGGCGGGACCCCCTGTGCCCTCACATCTACAGGTACAGCCGCCACCCCCTCTACCAGCACCGCCCTCCCAGCAGCCCCTCAGCATGTGCCCAGTGGCCGCTCACCCAGGAGGGTGGGCATCTCCTTCGCCCCAGGCACCTCAGCCCCTACCCCTGTCAGCCCTGCTGCCCTCAGTGAGGAGGCCATTGACCTCCTCAGATCCCTCACTGTTGGGCAGTCTACCATTCTGAATGCCATCCAGGGTGTAGAGAGGCAGTTGAAACAGACGAGTGCATACCTGGAGGGCAATCATTCTGGTCAGGCAGCCCAACAGCGAGCTTTTCAGACTCTGGCCTCAGCACTGATGGCAGCCATTGTCCCTGTGTCCAGCCTCCCCCCTCCAACTTCCTCCACCCAGCCCCAATCCCCTGTACCTCAGCCTATCCTAAGCACACCTCAACACACAAGGGTAGCTCTGGCAAACATAAGCACCACACATCCCACAGACACTCACACAAGCATCATACCCATGCACACATACCAACATCCACTGCCTCCACTGTGTCCCCCTCCTCCTCGTCTCCCTCCTCCCTCCCTGTCACGTCTCCACTCACACCTGCATGCACTACATCTTCTGCCACTACGTCGATCACAGCACGCCCATCATCACACACCACTCAAGTGCATTCACCACCCCCACTACCATTCACACATCCCCTGTGTCCTCTCCCCATGTGTCTGTGAGCCCACCTCCCAAAGTACACAAACGCAGTCACACACCCACCCAACAGCCATCCACCTCACGACAGCCTCCAACCCATGCACCTTCACCCAAAGTCAGCAAATGTACACCTCCTGCAACCACTACCTCTTCCTCCACTCCCAAACCCCCTCCATCTACCCGTCACAGTGTGTCTAAAAAACTTTTCCTCTTAAATGTTGACCTCTTCCCTACACCTCCTCCACACCTTCCGTCCCGTAGGGCACGCCTTTCCAGGTCCCAACCCAGCACCTCAGCCACCACATCACCGGGAACAGTGGTGCCAGCAGTAACCGGCTTCTGGAGTGCGCCAAGCAGCAGGGCAGCCAGAGTGCCACGGAGCCAGACCACGGACAGTCCCCCACCTCAGAAACATAAGAAGTTGGCCACAGCCCGGATAGAGAAACGCAAAACACTTGCCACCGAGGGCTCTCCCAGGACTACAGCTGGGAGTGGCAAGACAGCTGTGCCACCATCCAAGGTGGGTAAGGGGCAGAGAAAGAAAGGGAAGTCGCCACCAACCTGCACCGCGGACAAGACCGCCACCAGCACCACTTCCCAGGACACCGCCGCCACCAGCACCGCTGCCAAGGACACCGCCTCCACCAGCACCGCTGCCAAGGACACCGCCGCCCCCAACACCGCTGCCAAGGACTGCCATGGGCACCGACGCCACCAGCACAGCTGCCAAGGACACTGCCACCACCAGCACCTCTGCCAAGGACACCGGCGCCACCAGCACGCTCACTGAGCCACCCACCAGCACCACAGGCCCATGAGCACCGCAAGCACTGCCGCTACTGAGGCCGCCACAAGCACCACCAGCGGCCACGCCACATCATGTGCCAGTAGCACCACCGCAGACATGGCTGTCATCCCCAGTGGTCAGTCGTACGAAGCTGGTGGTCAGTTTCAGGGGCCTGGACAGCTTCCATGTAGGCCCACCTTCAGTGGAGAAAGGCATCCACTACCTCAGTCCTTGGCAGGATGAAGCACTCTTGGCACAAAGCCCCCTCCAGAAACAGTGGAGAGTTACATCCACTACCTCAGTCCTTGGCAGGATGAAGCACTCTGGGCACAAAGCCCCCTCCAGAACCAGTGGAGAAAGGCATCCACTACCTCTGTCCTTGGCAGGATGAAGCACCCTGGGCACAAAGCCCCCTCCAGAACCAGTGGAGAGTTACATCCACTACCTCTGTCCTTGGCAGGATGAAGCACTCTGGGCACAAAGCCCCCTCCAGAACCAGTGGAGAGTTACATCCACTACCTCTGTCCTTGGCAGGATGAAGCACTCTGGGCACAAAGTCTCCTCCAGAACCAGTGGAGAAAGGCATCCACTATCTCTGTCCTTGGCAGGATGAAGCCCTCTGGGCACAAAGCCCCCTCCAGAAGCCGTGGAGAAAGGCTTCTACTACCTCCGTCTTTGGCAGGATGAAGCACTCTGGGCACAAAGCCCCCTCCAGAACCAGTGGAGAAAGGCATCCACTACCTCTGTCCTTGGCAGGATGAAGCACTCTGGGCAAAAAGCCCCCTCCAGAACCAGTGGAGAGTTACATCCACTACCTCAGTCCTTGGCAGGATGAAGCACTCTGGGCACAAAGTCCCCTCCAGAACCAGTGGAGAAAGGCATCCACTACCTATGTCCTTGGCAGGATGAAGCACTCTGGGCAAAAAGCTCCCTCCAGAACCAGTGGAGAAAGGCATCCACTTGAGAGACTGTGGCTTTGCACTCCCCAGGATGCAGCAGTGGGCATCCCACCCACTGCAAAGACTTGTGAGACTGTGGCTTTGCACTCCCCAGGATGCAGCAGTGGGCAACCCACCCACTGTAAAGGCTTGTGAGACTGTGGCTTTGCACTCCCCCGGATGCAGCAGTGGGCAAACCACCCACTGTAAAGACTTGTGAGACTGTGGCTTTGCACTCCCCAGTATACATCAACGGGCATGGAGCCCCCTTCTGGATCTGGCGTTGTGCACTCATCCGGCTGAGGTCCCCCCCCTTCCTTTCCCACCTGAGGTGCCTGTTTTATTTTGCTCTGATGCCCCTGCAGTGTTCTCTCCATTTTGGTCGGGTATCTTGTGTGGGCCTCGCCCATGCATTTTGGGCCCAGTGGTCCACGGACTATGTATGTGCAGTACATGGACTTGAATTCTTGGTGTATATATTTGTTAATAATGTATATATATTTTATGAGTACTGGATTTTTATTGATTACAATCGTTCAACTCATTTCCTTTTGTCCTTGCATTCTTCTAGGGGGGGTTGGGAGGTGTAAATGTAATGTATCAACATGTACTTGTGCGTGTGTTGTAGTGGGTGAGTGTGTGGGTGGGGGTTTTGCGTGTTGCGTGTGTGTCACTCTCTTTTTCCTCCCCCCTCCCCTGTGTCGTAGGTGCAGTACTCACCGTGGTCTTCGCCACCGGTGTTCGTGCTCCTGGTAGAGGAGCAGGAAGCCAATGGCAGGTAGAATATGGAATTCCGGCTCCATGGCATCCTGGTTCCTCGTGGGGTGTGTAGAGGTGAGTGTTTCCCCTTCCAAGTCCTGTTTCCGCTGTGTTTTTGTTCGCAGTGAATCTGCCCCGGAAAAGGTGGTGGATTGGCCTCTCATGATACTGTGGGTGGTACATTGTCTTCCGCCTGTCTGTTGGCGGTGACCGCCATGCTGTTTGTTTGTACCGCTGTGGCGGTCCGAGTGTTAAAGTGGCTGTCTATGTTGGCGGTTTTCACCACGGTCGTGATTCAATTTTTTTTACCGCCGGCCTGTTGGCGGTTTTATTGCCGCTTTTATCACCGACTGCCAGGGTTGTAATGAGGGCCCATATGTGTTTAAACTTTCAATGAACAATATAATAATACCCAGGGTTGTTGCTGATGATTGGGATGTAAAAACAGTTGATTCTATGATGATTGAATTGCAGTATTATACTGTATTTGAAAATGAAGATGACTATCAATCTAGAGAGAATTATGGTGATATGTTTTGTTATAATTATTATGGACACCATTTCATCCATAGAGCAAGAGAACATTGTCCGACTCCACCACAAGGGAGTTCTAAAACGTATTCTTTAAAGTTTACATATTTTTCCTGGGCACGATGTTAAAAATATTGAGTCGTATTATTTAAATTAGCCACCTACAGAAAACATACGCATACTATTGACAAATACGAAATGTATATATTCAGATTCTTTTGTTTCCCGGTTGACTATAGAAGGCTATGAATATTGGCTAAAGTCGATTGACTTGAAAAGTGTGTGGGGAACTAGACATTGGCAAATACGAGTGAAGGATGCTTTATTTAGAGCATGCCTGATACCAGTTCAAATTATATTTTTAAATGAAACTGTACAACAAACGAGTTGTTTAGGCTTAGCAAAGATTAAGGAATTGAACACGCCCAGTATACCTGCCACTGCAAAATGTTATAAATGGCAAAAATATATAAATGCAACTGAAGATCAACTGGATGAATGGATCCAGGATGGCACCTTTAATGTTTCACTGACACGTCCTGGTGGGTAGTTATTGTGGCCAAGAGATACCAATGGGTGTCACAAACGTTTTATCAACTCCTCTGGGGGGTTAAGAACAAGTAGGCTGGACCCTCACTATATATTGTCCAAACATGCATGTACAGTAACAACATACAGTGTACGGAAACTATGCCAGCAATGGTTAAAGAGTTCCTCACTAGACGCGGTTAGGGAACACCTCAGTCTCCTGTCTAATAACACCGACTTACAGGACTTCCTTTTAGGCCCCAGAAAACAACATAGAAAACGCTTCTTATATGAAGTAAAGAATGGAATTTGAAAGCTTTCACAACAAGAAGCTGCTGCCCAGTTAAGGCAAATAAACCAGGAAAATTTAAAGAAGGCATTAGCTGTTGTAGATAATGGGATTATTACCCTGTCCGACCAGAAATATACCTTAAATAACATTGTCTCTTCTGCTAAAGACATTATACAAACAGATATGTCTCCCTTACATCATGGACAGAGTCAGCTAAGGTCCATTATGCAGTTGGGTTGGACACTTCAAACACTGAAGGCGGGTCACGTTCCCTGGCAATATGTCAGCATGAGGGACATATTTTCTTCTATTAATTTAACGCGACTTCAATAAATAATGGCTAAGAAAGAAGAGACTTATGTCATGCTAAATATCGAAAAATTAGAAAAGTTGCCTTTAACTGTGGCTGAAATACCATCTGCTGAGTGGTTAATACACGGGGGTCATTAATATGCCTATTTCCACATTACAATTCACATCCTGTTTAAAACACATTCCGGTAGGCAGATACAAAAAACTGAGAGATAGTTACATCCATGAGGTGTGGGAGCTACCTTTCGCATACAAATGTCTCAGTGGCATGAAAGAAGTCTTTCTTAGCGGTAATGAACGTAAGACTTCTGTCCGCCATTGATGGTTTGTAAACAGCTGTCTTTGCATGGGGAGTGTAACGCGTCTGCAGCAAACTTAGCTTGTTATCTGAAGTGAGTTCCAGTCCCCTTGATTAGACCTACATTCCAGGTGCTTTCAAAAGGCAACTATGTTCCCCTCAATGGTAAAGACTGTTTTGGAATGCAAGCCGGAATATTTTATGTTGTTTCGGTCTCTAAGATTGTTACATGCTGCAGGAACGTACTTTTTCCTCCCACTAAAATAAAAGAGGTAGCTGACATTTGGCCTCATATTGCTACTTCTAATGTAATTTTTGACAAGTTGAGCAGACTCAAGGCTTTATTGTTTCAAAAACATGTGGCTCTTACATCTGCGTGCGAGACCCACGCACTTCAGGTGGCAAAGTTGTCAGCAGAGATAGTCACTTTTAATACCAACTTTCTGAGATACTTTGGTGAACTCATGGGGCGGATATTTAATGTATTCAGTACTACTGGAATTGCAAATTTCTTTAAGGCTGTTAGTTCTGGTTTTGTTCACACCTTCTCCTCCATATTAGGTTTAATACCATCAGCCATCCACTCAATATTCCCCAGTATTTTTGGGAGATTTCCAATAACTTTGGCTATCATAGTTGGCGCTTTGCTGTTGCTATTTTGTATGCACAATGGCTGTCCCACTGCAACAAGAAGGAACGAAAGCGCTCCCATCAGCGCAGCTGTGTCATGAACGCATGATGCAGTATTTTGGAGCAACACTCCTGGAGCAATTGGAGTGTGACTGGTCTCTGTCATTCAGACCGGTTTTACATTGTGCGCAGCACGTGTTTCGGTGCCTCTTGTGCTCCTTGGAACATGCACTGGAAGTTTGTCTTTCTACGCAGCCCTTGCTTTCTTTGGACGCCTGATCTGCTGATGTTCTCGCTGAGGGCTCATTCCCAGACATGCGCGTTGAAGGTGCATTTGCTACGGGAACCTACATATGAGTTGCCCTTCCTGGAGCATGTGGCTCTTAACTCGTCATTGGGCACAGCACGGAATGCTGCCTTGGCTGAAGCTCTGGGTATGGAACACGACTGCTCCTTGGTCCTTCTCTGCAATGCCTTTACAACTTTTACACCTGCAGAAGTGGAAGATCTCCTGTTCTCCAATGTCCCGGAATCGATTGGAAATTCAAAAAATAACTCAGACTCTTGAAATTTGGTCTTTTCATGCCACATGTTAACAGTTTTAAATTGTCATTTTAGACGCCTCATGTATCCTTTTAACTTGTCATTTTTGCTATTTTTACATATATATCTTAGGTTGCGCTTAGTAGCTTTTAAATATATTTAGGCTTTGAACCACCTTCCACCGACAAGGGGAGGGTGTTGTGTAGCCACTTTAGTTATAGCTTCCTGCACATTATTTTAACATACTAGGCCTGCCGCTGTGCACTTTAACCTAGATATATTTTATTAGGCTTTGCTTTATTATTGTTATAGTAGCCACTTTTACGGTCTTGTTTTATTTTCTCTCTATCTGACTGTTTTTGCCTAGGCCAGCACTCTGTTCTCAAACAAGACATTCTTGCTCACTCTGTGCTTCTTCCAAGGTTGCAGTAAGATAGGTTGCGGGTGAACGTGGTATAAGTTTAGTCTCTGACATTCATAGAAAATACACATCCTTACCAGCAGACATTTTCTAAGAACATCAGCTGTTTTTATTATAAAAACACTTCCCTGTCCCTTACATGTTAGAGGGAGATTCCTGCCAGAGAAGCACGACTGTATGCTGATTGCCGAATGCTTCGCTACATCTGTCTTTACGGACTTCAGGCCTTTGCTCCGGTATTGG